>NC_045616.1:139114436-139416117 GCF_009829155.1 Mustela erminea | reverse complement strand
TATATGTGGCTTCTCCACCTGAACAGATTACACCTTCCAAGATGACGAAGAGTGTATCTTGTAACTCTTTCTATCTCAAGCATCACACACAGACTTGATGCTTAATAAATATTTGCTGTTTGATTTTTCTTAATGCCTGTCTGCTTCTAGCAAGACTTCGTGGAAGAGAAGGAAAAAGTCTTTGTGTTTCCTAAAGAATGGAAATTTGTCTTGCAAGTTAGCTCCAAGGATGAATTACTTCTTCTTACTCTCTAATTTTGGATGCCATGAGAAGTAGCTGTTTTGACAAGAGGAATAGAATGGTATTGCCACTTTTCACATACATCGATCACTCTTTCTGTAAGACCTGACTGCATTACTTCGGAGGGATGGGTGCGTGTGATTCTGACTCAGAGTTCATCTCTGTTCAGCTGGGCCACAGGAGAGGGTCAGCTCTCTGTGTTGTCGTAAGGAAGACCGTTAAGCCAAGGAAGGAATAACTACTCTAGAAAGCCAAGCTACCAACAGGGGTGTGTGAGTCTGTGTGTCTGTGTGACAAAGGGAATTGGGGTTTGAGGTGGGGGAGGAATCTACCTGGTAAATGGCGAACAGGTCTTCCTACTTGACAGATCTCAGGAATTCGTATTTTCAGGCATATTCTGGAATAAGTCTCAAAGTAGGAAAGCCACCATCTTTGTCATGGGATGAACCATGAAATTATTTACATTTTGTGTTGTTTTTTAAGCTGAGGATGTCTTGGATATCTGGGTTACATTGATGTGTTTTCATTCCCAAATGATAAAAGAGCTTTTGAGGTGGATATTTGGGTGAAGAGTCTCACAGCCAGGCTAACAGCTGGATCTGCCTAATGAAATCATTGATTTTTGAGGCCTTCAAATACTGTTGGGTCTTCTGGAGGTTGCACATATCGTAATAGGTCTAAAGCGAATGCCTTTGCTTTATTTCTAGGTTAGGGGAAAACACTATTCCAGCCTTTGTTTGAGCTCCCAGAATGTTTTTAAGCTTAAAATTCGTGGCCTTCTGGCTTGCAAGTGGTTGATTTCCATCCTAAGAGCCTTTTTCAGAGTGGCTGGAGTTTTAATTGATTTTGTTCTAGTTTATTTTAAATTCCCAAATCCAGGTAGTGAGTGTGGGTTGGGCATGCCTGGTTGAGAGGCCCAGCGTGAGGAGGCTGTCATATTTTCCTGGTGGCCTGGCTGTGCATGGCGGCCTAGAACCTGCTTACTCAGCCTTGCTTTCATTTATTTGTTTTTATTATGGTAAAATACACGTAACATGAATTAAGTTCAGTGATGTTCCATACATTCATAATGTATAACCATCACCTTTATCCAGTTACAAAGTATTTTTATCCCTGCTCTGAAGGAGCTTTCATGCCCATTAAATGGTCACTCCCCATTTATTCCTCTCCCTAAACGTGTGGCAATGACCAGTCTGTGCTCTGCCTGTGGATTCATCTGTTCTGGATATTTCATGTAAGTGGAGTCATTCAGTCTATGGCCTTTGGTATAGACAAATGCGGCTTCTTTCACTTAGCATCATGTTTCTGAGATTCATCTTTGCTGCAGCATGTATCAGAGCCTCATTCCTTTTTTATGGCTGAATAAATGTCCCACATTTGATTTTCCATTCAGCTGTTTCTACCTTTAGGCTATGGTGAATAGCAGTGGTATGAATATTCATGTACAAGTATTTGTTTGAATACCTGTTTTCAGTTCTTTAGGGTGTATACATATGAATGAAATTACTCAGTAGTATGGTAATTCTGTGCTTAACATCAGCTTTGGTTTTGATGGTTTAACTCCTAATTTGCTGTTGGGACCATTAGAGGTGAGTTGTTAAACTCCTGGATTCTGATAGTTCAAAAGAGCCTTAATTATCATTTGATCTCTCTTCTTACCCATCCCAAGAAGTCTAACTAACAAGGAACACTGTAGAAACCCCTCTACCCCCTCCATGCATAACTCTAGAGCAGAGGGGCACTACCTCCCAAGAATGACCAGTCCATTTTTGGCCAGTGCCATCCATTGGCTTGTCCTAGTTCTACCCTATAGAGAAAGTGTTTGTTTGTTGTTTGCTTTTAACCCGGAATCCAAGACTCTGGGGCTTTACCCACAGATAAACCTTGGTGTGGAGAGGCGGGAGAACAGTTCAGCCTCTGTTACTCTTCCGGGGGTTCCTGAACCACCATGCTGGAGTGAGTGACCCAATAATGCTATCTTTCTCTTCTACCCAGGAGCCTTCAAAAGCTTGTTGGCAGACCATCGTTTGATTGACAGCTTCCCTCTGCTCACCTCTGATATCCAGATGCAAAGATCAGCAAGGGGTTGCTTTCCCAAATACCACCTGTAAGAGGACAGAGCCCAGGGTGGAAAGCTGTACAGAAGGAGCTGAGAGGTTGAAGAGCATGGCAAGTCCTTGGCATGGGTCCCTTGCCTGTGACCTTGGTCACTTGCAGTTCACTGCTGATGCATAAAGCATGTGCTATCTAACAGATTATTTTGTTTGGAGAGAAGGCCATTTCTGAAAAAGCTGAGAAAGTCCTTGAAAGTTACACAGTTAAAGATGTTCATAGGGTGAAGAAAATATAATGATTAGATCTTTTTTAAAATAAATTTGTTATTGACGTATAATGTACATAAAGGAAGTGCACAATTATAAGAGTACATTCTATGTGATTCCATTTATATGAAGTATAATAGCAGAATGTACCTATGGTATTAGAAGTCATGATGTTGGTTACCATCAGGTGGGTTGTACTGGGAAGGGAGCAAAAGGGGTGCCCCTGAGCTGCTGATTATGTTCCAGTACTTGAATGGAAACAATTCCTCATCATTTATCAAAATCCCAAATAGTACTGAATAGGAAAATCCTGGGGCTATTGTGGTTTGGGCCTGTTGTTTGGGGATACCCTTTGTTTCTGTCTTCCTTGCATCCTTTCGTCATCTCTTTGTTTGGAGTATGCCCTTTCTCATTCTCAATCCATGTGTCACATGTGGTCTGTCCCCTCCTCTAGCTCCAGGGGCTGGGACGTAATGCAGAGACTGGTTAAATGATAGGCACATGATCCAAGTCAGACAAAGAGAATCCATCCTGGGACTTTTGCTAAGACCATTGAGAAAGAGGCACATGCTCTCAGCTGAGGTCTCTTAGCCTGTAGAACATGAGCTTGGGCTGCTGGTGTCCATCTTTGCTACGAGATGCAGAGTGCCCACTGGAAATGAAGCCAGAACAGAAGACAGAAAAGTCAGGATTCCTAGTGACAGCATGTATGGAACCAGCCATGTTGAAAACTCTCTCCGTTCCCCATGGACTTTCCATTTATATGTGTCAATAGATTCCCTTTTCTGCTTCTGTTCTTCAGATTGGGTTTCTGTCCCTGGCCTCTCATGGTTCTACTAATTGAAATAGATTTGCTTCTCTATCAATCAAAACCATTAAATAAGGGGGAGTACCTGGGTGGCTCAGTCAGTTGAGCGTCTGACTCTTGGGTTTGGCTCAGGTCATGATCTCAGGGTCATGGAATCAAGCTCCATGTCAGGCTCCCTACTTAGCAGGGAATCTGCTTGAAATTCTCTCCTTCTCCCTCTGCCCCTCCCCCCACTCGTGTTCACATGTGCTCTCTCTAAAATAAATAAATACAATCTTTAAAAATAAAACCGTTAGGGGCACCTGGGTGGCTCAGTGGGTTGAGCCGCTGCCTTCGGCTCGGGTCATGATCTCAGGGTCCTGGGATCGAGTTCCGCATCGGGCTCTCTGCTCAGCGGGGAGCCTGCTTCCTCCTCTCTCTTTCTCTGCCTGCCTCTCTGCCTGCTTGTGATCTCTGTCTGTCAAATAAATAAATAAAATCTTTAAAATAAATAAATAAATAAATAAATAAATAAATAAAATAAAACCGTTAAATATACTTGTCCAAATATGACTTCTTACACTTCGACACTCAGTCTCTCTGTGAGCCCCCCATGGGTGCCGTGGTAGCTCCAAATTGTGAGAGGTGGAAAGATTGGGGAAACTTTAGGAGTAGCTGTTGGGTTGGAGGGCTGCACTGAATGGGACTTGTTGTGAGGTTGTATTGCCCTAGGTCCCACACTATTTTTGCCTAGTGTGCTTCTTTGGGATGGCCTGGGCGTTGCTGGTTGCTGTTCCTGGGTCACTGCTTCCTTCCATTCCCCTGGTCCCTGGCCCTTGATGCCCTTTTCTGTCTAGAAGACAGAGGTAACAGAGATGAGATCCCTTGACTTGGTGGGAGGGAGTTTATCAGCCTTCTGGAAATAGCCAAGAAGGATAGCCCAACAATGACCTTCTATTACCTATTTTATATAAACTCTGTATTTTAAAATATCCCAAACTATAAAGTACACAAAATAATTCTAAGGTGACAGTTTTGGAAAAAAATTGTTAAGGTCGCCCTCTCTGGCGGGATCAGAATCATCTAAATTGGAGGTGTATCTAATAGTATCTTGTGTCTTGCTACATAGCTTTTCTATTATTAGCTGGGTGGAAAATATTCTTCAATAAAACATTTAATGATTTATATGATTTATGATAACTTTGTAAGTAAACGAAAGAATATCATTAATTAATGAATAGGTTTCCTTGCTTTTGGCTTATCTTCCCATTGCTGCTTATGTTCTGCCTGGAAAGCCATACAGGGCTGGTGGGCACCTCAGTACCACGTGAGGGTCTGCTACAGTTCATGGCTGTGAGGGGCCCTTCAATAAGTATGTTCATGTGACCTAATTTGATGCTAGTGTTTTTGCACTGAATCTTCCAAGCCTACCAGCAGTTGCATAGCCTTATTTCAACTTGACATTCAACCCTTTGGCACATTTTCTCACCCTGATGTGAACACCTACAGTATAAAAGAAGAGACTTACAAGATCCCCAGGAAAAAGTACTTTGCATAATTGCTTATGAGGCTAGAACCATATACACGCCTATTACTGAGAAGAAGTTTATAGAGATGACCGCTATAGTTCAGTCACCTTATTGTCTCAGAGCACAGAAATGACTTGCTTAGTCAGTGGCAGATTAAGGCTAGTCTCCAGGTCTCTGGTGCTACCTACCCCCAAAAGTGTGCCCACTGGCACCCTGGAATGAGAGACACTGGCGCCCTGGGATCAGAGAGACTTGGCCATGTCCTAGAACTCCGAGACAGCTGTGGTAGAAGAGAGAAGATGGAGTCAAAAGCAGGTCCCGATGCTGTGCAGAGTTCACACAAATGTACATCCTTTGTGTGTCTTTATAGCCTCAAATAGATGCATAATGGAGACAGGAATAGCCACTGGTCATTTGATAATTTCATTTTTAGAAGTTGTTACAAATTCCCCTTCCCATTAGGTGACTTACAGGGGTGGCTAAAATAATGCAAATGTGACTTTTAGGTTTCATTTCTTTTCTTCCTCTTCCTCTGGTGGAAAGGCTAGAGCGCAGTGGTTTCCAGAGGTAAAATGTGCCAGTGATTTATAGCTGGATAAACCTACTTTTGTACTGTACCATGACCACTAGCATTAAAATTAGCACTTCCTGAGGGCCTTTTATAAGCTAAGGGCAGAATTTTCACAGGATCCCTGTGAGGCAGATGTTACTATTTGGCCCGACTTTTCTGATGAGGGGACTGAGGTTTCAGAGAGGTTAAGTGATCGGCTCAGTTCTGCCTGACCCTAAACAAGAGGGAAACTTGAGAATACTCAAGTTTTCACTCAAGTCTTCCACAGACCACAGGCCTGAAGAGCAGGGGTGAAGACGGACGTTTTTGGATTATTAGACAGACTGCAAGGTGTGAAATCTACAGTGTATTTTTTAAGATTTTATTTATTTATTTAAGAGAGAGAGAGAGAGAGAGCATGGGGCGGGGGGTGGGGAGGGGGTTGGTGGCGGGCGGGGGAAAGAGAGAGTCCCAAGCAGACTCTATGCTGTACGCAGAGCCTGAGGCTTGGTTCAGTCCCAGGACCCTGAGATCATGACCTGAGCCAAAAGCAAGGGTCCCATGCTCAGGAGACTGAGCCACCCAGGAGCCCCTCTACGATGTATTTAGAGTCTTGGGATTTTCCCCCAGCTCCTTTCATTTCAGAGATCTGAGAAGTAACAGTCCTCCCCGCTCCCCGCCACTGCAGATGGGGGGCTCTCGGCTTTCACCTCAAACCTCTGTGGTCTGCACATCCTGATAACAGGAATTTACCACTGCAGGGAGTGAAAATCTTGGCGGGCCTTGGAGAGACCTCTGGGCGGTCGAGCGTCCTTGCCCAGTGGCGCCCAGGGTGCCGTGGGGGTGCCTGTGGGGCGAGGCGCGTGTGCTGGCTGGACCAGCGCGGGGAGCACCGGCGATCTGGGGCGGCTTCCGAGGCCGGCCGTGAATTCCCGGGGAGAGGGCGACACCACAGCACGGAGCCCCTCACAGCCTAGCTCGGCGCTTTCTAAAAATATTCCTGACCAACAGCTAATGGGCATTTCGGTCCCACAGCTCTGAGCTGCTGCCGCCGTTTGAAATGAATGCTTACTTCTTGTTCGGGCCTGCGCGTCTTGATTTATGGGATGGGGAGAGAGGTGGCGGTGGTTTCGTGGGACTTCACGACAGCCTACTCGCCGGAGGCCTTTTAAAAACAATAAAGAGCATGGTTGCCTCTTTTAGTGAGGGTTGCGTGTTCCTTTGCTAGTCTGAAATGAAGCAGAATGAGATCAAAGCTGCTTTAGGAAGAAGACAGCTGCAGTATCGCCTAAGTGTGGCTTCAGGGCCACACAGTGGGTGGGCGGGGGGCTCCGTGTCTCCAGAGGAGCCCTGGTTTCAGACTTGAAGGAAGACTGAGGGGCAAAGGGTTTTCAAAACTGCACAATTGTAATGTAAATCACTACAGCCTTCTTGGAAAGCTTGTGGACGATATGCATAAAGAGGTCCGAAGTGGACCCCTGTCGCCCCGTAATGCCTTTTCTACAGATACCTTTTGAAGAACCGACTGGAAATGGGGTCAATTTTGTATTCATTGGAGCAGCATTTATGAAAGCAACAAAAATGGGCTGTAGCCTAAATTCCCAACCATAGAATTAGTCAAGTAAATTATGGTGATCTGTTTGTGCAGTACCACAGTTATGAAAATGTCAGTTTTTGAAGAATTATAAGGATGTGGTAAAATGGTTAAGGTATAACAAGTGAAAATACAAGCTTAAAAACTGTGTAGAGTGTGGCCTCCAGGTCACCGGTATAGGAGTGTGGACACACGCTCTGGGAAAAGACTGGAAAAAGAGTCCAAAATTGTGATCATCTCTGATTAGTGAGATTGTGGGTGACTTTATTCTCTTCATGTATACCTCTATTTTTTTTGTTGTTGTTGTTGCAATGAAATGGATTCAGTTAAGAGTCATGATTTTAGCTATTTATTAAAGATTTTATTTATTTATTTGAGAGAGAGTGTGCGAGCAGCGGGAGGAAAGGGGGGAGGGGAGGAGGGAAACGAATCTCCAGCAGACTCCATGCAGTGTGTGGACCCCGAAGTGGGTCTCGAACTCACAACCCTGAGATCATGACCTGAGCCAAAGCCAAGAGTCAGATGCTTAACTGACTGAACCACCCAGGCGCCCCACAATTTAATTCTTATTTTTTAAAGAAAGTCTCTTCCTCAGGATCTTCTCAGGGGTGTTCTACACAGACACCCATGGCTCTGTAGTGGGTCTGAACTGGGGCCTGTTAGGACAGCTCTCAGTTTTAGCCTGTGGTGGTAAGTAAGAGGCTGGTCACAAGCGAAATTGAAGAGGAAACCGAACTTGCAATCAGAATACTCAAGTTTTCACCCCAACTTCCCTCTTCTACAAGTTGAGAGTGCTGGGGAAAGCATGAGGCACTCCAAATTCCTTTCGTCGTCAAGGTCTCTTGGGAGAGGGGTGGGTCCCCCAGTGCCAGTTCTCGACAGGGCTCTGAAGCAGACCCATGCTTGCATGGCCATTTCCACAGTGTTCGTTGTTCTTTGTAGAGCCCCTGTCCTCATTCTCTTGCTATCTGCAGCTCTCCCCCAAGGAAACCTGCTCTGTGGAAAGGGTCTGGTTCATTTGTTCAAACCCACATTTATTAAATGCAAGGGCACTGACTGGCAAATACTTAACCCATGACCCTGTATATGGGCAGCTCCATTTTCATGAGGAAAGGGAACAACTGTGAATCAAAGGACAGCTCTCTCTCCAGCGAAGGGCACAGTGGGGCATGCTGACCAGTGTGGTGGAGCTCCAGGGAGCCCCCCCTTTGCTCCATGTTGGGTCTAAGACCTCTGCCTGAACTTGTGAACAGGTATGTTTGTGGGAAAGACACGCGTCCCCTCTAAGTCGTCGTGGATTCTTCATGCCTGCATCAGAAGCAATAATACTTCCTCTACCAGATTCTTGTGAGAAAGGAAACCACCTCAGTGAAATGAGCCTTGGCAAAGTGTAAGGCAGAGGGGCATGGGCTAAAACTCTTGGCAGATGGCTTTGCTGGGTTTGCTCAGTGGTTAGTTTTTGAAGACTGAGCTTGTCCATACTTAAAAATCAAGAGATTTCACATTTTGGCGTGTGGATTTTCTTCCGTGGCGGGGCCCTGGCATTCTGACACTGCCCCCGTCTGCTGGTGCTCAGAAATGGCTGTTCACCATCCTGGAAGCCCAAGCCTCAGCAGCCACCATGTCCCGGCACAGACTTCCATCCTTTCACAGCAGAGGTGGGGGGCGCCATGTTGCAGGGCTGGGGGCTCTGAAGGCTGAACCCCGTACCCTGGGTCTCTGCTCTACCATTTGCTTGTTAATGTGGTTTGGGCCAACCTCGCAAAGCCTTAACTTTCTGGGGCCTCTCCTTACTTCATCTAAGTGGGGTAATATTTGTATCTTCCTAGAGGGTGGTGGCAAGGACTAAGTGACAAAATGCCTGTGAAACACTTAGAACAATGCCTGGTGCACACAGGTGTTTGATCACATTTACCTGCTGGGCCCTGCATTGGACTTAACTTCTGTTGGAAGATGGGAATCAAATAGCACTGTTTCTGTTACTTATCTGTTTATCCGTCCAGTAATTTCTCTGCTCTATGTTATCTGGCAGTTCTGCAGGTTAAAGTAGGATTCTGAATAAATTTAAAACCTCTTAAATATTCTTTTAGGTTACCCAGTCTCTCCTTCCTTTTGAGGATGTTATCTGAGTAACGTTAGAACCCTTTTTCCCTCGGTGAGCGGTGCCCTGTTAGCCATTGATCTCGACCTCCTGTGAGTCTACGTAATATGCTTTCATGCTTGATTTTATTCTGTTGCTAGTTGTTGCCTGTCTTTTATCTTCAACTAGAGTATGAGTTCTGTCATGGTTTTCTGTTCCCGTGTCCTGCATATTACCTAGTGTAATAAATTGCTGGTCAAATGAATGGTTGTAGTTATTGCTAAAAAGCGGTGACTAGCTCTACCAAACGTAGGCCCAGTGACATCTAGGTTCTTATAGGACAGATTTTGCCCCTTCTTGGTCAGAATCTCAGCTAGCAGATTAGTGCCTCTGAGGAAATGGAGGAGACATGCCCCATGGGAGAAAATAAAAGGCCAGGAATACATGATGTGAAGTTTGCTAACCCAGACAATGACTTTGCATTCTGAGAGGCTAGTGGGGAAGAGGATGTAATCGATAGTTCCAGGCTCAGGTGACATTAAATGTCTGTCCTCGTCTTTCTATTTCTTTTCTTTTCTTTTTTTTTTTTTTTATTCTACCTATTTTATAACCACAGGCACAAGCAACTTCTTACTTCCGTGGTAACAGCAGTATGCACAGCTGACCTCCAAAGTCCATGGAATTGGGTGTTTCTGGAACTTTCTGAGGTAGTTACTTTCTAAAGAGTTGATAGGTAGACATTTTTCTTGCCATAATTGAACCATCAAGCATGGACCATTTGAGGGCTAGGGCTTGGTTGTTGGCTTAACTCTGCTCCAAAGTGGTTTCCATTTCTAAATCACACTCTTGTACTAAGAATTCTATCAGTTCCTTGAGATCTGGAGAGAGTTGTTACTCTGGGGTCTTCGAAAACCAGGGCAGGACTTGGCTCACCCATATTTACTGACCATTAACTGGAGGGTCAACAGGGGGTCTGCCACATCCTTATTAGACAAAAAAGTCTTCTCCGTCACACCTGGTGTCCAAGAGATGATCTTAACTCACTTTAAAAATAAAAAAGGAAATAAAATTCCTTGCTTAAAGAGTAACTTTTGATATTGGTATCATTTGAATGAGTCATATAATCTTTTTTCTTTTGACATTCATTTTCTTCTCCAGTATTATCTTGATTCTAGTTCTAAAAAAAAAAAGAAAAAAAGATTTTGTTTCCCTTCGCAGTTTGAACAGGAAAGAATCTTATTGTAAAAAACACTGTATTCTCCTTTTCCTTTTTTTGTATATATAATTACTGAGGCTGAGGATATATTCCAATTATTTCAGAGGGCTTTAGTGAGCTCACTAAAAAGTTTAAAAGTGCTAAAAAGAAATTCTACTCCTGGGGCATCTGGGTGACTCAGTGGGTTAAGCGTCTGCCTTCGACTCAGGTCATGGTTTCAGGGTCCTGGGATCGAGCCCCGTATCGGGGAGGGGGGGTGTCTGCTCAGCAGGGAGCTGGTTTCCCCCTCTCTCTCTGCCTGCCTCTCTACCTACTTGTGATCTTTCTCTCTGTCGAATAAATAAATAAAATATTTAAAATATGTATATATATATATATATATATATAAAGAAATTCTACTCCTGGTAGGCTAAGAAGCTCTCTGTTAGTGTGGGTCTCTTCTTCTCCCTCCTTCTGTGCCTGGGGTACTCTTACGTCTGCATGGCTGAGGCTTCCCAAGGTCACTGGAGAGAGGGGAAGGAGTACTCTGGGTTAATTCATTCCTTGTCCTTGTCCCCACCTTCATAATTCAAATGAACAGACAGATACTAGAGTCCCTTGGCTGCCTATTGCCTTTCATCTCTCTGATTCTTGTGCTTAGTGTCTTCTTTTTAATATTTCATTTTAAGGTAATATTTTGATATTAATAGAGAAGTTTACGTTCTTGTAGAAAAATCAGAAAATATGAATGGACCAGAAGGAAAACAAAGGTCAATAATCCCACTTCCAAATAAAGAAGCTCTAGGAACATCTGTGTGTATTTCAGCATGCATGCCTGTGTGTGGCAAGAGAGAGAGAAAGATGGAGATAGAGATGAAAACAGAGAGAAATAGACTTTAATCTCTGCCTGTTGAGTTCATTGTTGTACTTCCAGCATCTAGAATAATGCCTGATGCACAGTAGGTCCTCAAAAATATTTGCTGAAAAAAAAAAAAATGGATTCAGCGGATGGTAGAAGTCTCCCTCCTCCCGGAAGCTCTCACACACCACCTGGAGAGACCCACTTTTCCAGGTCTCACTAACCACATGGCCAGAACCACCTTCACTTACCCCTTCACTGTGCAGACCTACCTCTCACCTGTCCACACTGTCTTGTTCACAGAAGTCTCCTCTGTTCCTGGACACACGTGCCATTAGCCTTTTAGTCTTCCTATTTTCATACTTTACCCTCTGCTGAAAGTGAGTTCTTTGTAAAGCCAAATGTCTTCTGTTTCAAGTTAGATTTATGTTTCCACGTCCTGTCTTAGTGAAAATTTGCATTTTCTGGTGTAATGTTCATTGTGTAATTTTGTAGGAAGGTGATCCCTAACCCATGTAAATGAATGTTTTTTCTCCTACTACCAAGAACTAAACGGTCTGTTCTAGGAAACTGCATGTTCAATTTCAGCAGAATTTGTCTGACTTGTGCCTTTTGCCATCGCCAAAATCTGGGAGGAAAAAAATAAATAAAACAAAAACTAGTGAAACTTGATCCATAAAGTCAAGAGGAGGGCCTAGCATTATAGCTAGCCACTGCATAGATTGTCCCCTGGAACAACCTAAGTGACCAAATGTAGAGCTCAAAATAGAACTATGGTATCTAGCTGGTTTGGACTGCTTAGAAGTCAGGGACCATGGGTTAGATTCTGGGCATCCTGGGTAGGAGTCCCTGCCAATCCTCAAAGAAATAAGAGAGTAGTTTTGGCTTTGGCCAAGACAAATGCCTAGGTGCAGCTGGGACAAGGCTCTTATGGCTTTGTCCTCATGGCCTCAGGAAGCTGCAGTTCTCATGGTTGGCTTCCTGAACAGATGAGATATTGACCAGCAAGGGTAAATCAGCATCAGCTTATGAGTCAACTCATTTTTCTCGGCTGTCTGGAGGGTTGTCTTAAGATGATTTTATGGCCTTGTCTTAGGTCAGGGAGAAAGAAGGCTGTGAGTGATCCAATACCGTTGTCGGTCAAGGGGATAGGAGCCGGAGAGGGGCAGGTCTGCCCGCCGTTTGCCGTCCTTGGCAAACACAAGGGATTGTGCTACAAACATGGCATTTTAAGTGATCACACTTGGAGAGGTGTGTGCTCACAGGCTCTGTGACAGGGTGACCATAGGATCTTTTTAATCAAACCAGGATACCTTTGAGAGTGGAAGGAGATGCTGTTGCCCTAGGAGTAAACGAGGACCCATGACGCTTCCTTGATTGCAGACAACGCTCAAATGGAAAGGTGCTCCCTCCTGTACTTGCTTCTCTGAAATCTAGGGGACACTCGAGGAAAATCTCCCCTTCTAATGTGCCCTGCACTCTTTCCGGGGAGCCTTTGGGTTGGGACGTGTTTGTCTCACCTCTCCCACCTGACGAAGAGCGACCCAAACACCTGCCTCTTTTTGTCGTCCACACCTGTGCTGTGCAGAGGGGCTCATGGCGAGAGCTCCACAGCTTGGTGACTTTTCTGGTAAGGCTGGCAGATACCTGGGGCAGGTTCAGTATTGGATTTCCCTCCCCTAAAGGCAGAACCACCAAATACATCTACCAGTTCTCTTTCTCCAAATGCCAGGGTTTCCCTTCCACTCCCGGTGGCATGAATGGCCATGCAGCCTGATTTTGGCTTCCCAAAAACCCAGCCCCGGCAGCCTGCCCCTGAGACCTACCTGCTGGCCATCATTCTGTACCCCAGAGCAGGGCCTGCGAGCCAACCGTGAATGATGGTTCAGGTCTGTTTGCTGAGCTGGAGAGAGTTGACATTCCGTAGGTATGTTTTTTTGTTTTGTTTTGTTTTGTTTTGTCGTCAAAAGTCTAGGTCTTATTTCCAAGAAGGCCTTCCCATTCCTTAGATTACCGTGAATAAACTCAGGTTGTATGGGTCTGAAATCACAAATTTGAAATGATGCAATGGGAGGCTGACTCTTGACTGCAGAGATAGCTTCTGGAAATGTCTGGTCGGCTCTATTCCTGGTAAGCTTGCTGACCTTGCTCAGACCTCTCTCTGCGGATAGAAGAGCAAGTCCCATTTCCCAGACTGAGTATCGAGTTATGTGATCAGACAAATGATGTCCTTGGCCTGCCACCATATCTTCATTTTCGGCTTTGTTGCTATTGTTTAGTTGCCAACATGAATCACAACATGTGGATTTGAGACCTGACTGTGTCGCAGATGGTCTGCATGACTGTGAACACATCACTTTCCCTCCCGCACACCTTTCTTCATCTGTAAAATGGGAGGTGGGCCAGCTCAGTGGCCATCAAAGTGTTTTAGAAATGGTTCCCCCTTTCCAAAACATAGCACATATTCCTGACATATAGAACCGAAGTTGCTCCTATTAAACCCAAAATAAGGCCCAGAGTGCACAGGGCTCCTGGTGCTTTCCCTTCCTCCTGGCCTCTGACCCCGGGGTGCTCTGCAGAGGGGGCTCTGGGTCTTTCTGACTTCCCCTCGCAGGAGAATCTGCGACGTTTCTGTCCTGCTGCCTGCCTTCTGGTCATCTTTCTGGGTAGGCTGTAACCTACTTGTAGGCATTCCTGGCAGGGGGTGGGCAGGGAAATTAAAAGGAGATGAAATTTAAATCTCTGCACATTGCTGCTCGTCAGCAGCTCTGAAGACATGCTTGGTTAGGATGGAGGTTGAAACCAAAGACTTAGAGAAGGTGTTAGGTTATCTGTGCCTCGTAATTCCAGTGGGGCTAGGCTCTCTGCCCCTGGGAATGACTGCTGTGGGTCGACTGTCCTATTCTTTATCTCTCTCCAGCACAGCCTCTAAGACAATGGCACTCAGGCCTGGAATAGCAATTAGAAGAACCCTGATCTTGGAGGCACCCGTCCCTTGTCAGCACTTAATGAAATTAGGGCAGCCCTAAGCAAGCAAGGTGGAAGTGACTTTGTTGACTCCGTTTTACAGGGGGCCCTCAACTTATGTTCTCTCTTTAAATCCTTGTGACAACTCTGTGAGGCAGGGTTTCCCTGTTAGGCTGTTGTTCCCTTGCTTATCTGTCTCTTGCAGGAACTGAATACACCTGAGTACCAGGAATGATGTTTTATCTCTTGGTTTGGATCATTGACACCTAGTAGGCCCACTGACTTTTGTTTGTTTTCCATAAGTAGGATAGGTGAGTGAATGAGAAAATGAAGCCAGAGGGGTTAAGAAATTAGCTTGGCAGTAAATCTGGGCCAAACGTCTGTCTCCATCACGTCTGGCTGATTCAAGAGTTGAGAGGGTGACTGTGTGGGCCCACCATCTCTGTCATCTTGCTGCACACCCACAGTCCCTTGGGTCCCCCCCTAAGTGTCCCCAGGCCCCACAGGCTTTCTCCACCCTCAGGGTTCCTTCAGCTAAGCCAGCGCTCTCTCCTTTGTTCTAGGAGAGTTTCTCAGCCAAGATGAGAAGATAAGACTGCCTTAGAAAATTGGCATCCTGCCCTGATGTTTTTCCCTCTTTTTAGGATTCCAGGATTCTCAGTACAATGGTTCCCAAACCTTTTAGAGATACAGATTCTCGGGCTGTACCCCAGGCTCACTGAATCGGGATTTCTGGAGATGGAGTGCTGTCCAGACAGGTGACTTTTAAAGCAACTGGCTCTTGGACACCAGGACAGCCCATCCTGCCCTTCCTGTGCAACTTCATCTTCAGCCAAGAGCCCTGCCAGGAACTGACCTTGGGGCTCACATGGGCCGGTTTGTCATCTCCAGCCCCTGCCACCCCAGGTCCCACTTCTATGCTTTTCTCCCACCTAACAAAGGTCTTTGCTCCTGTCCATCTTTACCTCTGTTGCAGGTGGTCCTTGGAGCCTGGCTTATTCCCAAGTCCCCGCTTTGCCTCCTGCAGCTCAGCCCTGGTTCCTCTTTTTCTGAATTCTGCTGGCTCATGTAGGCAGGGCCCTACAGTCCACCCCTCTTTCAGTCATTCAGCAAAGAGTGAGCAGTCGTGATGTGCCAAACACTTGTCCAAAGGTGGTGGACCCTGCAGGGGACAAAGTAGACAAAGACCCTGTCCCTATGGTCACTGTTCCTCGTGTGTTCCTAGCACCAGGGACTGCTGGGCACTTAGGAGGCCCTGGGTAAACCCCTGAATGACTGTGGCCAGAGTGGGGAGAGTGGGGTGGCAGATGAGGGGAACAGGTGGTCAAGGCTAAGGTTCTGCGGCCCTCGGAAAGCCACTGTGAAGACTCCAGCTTTTACTCCAAGTACAGTGGGATGCTATTTGGTGTCCTCAGTAGAAGAGTGGCGGGAGCAAACTGACCTTTCCTCCTTCATGGAGAATTGTCCCCCAGGGTGGGGGGTGGTTAGGACAGAAACAGGGAGGCCCGTGGGGAGGCTCTCGCAGTGGTCCAGGTCTAGGGCACGTGGGGTGAGATGACATCAGTGCCGAGAGCAAGAAGGATGTGGACTCGGGATGCGTTCTGATAGCAGAGACTGTGGGTTTTGAGGATGGATGCGATGGGAAGTGAATTCTGAATTCCAAGGGTTTTTACATAAGCAACTGGCTGGACAGATGATGCGAAACCCACACGGCTGCTCATTTTCTGCTTGTCAGTTTCCTTCTGATGAGGGCAGGGAGCCTGCTGCATACTAGGGGCCGAGCCCCAGCAGGGGCCTGGCTCCTGATGGGTGCTGCACTAAGTAACAGGCTTCACAAGCAGCTCGCCATGCTGATCGCCAACATAACCTGAACCCCATTCTGTGGCATCAGCATCTCGGGGCAGAGGGTAAGAGTAGCGCATTCCTTTGCAAAAGACCGTGAGGGGGGTGCTCTGGGAGTTAAGATGCCACCTCTGTGTCCGCAGGGTTTGGGCCAGGGAGAGGAGGTAGAAACAGAATGCAGAAGTTCAGCACCCCAACTCCTCTCTTTCCAAGTTTGTATCTCTTTGGGGGAGGGTTAGTTCCTGTTCCCCACACAGGAACACAGTTCCTGGTGCTTCTCTGCCTTGGCAAAGGCTCACCTTGTGCCGATCTTTCTTGCTTTTCAAAACACCCCTTCCTGGAAACCCATTCCAAATGCTGTTTCTTCCATGGAGTGCTTCCTGATGTCCTAGCCAGATGTGGTTTCTGCCTCTTCTGAACCCCATAGTGGTTTATGCCTTTCTAATGACATCATATTCTCCAAGGTTTTACCCAGTCTTTTGAGCTGGAATGCCCACAGGGAGATGATGGGACTTCATTATCTTTGTTCCTCTCCCAAGACCCAGTGCAGTCTCTTGAACCCAGTAGACACTTGATAAATATTATTCAAATTGCAATTGACTTTCTTTATGACTGATCCTTTCAGCAGCAGCAGGATGCTTATTTCCTAAAGGAGATGTCGGATAGGAATCCAACCATCAAATAAAATATGTCAGATGGAGACCACAATTCAATGAAGGGGACAAGTAGGAGAAGATTTTGGATGGAGATGCCGTTCTAAGAATGTTTTCACTTTCTTTCTGACCCTTTGTAGGATGATAGGATGCCACGGGGATAGGTTCTGTGCCAGGAAGCAGTAGGTGGTTCTCGACAGTCCTTGCCACAGTGTTCCTGGCTAATGTGCTTTGTCAGGAGAAGCTGCAGACCCGGACTTTTTACATGGAAAATCCTAATTTCTAGATGTTAGCAAGTGATTCAGGCACTGCTGGGAGAGCCCGGCTGCTAGCTCAGGACCTCTGATTTACATGACAGGCTTTCCCCCTCTGAGGGAAGTAAGTAAATTTATTTTGAAATCTCCAGGATATCTAACTGCTTTTTGGTAAAAGGAGGATGTTTGCATCTTGTTTTTCTTCTCCAGCATTTGCTTTCCATTGTTCTCCTTCCCTCTGAGGGGGAACCCCAGGGTTGTGATTATTAATTTGTGCTTGAATCCCAGCTTCGGGTGGCAGAAGCACTTCTATAGCTTGCCTTGAACTCTGTCTCATGGGCTCTTTATTTTCCTCCAGGAGTGGTTTAAATGGAAGCCACAGTCTTCTGCAAAGCATAATTGGTTTTAAATTGTCAGTTTAATAATAATGATGTTGTGCTTAATGCGGTAGCTTTCAGCCTTCGCTGGCAGCCCTTGCCAGCCCGTCGGTCATCGACCCGCATGCTGTCCTCAGGAGGGGACAGCTGTTAGGGACGTGAGGCTCCCCACTCCATCCTTTTGTGGACTGCAGGGATGAGGGGGTCCAGTGCCCCCTGCAGCCACGGGCCACTGGAGGAGAGGGAGGCACCTGGGCATCCATTTGTGCCTGAGCCATGGTGTGTGTGGGGGTGGGGCAGGGGTCCGAGACTAGACTTTCAAGGTTCTTGGTTTTCTTTTTTTTTTGTTCTTTCTTCACCCTTGGGGCACCCAGCAGCTTATTAGGAATTCTACTGGAAGATGAGCAGAGGAACTCAAGTTCCACCAATCTGTATAGATGGCTTAATTGGGAGGATGCATTAACTTAATTGGTTATCATCAGGCTTCTGGCTTCTTTCTGTATTTTAAGTAACTTTTCCTCATTTTCTCTTACCATGGCCAATAGCGCATGCATTTAAAAAAAAATTAAATCTCGTACTTTGGTCCCTCCAAGTGAAAAGAGCTCTGGTTCAGCAGTCAGAGAGCCTGGATTCTGCTTATGACTCTTTCTGGAAAGATCTGAATAAACTTAAATGGGATACTTACCTCTCCTGGCCTCATTTCCATGCCTGATAGATGAGTAGGTTACATTACAAAGCCACAAGAGTCCCTTCCAGTGTGTGCAGTGGATGACTTCAGTGTTTCTGTGAAAGGACACCAAACTCCTCCTTGAACAACATTTGCAGTGTTTCAAAAGTCAATAAAAATACCAATCTACATATGTTATACAACAGACTAACTGAGGCTTGGACAAGGGAGGGCTTGTTCAGCAAAAACTCAGCATTATGTTATAAAAAGCGCAGAGAAGGATGTTGGTGTTGTGTGATGTGGGGCGTCCCGCTGGAAAATTACAGGCAGTGCTGTCAATGACAGGGTGGCAGCACCCCCGGCTGCCCCCCCCGCCCCCCCGCACACCCCGAAGGCTTCCCAGGCCCCACCCGCTGGGCAGACCGCAGGCGTTCAGAACCTGCGGTCTAGCTCCTCATCCAGGATAAACAGCTCCTCATTTGTGTTGGGTTCCGAACTTCCTCGCTTCGACTACCGTTTTGGGGTGTTGTTTGTTTGTTTCTGTTGTAGAGAGGAGCAGATTATGACAGGAGAAGGAGTTGGGGCAGAAATAGACACGTGAAGCCCGAAGAACTTTCTTTGGACTTCTCCAGTGGCCATTTGACCCGCATTTTGGGGGAAGCGCTGCTGCGCACAGGATACCCTATTTTGTGTAAACGCTGTTGGCAGCAGAGCTGGTCAGACAGCTGTATTCTGCTTCTCTTTCTTCTTAGGAGCCCTCTTCAGTCCTAGAGGCTTCACGTGCATGCATCTGTAGACCTGAGCTATCTATATATACTTTTTTTTTCTTTTCTTTTTTTTTAATTTTTAGGCAGTGTGTTGTATATTTTTGCAGGGGAAAATGGACAACAGACAACAGAAGTTAACAGGCTTTCTTCTCTCAATATAGACATTCTTAAAAAGGACCGAACCTAATGTGCGTGATAGCTTCACTGGGAAGGGGAACTGTACCCCCCTTTGCCAGAAGCAATTTGCCAGGCTGTCGGTGTGATGGACTAGCAACTTCTGAGTGTCGGCATCAGCAGCTGAGGAGATAGCCTGAGCCGACTGTGCAGTGAGGTGGGGAGGGGCAGGATGGGCCGAGCACGCAGGAATACCCATTGCTCTTAAGAATTCAATGTGGCTGGGATGCCTGGGTGGCTCAGTCATTAAGTGCCTGCCTTCCGCACAGGTCATGATCACAGGGTCCTGGGATCAAGCCCCACATCGGGCTCCCTGCTTGACGGCAAGCCTGCTTCTCCCTCTCCCTCTCCCCCTGCTTGTGTTCCTGCTCTTGCTGTCTCTCTCTCTCTAATTAATTAATTAATTTAAAAAATCTTAAAAAAAAAAAAAAAGAATTCAACGTGGCCATATACAACTTCCTACTTGGACTTCTATTCCAAGAAATATAGCCAAATTTGGGGGTTCTAGATATTAGCTATGGAAGGCCGTTATCTTTGGGGTTTTTTTCTTAAGATTTTATTTAGTTATTTGAGAGAAAGAGAGCACAAGCCGGGGATGGGACAGGAGGAGAAGGAGAGGGAGAAGCAGATTCCTTGCCGAGCAGGGAGCCTGACATGGGGCTCAATCCCAGGACCCTGGGATCTCATGACCTGATCTGAAGGCAGCCTCTGAACCAACTCAGCACCCACCCCCCAGGTTTCTTAAAAAAAAAAACCTTCAGATTTCTTAAAAAGCTTCGAGTATCAAATTCCTGGCCTCTGATGTGCTATTGGGTATAATTTAGACCTCCAGAGAAGCCCGGCGCTGTAGAGGAATGGGACACAGAGGAGCTTAATTCTAATGGGGAGAAGCAAAGCCAGCAGTACAAGGAGGTGGGTGCAGGTGAAGCACTGTGGGGACAGGTGGCCAGGGGTCTTCAGGACCCGGAGTGCATCTCTGTGTGTCTGTGCAAGGCTTGAGGTCATGTGCTTTCTACCACTGACATAAGACCCCTTTGAGAATGAGGCCAAACTTAAGATGGGATTGAGAAAATTCAGGATTTTTGTAAAGACCAGTTGTACACACAGAAAGGCTGTCAGCCCACTAAGGGAAAAGACTGTTCCAGGTCATTCGCCACTGCATCCCCCGCAACTACCAGCCAATTTTATTATTCATCACTATTTGTAGAATAATTAATAAACTGAAGAGAGAGAGGAGCTGGGGAAGACTCACACTGGTGCTGACCAGCCATTCTCTGGGGCCCACATCGGGTCCTGTGGCCTTTGTGAGGCTGTGGCCTGATCAGCTCTGGGGACCACTCTAGGGCTCGGTGGAGTGATAGAGCTTCTTTGGATGCTTGAAGCATAAAAATAATTTATTGGATAGAAGAATGTAAGGATATTGGGCACCCCAAGGAGCCAGTGGGAGATTGGAGAAGGCAAGGGGGCAGTCCAGGTGGACTGCCGGGTGACAGCCAGGGTTGTTTCCAGGGATGATCTGGAGGGACACAGGTCTGGCTCAGCATCCATGGCACTGCTACACAACCCCGGAGGTCCTGTTCTATTCTGGCCTCTCTGTGCTCCCCATCTGCTGAGAGCTCTCTAAACTACTCCTCATCTACACATCTTTCCTGAAGATCTCAAGTCCAGGATGAGAACACCCACGCCTCTGCTGGCTTGTGACCTTGGGTGCTGGCTTCCCAGCACTCTTCACCATAGCAAGCGTGGTGGGAGGTGGGGTACTGCCTTACACGTGGGGGGGCCACTCCTTCCTAGTCAATGGAGCAGGGCAGCCATGCTGGGTAGCCGAGCATGCCCTGGGGGCAGCCATTGAAAGAACTTCCAAATCAATGAGGAATCCAGTTCCTGAAGCAAATATGAAGAGAGAAAAGCAAAGCATGATGGCGGCGTGCATTGTAGAATTTAATTTTGTGTCAAGTCAGAGCCAACAAGAGCCAACATACAGTGTATTAAGAATATGTTAATGGTGGTTCCCAGGGGCAAAGAGCTTTTTGGCTGAGGGGATACTCAGCACATTCTCAAGGACAAGTCTCAAAATGGAAGAGAATGGTCAAGGTGGTTGGTTTTTTTAATCAGTTCAACCCAGCCAGCACATCAGAGAGAATGTCTGTGGCCAGGCTGTGATTCACCACCTTGGAGGTCAGCCCTAAGTCTGTTCTTTTCCTTCCCATGCTGCTGCCCGCTGTGGTGGGCTGTTGTCCTGTGGGTTCTGAGTCGGGAGGAGGTAGCTGGAGCTTGTCAGCCCAGCCTCATGCCCTATAAAGTGCTCCCCGGCTTCTGAGGTGAATTAACTCTTGTTTTTATTACTCTGTTAATTCCAGCTCCTGTCTGTCTGTCTAATTCATTCCGCGTGTCTGGCCCCTTCTGCCCACAGCAGTCATGGTGCAGGCCGGGGGCCCATCTGTTTTGGGAGTCTTCTCCCGGATTCTGCTGGCAGCCCTGCCCAGAAGCGCTCTGAGTTCACGGGCGTTGTTCCCAGGGATGCCCGCAGGGTGCCTCCCCCCGCACTGGACCACAGTAGACTCTAAATGCTTTGAGAGCCTAGACCTTGACTCGTTTGTATTTTTTTTAAATTTACTGTTATCGAAGTAAAATTGACATGCAGTATCCTATATTAGCTTCAGGTGTTCGGCACAGGGATTCAGTACTTAAACATCCTGTGGAATGGCCACCCCAGCCAGCCTAGTTAGCATCCCTCGCCAGGCACAGCTGCACACTTTTTTTCTTATGATGTGAACCTTTTAAGATTTACTCTTAGCAACTTTCAGATATGCAATACGGTGTTACTAACTAGAGTCACAGTGCCGGCCGTTACATCCCCATGGCTTACTTATCTCGTAACTGGAAGTTTGTACCTTTTGACTCCCTTCCCCCATTTTGCCCCCCACCCTCACCCCTCCACCTCCGGCAACCACTGATCTGATCTTTGTATCCATGCATTTGTTTTTAGTTTTTCCTTTGTTTGTTTTTAGAGTCCACATATAAGTTCGAGCACACAGAATTTGCCTTTCTCTGTCCGACTTATTTCACTCGGCATAATACCCTCAAGGTCTAGTCATGTTCTTGCAAATGACAAGACTTCATTCTTTTTTTTTAATGGCTGAATACTAGGTTTTTGTATATAAATACCACATTTCCTTTACTCACCGATGGACCCTTAGATGCTTCCATATCGAGGCCATTATAAATAATGCTGCAAAGAATGTGGGGGTGGGTGCATATGTCTTTTCAAGTTCTTGTTTTTATCTTCTTCGGATAAATATCCAGAAGTGGAATTGCTGGATCTTACGGTGCTTCTATTTTTAATTTTCTGAAGAACCTGCATGCTGTTTTCCACAGCGGCTGCACCGACTTACATTCCCACCAACAGTGCACAAGGGTTCCCTTTTCTTCATATCCTCGCCAACACTTGTTATTTCTTGTCTTTTTAATAAAAACCGTACTAACAGGTGTGAAGTGGTATCTCGTCGTGGTTTTGATTTGTATTTCTCTCATGGGGACACCCGGCTGGCTCAGTCGGTTAAGTATCTGCCTTCAGCTCAGGTCATGATCCCAGGGTTCTGGGATCGAGCCCTGCTTGGGGCTCCCTACTTTGTGGGGAGTTTTCTTTGACCTCTCCCTCTGTCTGCTGCTCCCCTACTTGTGCTCTCTCTCTGTCAAATAAATAAAATCTTTTAAAAAAATGTATTTCTCTGATGTTTAGTGATGTTGGAGCATCTTTTCATGTATCTGTGTCTTCTTCAGAAAAATGTCTATTCAGATCTGCTGCCCATTTCTTCATCAGATTTTTTAAAAAATCGTTTTAAAATGTTTAATCTTTTTGCCATTGAGTTGCAGGATTTTTTTTATATATATTGGACATAAACTCCTTATCAGATATAAGGTTTGCAAATATTTTCTCCCATTTAGCAGGTTATCTTTTCATTTTGTTGATGGTTTCCTTCACTGTGCAGAAGCTTTTTAGTTTGATACCACCCCACTTGTTTGTTTTTGCTTTTGGTGTCAAGTCCAAAAAACCGTCACCAATTCTAGTGTCAAGGAGCTTATTGCCTGTGTTTCCCTCCAGGAATGTTTCAGGTCTTATAGTCAGGTCTTTAATCTATTTTGAGTTATTTTTTGTGTGTGGTGTGAATACTAGTCCAGTTTCATTCTTTCGAATATTATTGCCCTCAACACCATTTATTAAAGAAACTGTCTTTGCCCCATTGTGTATTTTTGTCTCTTTTATCATAAATTAATGGACCATATATGTGTGGGTCTAGTTCAGGGCTCTCTATGCTATTTCTTTGATCTATTTGTCTGTTTTTATCTAGTACCACAGTGTTTTGATTGCTGTAGCTTCATAATATAGTTTGAAATCAGGGAGTGTGATGCCTGCAGCTTTGTTCTTCTTTCTTAAGATTGATTTGGCTCTTCAGGAACTTTTTGTTTCCAAGCAAATTTCAGAATTATTTGTTCTATTTCTGTGAAAAATGCTATTGGAATTCTTTTGTGTTTTTTTTTTAAGATTTTAATTATTTATTTGACAGACAGCGATCACAAGTAGGCAGAGAGGCAGGCAGAGAGAGAGGAGGAAGCAGGCTCCCTGCTGAGCAGAGAGCCTGATGCTGGGCTCGATCCCAGGACCCTCGATCATGACCTGAGCCGAAGGCAGAGGCCTTAACCCACTGAGCCACCCAGGTGCCCCACCATTGGAATTCTGGTAGAGATTTATTGAATCTGAAGATTGCTCTGGATAGTGCAGACATTTTCACAGTACTGATTCCTTCGATCCGTGAGCATAAACTATCTTCACATTTATTTGTGTCTTCAATTTATTTCATCAGTGTCGTACAGTTTTCAGTGTACAGGTCTTTCCTAGACCTAGACCTAGACCTAGACTTAGGAATTTATTCCTAGATATTTTATTCTTTTTTTATATAGTTGTAAATGGGATTGTTTTTTAAGTTTCCTTTTCTGATAGTTTGTTATTAGTGGATTTTCTATCCAGATTTCTGCACATTTTGTATCCTGAAGCTTTACTCTTTACTCAATTCATTTACTAATTCTAACAGTTTTTAAGGTTTTCTGTGTGTAGTATCATGTCATCTGCAAATAGTAACATTTGTACTTTTTCCTTACCAATTTGGATGCCGTTTATTTCTTTTTCTTGCCTGATCGCTCTGACTGGGGCTTCTAGTATTGTGTTGAAAAGTGACAGGAATGGGCATCCTTGTCTTTATCAACTATTCTGATCTTTGTTATTTCCTCCCTTCTACTAACTTTGTCCTTCCTTTTTGTAGTTCCTTGAGGTATAAGGTTAGGTTGTGTGAGATTTTTCTTATTTCTTGAATTTCCCTCTTAGAACTGCTTTACCTTCATTCCATGGGTTTTGGTATGTTGTATTTCCATTTTCATTTGTCTCAAGGTTTCTTGGTTTGGATTTTGGTTTTTGGTTTTTGGGATTTTTTGACCTATGGGTTGACCCAATTGTTGTTCAGTGACAAGTTAATCTCTCCTTACTTTCCAGTGAATTTTCCATTTTCTTTTTTTTTTTTTTTAAAGATTTATTTATTTATTTATTTGACAGAGAGAGAGAGATCACAGTAGACAGAGAGGCAGGCAGAGAGAGAGAGAGGGAAGCAGGCTCCCTGCTGAGCAAGGAGCCCGATGCGGGACTCGATCCCAGGACCCTGAGATCATGACCTGAGCTGAAGGCAGCGGCTTAACCCACTGAGCCACCCAGGTGCCCCATTTTTCCATTTTCTTTTTGTAATTCGTTTCTAGTTTCGTGCCATTGTGGTCAGAAAAGATGCTTGCTGTGATTTCAGTCTTTTAAAATGTTACAACTTGTTTTCTGGCCTAACATGTGATCTGTCCTGGGAAATGTTTTATTTGTACTTAAGAAGAATGTGTATTCTGTTGTTTTGGGATGCAATGTTCTGTGAAGTCCATCTGGTCTAATGTGTCTTTTAAAACTGATGTTTTCTTATTGATTTTCTGTCTGGATAATTTATCCATTGATGTAAGTGGGTAATTTAAGTCCCCTACTATTATTGTATCATTGTCTGTTTCTCCCATTAAGTCTATTAATATTTGTTTATATATTACAGTGTTACTATGTTGGATGCATAAATATTTACAAATGTTGAGTCTCTTGCTTGATCCTTTTATCAATATGTAATGCTCTTCTTTGTCTCTTATTATGGTTTTTGATTTGAAGTTTGTTTTTTCCGATATGAGTATAGTTACCTTCATTTTCTTTTGGTTTTCATGTGCATGGAATATCTTTTTCTGTCCTTCACTTTCAATCTGTGTATGTCCTTACACCTGAAGTGAGCTTCCTGTGGGCAGCAAATAAATGGGTCTTGCTTCCTGCCTCCATTCAGCCGGTCTGTATCTTCTGGAAGAACTTAGTATATTTACATTTAAAGCAATTATTGATTTATTAATTGTTTTTTGGATGTTTTGTGGTTCCTCTCTTTCTTCTTCTCTTGCTCTCTTCCTTTGTGGTTTGATGATTTTATTTAGTGATAAACTTAGATTCCTTTCTCATTTTTTGTTTATCTGCTGTGGGTTTTTACTTATTTATTACCATGAGGCTTTCATATAAATAGTCTATTTTAAGTTGATAACAACTTAAGTTTGAATACATTCTAAAGCTCTACATCTTTTCTCCCCCACCAATATATTTTGTTTTTGATGTCACATTTTACATCTTTTTGCAATTAGTGTAGTTACAGTTATTTTTACTACTTTGTCTTTTAACCTTCATACTAGCTTTATAAGTGATTAACCCATTACCTTTATTATATATTTACCTTTACCAGTGAGATTTATAATTTCATATGTGTTTTTGTTACTAATTGGCACCTTTTGAGCTAAAAATAGTACCTATAACATTTCTTATAAGGCTGGTTTAGTGCTTATGAACTCCTTTAGCTTTAGCTTTTTTGGAAGACTATCTCTTCTTCAATTCTGAATGTTAACTTTATCAGGTGCAGTATTCTTGGCTGCAAATTTTTTTCTTTCAGTAATTTGAATATATCATGCTACTCTCTTCTGGTCTGTAAAGTTTCTGCTGAAAAATCTGCTGTTTGTCTTATGGGGGTTCCCATGTATATAACAAGTTGTGTTTCTCTTGCCACTTCTAAGAATCTCTCCTTATCTTTAACTTTTGACATTACCACCATGATATGTACTGAGTTCCTTTGGGTTCATCTTATTTGAAACTCTCTGGGATTCCTGGATCTGTTTGCCTGCTTTCCCCCCAAGACTTGGGAAGTTTTCAGCCATTATTTCTTCAAATGAGTTTTCGGCCTCTTTCACTCTCTCTTCTTTTTCTGGGATTCCTATAATGTAACTGTCAGTTCATTTAATATTGTCCAATAAGTCCCTTAAGCCATCTTCACCTTTTCTCATTCTTTTTTTCTTATTGCTCCTCTGACTATATGAGATCCCCTGCCCTGTCATCAAGTTTACCGGTCTTTTCCTTTGCTTCATTATTCTGCTATTGAACCCCTGTGGTTTATTTTTCAGTTCAGTTATTGTGTCCTTCAGTTCTATGACTTCTTTTTCAATCTTTTTAATATTTTCTCTCTGTTGAAGAGCTACCTCTCCAACTCTTAAAGGAGTAACCAGTTGAAAGAAATGAACCTTATTCTTCAACCCTGCCCCAGTTCTTGATGGTCTATGAAAATTTTTGTGAACATCCCAATATTATTTTGTTTTTAATAGTCCTCAGTATTTGAGATTGTGTCAAGACCCATTCAAGTCCCAAAGATGAGGATCTCAGCCAGTACCTAATTTCAGGCTGATTAGAAGCTAGATTGTCAGACAACAGATTCTAAAGAATGCAAATATATACAGTCTGATAAGACTGCAAGTGTAAGCCCCAGACCTGGATGTGTCCCTGTGCAGCAGTCACAAAACTGAGGCTCCAGATGAGTATACAAGTTTTTTTTCTGTGAAATGCTGATGAGCTATAGTGAAGCAGAGGAACAGTGCAAAGATGGTGTTCCTGGTTGACATTCGGGGGAGTGCAAAGATAGTACCCACCCTCCAGGGTTTTAGGAAAGTTTTACAGTCAGCCCTTAGATGTGTGTTTAATTAGAAGCCTGCCCCTCAGGCTGTACCTATGATGATAAGCTAATAGGCTTCTTTCCAAAAAGACTGAGCTTCTAAGTCTTTTGCCTCTTGCTGTGTGCCCTGGGGTTATATCTGTTTAAGAATTTTTTCTCCATTGATTATAGTGTTATAGGACCCATGAGCATAAGCTCTGGGGGCCACCAGAGCCAGGTGATACAGAGGCATCCCCTGTTAGCAGCCACAAAAATGAGGGCCCAGAGAAGGCATGAACTCCCTTCTGTAAGATAGCAGCAAGCTGGAGTAAAGTAGATTGCATTTACCAGCCTTAGCTCCCTGAGGGCTCTGCTATGGGCCCTTATAAATGTGTCAAACCAGAACCTAAAAAAAAAAAAATGAAAACAGAGAAAAAAAAAAAAGAAAACAGAGAAAAAAAAAAAAAAGAAGAAGAAGCCTGCCCCTGAGGCCAAGCTCCTGGACAAGCAAACTGGCCTCTTTCTCAAAAAGACTAAGCATGTTCTTCAGTCTGTACAGTGTCCTGGGGTGGTAGCCAGCCCAGAATGGTCTCACCAATTGTCAGTCCCCTGGGATGCAGGAACACAAGACCTTCTGGCCACCAAAGCCAGGCAACTGGGGAGCCTCTGGGTGGCAGCCACAAAAACAGGGTCCCCATTTATAAAACCTGGGACATCAGACATAGGTAGAACCTCTGCTCTGGGAGATACTGGTGCTCTGAAGTACAGCCAAGGGCCAGTGCAAAGATGGCACTTACCAAAAAAAAAAAAAAAGAGAGGAAAAGAAAAGGAGAAAAAAAGAAGAAAAAGGGGGAAAGGGCAGGGGGTGTCTGGAGAAGAGAGCACGTGCTGGCTTTGGAAAGACAGAGGGAGAGTGTGGAAGATGGTGCCCACCAGCCTCTGCTCCTGGAGAGGATCCCAGGAGGCCCCTGCCCCTCAGACCAATGCTTTAAAATTAAGAAATGAGTCTCTTTCATGTAAAGTCTGGATGCTTTTCAAAGGGCAGCTTTTACAGAGTCCCGGGGTGGGTGGGTCTGGGCACCCGCCTGTAAGGAGCCTTTCCTCAGATCACCACAGGCCCATGGGTCTTGTGGGCCTGAGCCCCAGGGGTCTTCAAAGCTAGATTCTGGGGGAGGGCTTGTCTTTCAGGCGCCGGTCTTAAATGTTTGGGTGACTAATGTGGGTTACAAACCCTTTGCTCCTCAAGGAGAGGCTCTTTTGAGTTCCCTCCCAGTTGTGGGTCACTGCATTGGGAGTGGGGTTTATGGCAAGACTATGTTTCAGCCTTTCCTCCCTGTGTGGTTTGCCTGGTATGAAGGGCTTGTTGCTCTGCCCATTTTTAGGGTGTTTGTTTGTTGGTTGGTTTGTTTTCAGGAAAGTGTTTCATAGAAATAGCTGTAGATCTGGTGTGTCTGTGGGAGATGAGTTCAAGGTCTTCCTACCTCTCACCATCTTGAACCAGAACCTTCAACTCGTTTGGATTTTATATCTTCTCTGAACCTGACACTTAGCAAGGGCTCAACAAATTTTGTTTTCCGTGAACAATTCCAACACCTTGGAAGGTCATCCACCCTAAGCCATGTTCAGCCACTGTAGGAAGCGCAGCACCTGAAACTCTTCCCAATAGAGATGGAGTTGGGGTCAGGCTGCCCTTTGAGCCCAGGGAGGTGCTGAGTAAGGGGACACCCCAGAGCTCAGCAGATGCACGACACCGACTGTGAAGGAGTAGGCACAGGCTCTGAGCTGGAGGTGCAGCATGCCTGGGGTGACATCAGTGTGGTTGTACAGCTCCTGGCTGCAGAGGTCTAAAGGGGGAAGAGGGGCATGATGGGAGGGTGATGGGCACTGGAGGATTAACTTTCCTTAGGTGTGGACCTGAGGAAGGTCTGTGGACCTGAAAAGGTCTGCCAGATACCATCCCATAATCAGTTGTCGTCTTCAAGTAGGCAGGGACTTTAGGGACCTTAAACCCTCTAATGTTGAGTTTTCTACAACATGTGCCTTGGATAAGTCTTCATTTCTCCCTCCTTCCCTCTTCTCCTTTTTTCGCCCCCACCGACCTTCTTTCCCTTTCCCCACTCCTTCCCTCTCTCATCTTAACATAGCCCCCATCTTCTTACCCAGGTGGGTAACTGTGTCCATTTTAGAATCTACCCATCTCCTCCTGAACTATGGAAAGCATATGGTCTCTGCCTTTAAAGCAAAATGGTAGAATAATAAAATGTCAGGGAAAGAATGCTGCTCTTCCCAACAGCCTCCCACCTCTCCCTCCCTACAGGAGGGAGGAAGAGTTCTCTCCCTCGTTACAGTATGTTCCTGGTCCTGCTCGACTGTGTTCCCCACTCCTTCCTCCTCCTCCTCCTCCTCCACAGGTTCTCTGCCTCTCTGAGCCATTAGCTTTGCTCCAATTCTAATTCTAACCCCATTAGCAAGACTTTTTCAACCCACAAGCAGTGAGCCTCTTATACCAGCACTTCTAATCATCAGCCTCCACCTCTCTTTGTCTGTGCCCACTCACTCCCCCACCTTCTTACTCTATCATTTCCATTGTTGTTATTTCTGGGTGCCTGGGAAGGAAGAGCGTAAGCTCACTGCCGGAGAATCAGTGTGTATCGAGACCACCCTACTCATAGCCACAGTGTGTTTTTTAAAGGATGAGTTTGAACAGCTGTTAGTGCACACACATCGGGTTCTTTGAGGAGGCTTGAGGGGGAGTGAAGTTTCCTAGTATGGAATGAAAGGATCAGTTCTTTTTCTTTCACCTAAAACTTTGGTTTAGCCTGATTTGCTGGCCCTCTCATCAAAGGCCAGCATGTGGTCCATGGAATGTTGTTAGGTGCTTCTTAAAGGGGTGGAGGGTTATGAGTATGGTTTAGGGAAAACATGGTTAAACAAACCAGGGACTTCTCAGAAGTGTTAATAGGTATGGTTTGATGAAGACACGGGCTGTGTCTTTGTTGTTCATTCCAATACTGAAAAACAGAAAATGATAATAAAATGAGTAAATGCATTACAAATTTCCAAGAGGGCATATGGCTTATGGCTTATGGTCTCTTTTACCCTCAGGACTCTGTGTTTGCAAAATACCTCCCATGGGAGGCAGGGCGAATGGTAAGGAGAGAGTTTCTTGGCATCTCCCTCAGGAAACCAACCAAGAGTAGAAGAGAGTTGCCCTTAGTGGCTAAGGTAGCCATTGGGTTGGTGGCTTTTATGTTGAACTCAGGTATAATTGCATGAAAACATACTTACTGAGCTTCTGGCATGTACTCAGTATAATTCTTAGGAAATGTGCAGGCAACGTGCTAGGTGCTTGAATAGCAGTAAACCAAACTCAGTTCCTGGTGTGAAACAACATCAAGAGTTTCCTTGAAATAAGCCTAAAGGAATAATCATAGAACAGTACAAGGCAGTATATGATTATGAGGCAGGAGTATGATGCCAACAGTAAATGCTATGAGCAGTTTAAAGGGGGGGGGGAATGGATATGCCTAGGGTTATCATGAAGCCATTTTGGAGAAAGTGGGGCTAGAAGTGAATGTCAGTGAATGGAATGGGTATGGATTATAGAATAATAGAATCTAAATGTCCCAAGAGATCCCAGTGGATCTTTGTTTTGTCCACTCCTGTATCCTAAGCACTTACTCCCAGCACACTGTAGCAGCAATAACATCGACTGAATGAATGATAGAGTCGAGCAAGGAGGGAGGGTACTTCAGAAGCCAACAGTAGAGCAGAAACTCTGAGGTAGGAATGTGTCTGCTCCATTGGTAGGACAAGAAGTAGTGGGGAGGAGGTAATATGGTAGGGTGGTGCTGTTTAGGAGTTCTAGGGTGGTCAGGTGGGGCCAACTTACAGAAAGTCCTGAATAGGAGGATGGAAAACTGAAATGTAGTGTAGGTTCTTAATTTAGGGAGAAAAGATGGGGTAGCAACCACGAGGAAAGACAATCAAGAAGGGGGGGGGGGTGCCTGGGTGGCTCAGTGGGTTAAAGCCTCTGCCTTCGGCTCAGGTCATGATCCCAGGGTCCTGGGATCGAGCCCCACATCGGACTCTCTGCTCTGCAGGGAGCCTGCTTCCTCCTCTCTCTCTCTCTCCCTGCCTGCCTCTCTGCCTACTTGTGATCTCTGTCTCTCAAATAAATAAATAAATAAAAATCTTTAAAAAAAAAAAAGACAATCAAGAAGGGAAAATGACAGTAGCAGCAGTGCTTTAGTCTGGGATCTTAGCTTGGCAACTGCCTACTGAATTGGGGAAGAAGTCAGACTCTTCCAAATGGGGAGCAGAAAGAAAAAGAAGTATCTGAGAGATGATCCAAAGCAAAGAATAGAGCCTGGGAGATAAAGTAGAGGAAAGTAAAGACAACACCAAGAATCTGAATAATTAGAAGAATGCTGGTATCCTTGGGAAAAAGGGGGAGGCATTTCTAAGATTCCAGATTTCGGTGTAGTCTTAGAAATGTTAAGTTGGAAGATACGGGAGAGCATATCTAGAGAAGTCGTGAAGATAGTTGGAAATATTATTTTGAAGTTGGCTTTAAATGTCTCTGAGAGGAAAACAAGAGAGCTAAGAGCTCAAGACTGCCTCTGGTGCATTCTCCTATCTGATCACTCTCTAGGGTCAGTTTGGAGCAGGACAGAGATCCTGCAGCCATCGCTCTGAGAAAGCTGGAGGGCTAAGTTTGCGGACAAGTTGGAATTTATAATGGGATAGTTTGAAGCAGACACTAAAGAATCGGATGTAAAAGCCAAAGAGACCTTATAGAAACTTTCTGGATCAGAATCTCTGGGAATCTGGACATCTAGATTGAAAATAGGTATCTGATGGGATTCTGTGTACAAAAATGCCTTGAAGACCATTTTCCTTTGCTGACCGAATCTCATGCCAATTAATTAAATGTTATAGGAAAAATTCTACTTCAATATTAATAGTCTACTAATTTATGCATACTGGCTTAACGTGCATTTTCTTACTTCCTAGAGGTGGTCAAAATTTGTTAACTCATTCAAAATTTTTAATGGCACCAACAGATGAACTGAGTTCTGAGCAGTTGCAGTGGGACGCCATGGCCCATTAATATTCAGACAGAACTTCTGGATAGCTGTCATGCAACTTGATGATTTTTAATTTTTTAAGTCATGAGCAGAATAAAAAAATAGACTATACTTAGATATAAATTTTAAAAACCAGATTGACTTAGCAGCAGTAACATTAGGCTGAAGTAATGATGACATTACTTCATGTCTTGGTTGTACATTGGGATGAGATGTGAGTGGAAGACCCTAACATGGGTGTGCTGAGGCCAGGGCCAGACTGGGAACCCAGCACTTGGAAATTGGCGCGACATCCAGACTATATCGTCTGGGTCTATAGAGTCCAAGAAGCACAGGCCGTGGGCAACAGTCAAACGTGAACAGCAGCAGGCACAGGGACAAAGGCAGGGGGCTGGATGTAGGGCGGGCACATAATTGACCAAGACTAATTCTTTAGTATGTGCAAGTGGCGAGATACACAAGGCATAAAATTGCCATTTGAATCATTTTTAAGTGTACAGTTCAGCGGCATTAAGTACGTTCCTAATGTTGTGCAACCCAACCATCACCACTCTAATTCCAGTGCTTTGTGTTTTTTTTCTTTAAAGATTGTATTTATTTATTTGAGAGACAGTGAGCAAGAGAGAGAGCATGAGAGGGGTGGAAAGGCAGAGGGAGAGAGAGAAGAAGCAGACTCCCCGCTGAGCAGGGAGCCCAATGTGGGGCTCCATCCCAGGACACTGAGATCCTGACCCGAGCTAAAGACAGATGCTTAACCAGGTGAGCCACTCAGGTGCACCTCTAATTCCAGAGTTTTTTCATCATTCCAAGAAGAAACTCCATACCCCTTGAGCTGTCGTTCCCTCTTCTCCCTCCTTCTAACCCCTGGGTACCACCAATTTGCTCTCTGTCCATAGAGATTTGCCTATTCTGGATATTTCCTATCAGTGGACTCACACAATATATGGCCTTTTGTAACTGACTTTTTTCACTTTGCATTATGTTTTTGGGATTCATCCACACTGTAGTAGGTATGAGTACATCATTCCTTTTTATGGTTGAGTAATATTGCACTGTATGGATAATACCGATTTTTTTATTCGTTCATTAGTTGATGGACATTTGGATTGTTTCTCCCTTTTGGCTGTTGTGAACAGTGCTGCTGTGGACACATATGTACAAATTCTGTTTACGCAGATGTTTTCAGTTCTTTGGGGGTTATATACCTAGGGGTTATAGACCTCGGAATTGCTGAATCATACGATAATTCTGTGTTTAAGTTCTTGAGGAATTGCCAAATTTTCCCACAACAGCTGTACCATTTTACTTAGCCCCCAGCAAAGTACGAGTCTGTTTCTCCACATCCTCACCAACATTTGTTGGACCACAACTCATTCTTGTTGTAAGAGTTTCACAGCCATGTGCTTTTCTGAGGGCCGGGGGTTGACCCCAGTGTGCTGACCTCCAGTGGTCTTCAAGACCCAGCTAGCTCTCTGTGATGTCAGCCTGACAATGACCGCCATGGTGATGGATGGAGAGAGACAGCCTCAGCCAAATGCATCATGTTTGGGTTCCCAAACTCAACCCACTACCTTAGCTCTCACACGGTCTCTGTGTTCCTGCTCAGTCACTCCTTCTGATGCCAGAATAGGCCTTTCCCTCCCTTTCGTGTGACCAGTCAACACTTGAACCAGTTCACAGCTGTGCGGCAACTTCGATGGAAGCCATGTGTCCTGGTGGTTGTTGAGTACAGCTGGCTGAGTGCAACCTCTGGCCACAAATCAAAGCTCATTAGGTGGACACAGTCAATAAGGATGGAGGAGATCTTAAACAGAGTGTTGAAGTCGAGAGATAGTCCAGTCCACTGTCTCTAGCGTATTTCCCACTTGGAGGGTCCCGTCAGCTGTTTAAACTTGGCCTGACATTTGCAGGCATTTTTCAACCACCTCTCCTCCCCCGCCCCTCCACCACACATTTCCCCTCAACAATGAGCAAACTGGGAATAATTTGACTAAAAATCAAGGTGGAGCTCAGTAGAGCAGATAATTAAGTATGTGATTTTATTTTTAGGGAGTTATGAGAAATCAAAGATGTCTTTGTCGTTTGAGTAAGAGTTACTGGTTCAGGGGGGCAGTGACTGAGACATCATTGTCTGTGCTCTTGGAAACTGAGGGCCTCTGAGAAGAGGCCTCTGTCACTCTTCGTGTGAGGGTGAAAGTGGCCAGCGCCAGCATGACCCGGGCTCCTGCCTGCAGACGCCTCCGTGCCAGGGGCGACAGCCCCAGCGGGCCCGCTGCCATCAGTCTGTCAGGCTCTTCCTCAGGAAAGCAGTCCCCGGTCTTGTGGCCAGTCCCCAGCGGGCTGCCCGCTCCAGCCGCAAAGCTCTGCCCGACCAGCTGTGCGGTGTCTTTGTGGAGCAGATCAAGAAGAATCAAGAAACTCAGCCCCTGAACAACCACCACCACCTACCCCGAAGAGAGACTCATGTTTCCGAGCCCGGGGGAGGAACAGAGAGCGAAGGGACCACCGTGGCAGGTTCTTCATTTGAAACTTAGAGACATGTTTTCTGAAATATAATTTGAAATTAGTAACCTGGACACTTTAAGGAGCCCGAGAAGCAGGCAGGTCGGCAGGAGGGAGGGAGAGGAAGCCCCAGACCCTCCTTTCCCCCAGAGGCATCAGCTCAACTACGGTGTGTGGACGAAGTCCCTTTGTGAGAAATCCAGAAACCAGGCCAGAGGCTCCTGCCACCCAGGCGAGCGTGAGAGCGGCCACAGGGGAGCCGGTCATCTGACGGAGTCACAAGTGGCTGGCAGCATGCAATCTGTCTTCAAGGAATTTGGAAATAAAGAGAAGGAATCAGCCCTCTGGCCATAAGATACAAGCTCCGTGTGGAGTGGGCCGCGGCAGAGGCCTCCCGAGAAAGGGAGATGGTGGGGCTGGGGGTCCAAGGAGGGAATCGTAGGGGCTGAGCCCCAGATCTCCAGGACCAGGGGCCTCCCCTGCCGTCCACTGCGTCTACACTGCTCCTCGTGGTGGCCAGAGAGCAGAGCCTGAGGCAGGAAAGGACTCCTGTTCCCCCACAGGAGATGTTCGTCCCCAGCCCCGAAACAGCAGGAGCCACGCTCCCCTCGAGTTTGGAGCTTCAGCCTTCCACCTTACTGATGCCTGAAAGCGAAAATGGGACAAGGATTATTTATTGTTTTAAGTGAAGGATTTTGAAGACGGTGATTTAAGTTATAATAAAGATAAAAAGCCATTTCCTGCCCACCACGGCTCTCTCTTTGTCCTCTTCCTCCTGCCCTGTTCCCTGAAAAAGGCAGTTAGAGAAAATACGACCCTGGGGAATAGTGGATGTGAGAAAGCTGTGTAGCCTGAGCTGGAAAGCAATTAGCTGTCCCCGAGCAGTCTTGGAGCGAGCAGAGGCTCGTCCCTGAGGCGGGAAGACATCACCATGATTTAGTCCTGGGTTTGCTGGTTTGCTGACAGCGTGCTGTGTGTCCTGAGGCCCCACAAGGAATGCTGGCAAAAACCGAGGTCACCCCTCTGCCCAGCTGGACTGTTTCTTTGTAGTGACCCGAGAGTCAGTGAGTAAGAAAGAGAAGACCCAGGCAAGCTATAGCTTTGAATATGTATCCAGCCATGAGCGGTTGCAAAATGGTAAATTAAGATTGGATGCTTCTTTATGACTTTTTTTTTAAAAAATCCCAACTTCCTTTATAGTACCATCACCCATACTATGAAATGCAGATGTCCACATCTGAAGAGGGCTTGTAAGTAAATACAAAAAAAGCATTCCATGGTCAAATAAGTTTTAAAAGCTCTGTTTTAAGCCTGAAGCACACTTCTACAGAGCAGGACTTCTCAGAGACTTCAGTAAGAATGATGCCTTTGAGAAGAGTATGTCCTAGACAACCGTGGTCCCATGTGTCTGCTGATGGAAAGCCTTCCCGGGAGGGTGGCTCTGGGCATGTTGTCTCATAGAATGCCGCCTGCCCTACCTGTTCCTCAGGTCAGAGGTCTTCACTGTCTCTGGTGATTTTTCCTGCACGATGACCCAATACTATGTGCTCGTTCCTCTTCTGCCTGGTGGAGTTTCTAAGAAACGGACCCAATTTCATGAGAGATCTGCCCCCCAACGTGAACTCAGAGGACTGTTTAAAGGTCTCAGACCTCATCAGCAGTTTTAATGATGAGGGGATGATGGCCCAATGATGAAGAAGGCGCGCACAGCTACACCACAAGCCAGTCGGGGGAGGGCCAGGCCGTGGGGCAGTGCTTGACTGCTGGCTCCATAGCCCCCTGGGGTGCCCCCGTGGCCCCTTATCTTTCTGGGCGTGACCTCACTTGAGCCCCAGCACATGGCTCCCGGCTGGCTCCCTGGCTTGTTCTGCATCCGTCCTTCTTGAGGGCATTTATCCGGGCCCCTCCTGGCAACTGCTAGTCAGCCATTTTCACTCTGTCCAATTTTGAATAAAGAGATTCTTGCCAAATGTTTTTTGATCACATATTTAAAGGCAGAGTAATAAATTGGGAACGACCAGATCTACTCCTTTGGAATGGCTGCTTTCCTACCAGCCTACCTTTTTATCACCTGTGGGATCAGTGCTCCCTTCCCAAGCTCTTACCACAGCTAGAGGCCTGGCCCAGACAATGGCAGGAGGACGGGGCTAGCACTAGCTGGGCGGACCCAGGACCTGGAGTTAGGTCTTGGTCCACAGGGGAGGTAGGCCCGGTTTCACGTCAAAGGGGTTCGGTAGCAGCCCGCAGGGGTTCAGGGCGACAACTGGCACCAGAGTCTCCAAGGCCAAGTGAAGGATGGGCTGGTGGGCCCCTTGCAACACGCAGCCACCAATGCAAGAGACGAGCTGGTTTTTCAGATGCTAAGGTGGGAACCAGTGTGAGATGGGGGAGGCTCTGGCGGTTAGAACTGAGGGCGTGACCAGTGCTGGACCAGGGATGAGGATAAATGGAGGCAGAGTCCAAGGGTGTGCTTCTGAGCGGCTCTCCAGTCTCTCCGGCCAAATGGAGCAGTTGTGCTAGAGATCGGTGTCGGCGCTAAGCCGAGACAAGGTGGGGGGCTGCGGGGATCACGTGGGCGGGCGTGTCGCGAGACGGGAGAGACAGAGACTGAGAACCGGTAGCGTTCTCTGCTTTCCCTGTCCTAACACTTGTAATCCTGAGCCTGGTCATCACCCTCGTGAAATCTCTAAAGGTAGGGACAATGCCCATTTTGTTCACCTTTGTATGGCCTGAGCACAGTGCTACCCCGGACGTGCACAGTAAATACTGTGAGTGAATGAATGAATGAATGAATGAATTAGAGCTGTAGTGGAGATGAAATTATGTCTGTGCCAAGGCGATGCTCAGAATGCTGAGGGCTGGAGTGACTGGTGGGGCCCCCTGTGAAACACCGATTTTCCAGGCTCCTCAGGCTTGTACGGCTGGTGTTTGAGTCGGTGCTGACCACACAGCCTGAATGCGGCATGAAGCTGAACTAACCTGGGGAGAAGCACACACAGTTGGATCCTGGGGCTGCAGGTCTGTTTCTATTTTGAACAATTTATTCAGTAAACATTTAGTAGGCTCTGTTTCACCTCACTGAAGATAAAAGGGAAGCTTTGGATCGGAATCCCAGGGCCAGAGTTTGGGCCAGCAGCAGTATTTCTAAGGTCACCAAGCAAATGTCTCCAGCCACCAACTGTAATTTGGAGTTTTGACATCAAAAAAGGACGGTGGGTCAGACATTAAAACGTGTATGGCCTCCCAGGTGACAATAGCAGGGGAAAATCAATATCAACTTAATTTTGAGTAATAGAGCCAGGTTTCCACCCAAGCTGGGTGCTTGGGTTTATTTTTAAATTGTTCTCCCTGATATTTTAAAACCCTGTTGCATTCTGATTCACGGAAGAATCAGAAGACGCCAATTAATTTTTAATGCAAAATGCAGAGTTTGGATGGGCCTGAGTGGGTTTGGGAGTGTGGCGGTTTTCCTGGCCTAGGCCAGAGCCCACTCTCCCAGGACAAGGGTGGTGATGAGGAACTTGGGAGTCACATAGCTCATCACTAACATCTTGATTTTGCTGATGAAAATTTTCAGACGACACGCTAATGGCTTTCAAGGGGCCAGATCTGGATTTTGTTGTTTCAATTCTTGTGCTCAGTGAGAGTCTCTTACGAGGCCCCCCGCCCCCGCAAAGTCTCTGTAACTCATCTGTCCTCGTAGGTCATTTCACCAGGACGTATGTGTTCTGGCAGGCCCACGTGGACTCTTCGTTTCCAAAAGATGAAAAGCATGTCACTGAAAATATTAGTCAGGCTCAGGGAAAAGCTTTGTGAGTTCTGCATAATCACCAAGAAAGAGAAAGTAGGTCACATTTGGAGCCTGTTGTGTTTGTGGAAGAAAAAGGAAATAGGATGAAGAAGAAATTGTCAGATAATTTAGTTTTATCACAGCTTCTTAAGCTGAGCCGACTGTGTCGGAGGCTCTGGGTCACACACCATCCCCGCATTCTTGGGTCTCCCTTGGGTTTGCAGATCGCACCCCACCCCCGCTCAGTGAGCCTCGGCACCTCTGAGGGGTTCCTCTGCAGCTGAGCCACAGGCATTTGGGTGAGAAGAGAGTATTTAGGGGTTTCTCTGGGGTGGGGGAACTGAGCCTGAGTAGCTGCTGTCTCAGGTAACCCGAGGGCACTCCCGCATCCCTGGTTTAGGAATTGTAAATAGGGCTAGAACATTCCACAGGCCCAGGGGAGACACTAACTTCTTTGGTCTTTAGGGCTTTGGGAGGGTTTTGGGTTTTTTTGTTTTTTTGTGTTTTTTGGACCAGGTCAGATTCCTTGAAAGAGGTGCTAATAGCAGCGGTCACCCCAGAACAGCCTGATAAAAACCCGAGCCTAGTGGCTTGGAGAGCTCTACACACTTGCATTCAGAGCAGCGCATTCTGGGATAAGTACAAAACCACGGCAGTCTCTCTGCCGAAGCTTGTTTTCATAGACTCTCAGTGTTAGGAAAGAAGTCAGGTATGCTGTGAGTGGCCTCAGCTCTGGGTCCTGTCTTCTGTCTGTTCCATTCTTTCACCTACAGTTTTCATTTTTTAAAAAGATTTTATTTATTTATTTGACAGACAGAGATCACAAGTAGGCAGAGAGGCAGGCAGAGAGAGAGGAAGGGGAGTAGGCTCCCCGCTGAGCAGAGAGCCCGTTGCGGAACCCGATCCCAGGACCCTGGGATCATGACCTGAGCCTAGGGCAGAGGCTTTAACCCACTGAGCCACCCAGGCGCTCCCAGTTTTCATTTTTTAAGTACACCTCCTGTTTTGCAGGAGTTACAGTCTTGAAAATTTGCATGTATTTTGTTTTTTTGTTTTGGGTTTGTTTTGTCAAGAAGAGCATGTGGTTGAATCCTTAGGAAAGGCTTGCTGTTGAAGGAAGTGCCGCAGTGACGCAGTTTGTAAAGGGAAGAATTCTTGAGCGGGGCGGACAAGCACGACTTACTGGAACAGCTTGGGGATGAGCTTTGAATCTAATGGGTTTGCCGATCCTAAGTTGGGAAGCTCTGTGACAAATAGATGAAGTTCTGCCACTCTGTATTCAACAAAAGAGAAAGTAGAGAGTGATGTAGAGATTGCCTGTGACTATCTTACTAGTGCTGTCACTCTCCGGAACTCTGGGGGAAGGGGGTGTCAGTCTCTGTGTGGATGCCACAATGCATTTGGGGGCTTATCTTGTGTGGAACTGTCTTGTCATCCCTGAGTTTGTCATTGGCATCTTTAGTGACTGAGTCAGAGCAGACTGTGCACAGGGCACTGAGTTTATTGTAGTCTGTTACGTCCCAGGTTGATGCGGGTGTTCTGGCAGTTTCCAGGACCACCAAAGTTGATGCAGATTTGCACTGTATGGGGAGGCAGAGGCTAGAGAGGTAAGACAGGGTCTGTCAGGTCTGCTGCTGGATTGGCTAAGGTCCCTGGACCGGAAATCTAAGTCAACAAGGAGGTGAGTACAGATCCAGAATTGAAAACTATTAGATCATTTCCCCACTGGCAAGAGTAGGGCTGTGGTAGACCAAAAAGATAGGAGTGCTTCATGAGGCCAAGGTCAACGGCCTGCCAAGGCAAAGGATGGTTGAAGTAAGAGCGGGTATGAGTGTAATAGGAAGTCATGACTCCTCCACTCACTTCTGCCTGAACTTTGCCTCCCTGGACCTCAGTTTCAACCCTTTAACATGGTTCCATTAGGTGAGTAATTTTCAAACTTATTATTTTTAGGCACCAGAACTCTTTCTTAAAACAAGAGTTCAGTAAGAAAAAGCCCAGTGTGTAAATCAGATGAAGGTGGGTATGCTCCAGTCGGCACTGAAGGGAGGAACAGGATCAGGCACCTGAGCCCCAACTACTTGGTTCCTGTCTTGTATATCAAGGTGGTTCCTTGACCTGCCAGGAACAGCATTAAACAATACTGGAATGGATAGATTTTAAAATCCTGTCTAGCTCAGAAAGTTGGTCAACAGAACTTTGGAATCAGTGCTGCCTTTTTTCTAAAGCTGCTCATGGTTTCCTGGGCACTTGTGCCTGGAGGGCTGTCCCTCTTGTTTTTAGAAGGGTCCCATCTGCACAGGGTCAGACCTCTGTGTCAATTGTAGGCCGACCAGAAGTTTCTGCAGGCCAGCTGAGTTACCAGAGCCAAGAGGCTCTGTGGAGACCAGAGCTGGACTGTGCTGGGGACGCATGGTCCACTGGCTGCTGGAGGAGACCTCATGGGGTGTGAAACAGCCCTTCCCGTGCCAGCCCTCATCTTCCTGTGAGGCAAGGGAATATGGAGGCATCCGGTGGGTCTTTGAGATTCACAGTCTATGGGATTAGGAGGTAAAAGGGTGGAAAAGTGACACCAGCAATAATGCCGACATTCAGCTCAGACTCAAAAGTCTCTTCTCATACAGAGAGTAGGAAAGAACATGGCGGACTCTTACCTTCTTGCAGAGACCATAAACTGGTTCCAAAACCAAGTCAAACTGGGGTGAGCATCCCCTTTCCCTTTACTTGAAAGGTTGTCTTGGACTTCTTGAATCATGAGGAAATGGGAGCTCATTTCATTCAAACTACACAGTCCAAAATCCAGGGTCTTGTGAAGCACTCAATATAGTTGAGGGGGAAAACACATGAGTATCAGTATCAATCCCGTATTGCTGCCCCAGCTCTGCTCTTGGCTGTGTGACTTCCGGTAAATCCCATGGGCTCTCCGTCCCTGGGTTTATGTCCGTTAAATACGGAGAACACCCAACTCTGGCAAGGATACGATGAGGTGTTAGATATGAAAGTGTTAAGTGTCACCCGCCTTACAGAGAATAGGAGTGGCCAGTATGTAGCTGGTGAAGGCTGAGATGAATCCTTGGGGAAATGGCGTTGCTCCATCCACAGAGCCTGGGGTCACCCGGGCTGAGATTCCTGCTGTCGTCAGCTAGCCGTCGCTCCTTTGTTAATTTACCAATAACAGCTTTGTGGCCGGGACAAAGGTCCAAAAGCCAAGTCACCCTCACAGTTGAGCCTGACTTGGGCAGAGTTTGGGCTCTGTGCACCTGGAGCCCAGAGTCAGCTCACCTGTTCTCATTACCTGGCGTTCTGCCTGCCTCTGGTAGGTGAGTCGTTTGGGATTTCAGCACCAGCCTAGGAAGAGAATAAAAACCTGTGAGGCCAGGAAGAGAGGGGATAAAAGAAGAGGAAGGAGAGGAAAAGGGTGAGTCAGAGAGCTCGGAAGGGAAAGGAACTGCTCCCTTTGCCAGAACATTGGTCATTATACAAAGAATATGCATTCACTGTAGAAAAAAATATATAAAGTAAAAGAAGATATAAAATATTATGTTAGTCTCATTAGCTAGAATTAAAACAGTTAATGTTTAATTACTTTACCTCTTAATTTACACACACACACACACACACACACACCACACATCAGTGTGTATATAGGTAGGGCTTTGCACGAGAAGAGGATCACACTCAGCAGAGTCCTGTGAATGTTTAACCAATGGCTAGGGGAGAGGCTGACCTGATTTGTAGCATTTGCCAATTTCCTTGGTGTAAATACTCCCTCTGTGGCTGATTTCAAATTACCAACCTGTTGTCAGCCAGCTCATGAGCTTCTGGAAAATGGAGAACAGTCAGCTTTTGGGAACCAGCAAGATTCAACTCCAGCCCACCACCAGGTTTTGTTTTCTGATTAGCCTTTCTCAATCACAATATAGTGCAAAGGTCTTTATGCCTAAACTTTTGAAAGTTGTCTTTATCACATCACTTTCCGAATCAAAATCATTTTCCTTTTGAAACATGGAGTCATGGCCTCGTCCACTGATTCTAAGTGCTGCCCTCTAGTTAGAATTTGCCTGCTCCTTGTGGCCTTTACACAGTGGCAAGTAGACCCACACTCGATTAGGTGGCAGGAATAGAAATGTAGCTGGGGGGGGAAAAATGACAAATTAATGTGATCAAGCAAAAGAGAGTGTGGTGGCCTGGAACTGATTCTACAGTCCATTATCCCCGGACAGATTTGACTTAATAGAGGCAATTTTCTCCTTTGCCGCTCCTTCTCCTTGGTCCAGCCAGCTCAGCTGTGTAGTTGTCACTCACTTCCCCTGGATTTTCTGATGGAAACTGGACCCCTCCTGTCTGTCAGATGAGAATGGGGCGGCAAGTGTTTGGCCATCGTAAGACCTCCTAATCAGATCCACATTTTCCTTGTTGAACGGGAGCTTTGGGAAATTGCAAGGGGAAGGGGGAGTGGAGGGCTGCACTCACAGAACAGCTGTGTGTGTGTGTGTGTGTTCTCTCCTTGGCTCCCAGATAATGCCTTGGCCTCCCTAAGCTGGTGGACTATCACATCTGCGGTAAGAGTCACTGGATGGAGGGCGCCTGGGTGGCTCAATGGGTTAAAGCCTCTGCCTTCAGCTTGGGTCATGATCTCAGGGTCTTGGGATCGAGTCCCTCATCAGGCTCTCTGCTCAGCGGGGAGCCTGCTTCCCCCTCTCTCTGCCTGCCTCTCTGTCTACTTGTGGTCTCTCTCTTTCTGTCAAATAAATAAATAAAATCTTTAAAAAAAAAAAAAAAAGAGTCACTGGATGGAAAAGTAGCTGTTGCCAAGATTCTCCCACACTGGAGTTTGAATTGCCCTAAAAGAGGCTGAGCTGCGTGAGCTTTTGATAACACACCTGGCTTTCTCAGGCCCAGGAAGTTAAGACAGGGAGTTTCCACTAAGACTTCATAGGCATGGATAGCAGGGTGCTGTGGGTGACCGTGGGGGAGGGACAGTCCATTGCCACAGTAAGAAGGAAGGAGCTGGCTTTTCCCTCTACTTGCATAGCCAGTGTGACCAGAGAAAAGCAAGAAGTCTACTTTGGGTCTCTGACAAGAAGGCCATATTTGGATGCCTGGAGTGTGAGGCAAAGGACAGAACCAGCGTGAATAAATGGCCCCTCTGTTGGGGAAGCCCCCAGGCCTCACCAATTCTGGAGTCATCTTTGACTCCTGTTCTTCTCCATCCCCTGGCCCACCAGCCGACTCGCATGGGGTCTAGACTTGTCCACTCAGCCTCTGAAATGGCCCAAGAAGCTGCCCCATTCCCATTGCTCTGGTCCAGGTGGTCGTGATATCGCGCCTGAGCTATGAGGATGGTCTCCCATCTGGTCTCCTTGCTGTCTAGTCTCACACAATCTGTAGACATCCCATCCGGATCCTTACACGCACATGCGCACACATGTATACACACATGCATACTATTTTTTGAATCAGCAAAGTGTGTTCATAAACATTTAGAAATCCAGAAATTTAGAGGTGAAAGACCACACTGATTTACTTCCATGAGATGAAAACAATGATCGTTTTCGTGATGGCCCTTCAGAGAGATTGTTTTCATTCCTTAACCCAATTGACATGCAATCGAAACTACTTCGTGACCTACTTCCTCTCCTGTTATGTGAGCATTTTCCCATGTTGATACTTTTCTAAAATGAAATCACCTATCTGGTTATAACATCCCCTCACTTAAACTATTAAATAAATAAAACCGCCTCCAACCAAAACCTGTTGCCTCCATGAGGAAGGCCAGTGGCTTGGGAAGGAAGCGATCTGGAGGGAAGAGCAGTCATCTGTCCCAACCTTCACACTAATCTCTCTCCCCCACCCACCACCCAGCACCCTGGCGCACCCTCCACACCACCCCTTTTGCCTGTTGCATGAAAACATGACCTACATGTTTGCTCTGAGAATTCCATATAAATTGACTTGTATAAATGACTTCCACCTTATGCAAGTCCCACGTCCCACGTCGTGAATTCTTTCATTCCTTGAGATTTATCTTATTTAAATGTGTGTCCTTAGGAAAACTGGGAATGTCTAGAGGGCAAAAAGAGAACTTATTCAGTTTGTATTTTTAGCAGCTCGTGGTAACGCCTGGCAAGGGGTGGTAGGACTCAATAAATATTTAGGGAATGAACTGGCCTTGATTTGGTATGTCTGTTTTCATCCTCTTGCCAGTTTCACGTGTTTGTTTTTATTAGTGTCCATGATTAATCCGTATTATATTTTCTTTTCACCCTTCACTCTGTTTCGGTCTTGACATCCTGAAATTAGAGCCCCTGGCTTGGAGCCATCCACTACTTTAGTCATGTCTTTGCTGGTGGATTGAAGATATTGTGAGTTTCTCGTGGCTCTACTGTACCATTTAGAATCCCTGAGAAGCAAGCTCACTTTTTCAGAGTCAACAGCCCAGAGTCCGGCCTCCAACTCTCTTCTGAAAAGTTGATTTATAGGTTTATGGAAATGTTTGCAAAAGGAGAAGCGAGCATGGGTAGAAAGTTTCCAGAGCAGGAAGTCTGCCCTCAAAGCCAGGGGGTTAGCTCACCCCTCCCTGGAGGGGAAGGTGGCAGGAAATGCAAGCACCCGAAGGTGGAGAGGGGAGGAGCTGGCCCAGGCTCTGCCCATGGGCTGAAGGATTCTGCACCTTCAAGGTGTCTGAGGGACTCTGGCCTCTACCTCCACCTCGGCCTGTGCTCCCCTCAAAAATGCATAAGGTAGTTCAAACACCATGTGCTGTTTCTTGGGGTTCTGAGGCTGCTTAAACAGGGAGATTTTGTCAGAGGGAGGAGTACATTTATTTTCAACACTTTGTCAACAAACATTAAACTAGACCTGTTTTTACTCAGACTCATAGGAAAGGGAAAGCTAGTTCAGTTCTCCTGTGCTGAGAAATAAGAACGCACACATTTCTGCCTTCTGGAATAGAAATAGAGACAGGTACATTCACGTTTACTGCAGCAAATCTCCAAAGCTTACATCAGCATGTCTGTCTTTGACATTCCCTTTTACTCGAAGCCCTAAGCATAGAGCCACATCTCTAACAGGTTGTTTTCTGGATGCCAGTAACAGAAATCCAACCCAAACAGGCATCCATAGAAAGGGTATTCAGGGTATCCACAATGTCATCAAGATGTCAACTTCATTTTCCTTCTCAATGTGCCATCCTCAACATTAAGCTTCATCTTAGGCTGGTATCAAGAGGGCAATTCTGGACATTGGACTCAGCCCTGAAGACACCTAGAGGAAGGAAGAGAGACCATTGCGTCTGGGCACTTTCTCTTAGGAGTGAGGAAAGGTTTTCAGAAAGACCCCTAGAAGGCTTTATTTACCTCATGACCTTGAGCTGTGTTGGGTCACCTGCCCATTCTTGAAGCCACTGCTGGCAAGGGAAGGATGTTACCATTGATCAGCCCATCTTCAGAGCCGAGACACCTACTGCCCAGGGAAAGATGGATGAATCTCTGAGCAAAAATCAGAATTGTGCTAGGGGGTGAAAAAGAGGGAATAGATGCTCTGCAGACAGTTCACAGTTCCCTTTATAACTCAAAATAAGCCGTAGAATTGGTTGTGTATATATATACACTCTGGTGATTTTCAAACTGTTTTGAGCTATGCTATTCAAATAAAATTTTACCCAGAAAAAGAAGCAAATATGACTGATGAAATCAGAGCAGCTGTGATTGTAAACCCCAGGAGGCTGTGGCTCTAGGATCATACTTTGACAGTCACTGGTAGAGTATTTCTTGAATTTAGATCGAACAGTTTTCTGTTCCTTGTCTCTGTTCATCCTTATGACATCCTTTAGTTGTATTGTGTGGGACAAGAGGTCAGCTGGTGAGAGAGGGCCAGGATTCACAGAGTCCAGGCAAGCAGGGGCATTCAAGGAAGGGAACTGGGTTGGGAGTAGCAGATTTGGGCCCATGAGACCGGAGGCTGAGATGTCAGGGAGCCAGGAAGAGAAGCTCCTCCGAGTGGGGTGGTGAGCTCTGGTCCCAGGGCTGACTCATTCACTCTCTGCCTGCATGGTGTGGGCGGCCATGGCCCATGGGTGGTATTTGCATCCAGGAGGAAGTGAAAGGCTTGTCGAGGCAGGAACACAGGTGCTGGGTGGGATTACTTCACAAATGGCAGACGAGGCACGCAGGTCAAAGGCTCTAAGAGCTTCATTTTGGGATGGGTAGATGTAAGTTTACCACATACAAAATACACAACACCTAGTTAAGTTTGAATATCAGATAAACAATGAATACAATTTCAACATAATAGTCCCAAATATTGCATGGGACATACATGTACTACAACATCCTACAAAAGTCGAGATATACTAAAACATTACTCATTGTTTATCTGACACTCATATTTAACCAAGCACTATATATTCTTATTGGCTAAATCAAACACCCCTACCTGGGTGGGAAATGAGGGGCCTCCTGAAGCATCAGGAGCTTAGAGCTGATTTTGTTCCCATGGTCTCCATTCTGAGTCACTGAGTAGCCAACACCTCTCGTTCTACCCAATCAATTCTGACATCAGAGAAGCTGGGTCCCAATGGAGGAACCTGAGACACTTGTTATCAGTGAAGATACCTGAATGCCCCCACGGCCTCCACGGATCCTGAGGCTGAACCCAGCCTGGGAAGACTGCTTCAGCTTTAAAGTTCCTGAGGGTGAGGATGTCAATTTATTTACTGCGTTCAGTAAATATTTGTTGAATGAAGGAGTGAATGAACGAATGACTCCTCCCTGAGGAATCCAGTGTTTATCTAGTGCAACCCAGGAACCCCAGAAGCCCAGGCGTCTTTCTTTCTGTTTCTCTTCTGGTCTTGAGACCCGTGGGAAAGACTTGGGTGGAAGGTGTAATGGCAAGTCTTGGAGAACAGTGGGAAGGGAGGGTCATGGCAAGACAGGGCAGGAGAGAGCAGGGCCAGGACGGGAGCCCGCCACGCAGGGGGCGAGAGCATCTGCCCGGGGAAGTAGGCCAAGTTTTTAATCACCCCCTCGGGCAGAGAGACTTGCGATCTCAGGTTGAGAACAGGTCTAGTGATTTTCACAGGATTCCTTTACAGTCCAACTTGGCACGTGTTCCTTTGTGGAGGAACCATCCCAGACCTGCAGTCATCTGACCAGGGTGCTTAAAGCCTGTTGGAAATGCTTCAGTGGAACTTGGTGGGTGGCAGGTAATGGCCATTTTGCTAATCTTGGTAATTTCCCAGATCTGCGGGATATTGCCCACATCATCTACTCAGCGGGCCTAGCTGTGTAAAGACCAGATTGCTGTCCTAAAGCTTTAAACCCATAATGGATCCAACTGTCTAGTTTCCCCCATTTAGACATGCTCCAGGGCCTACATTTTCCCCAATACAGAGAACTATAGAGTCTTTTTTGAAAAATTCCAATTTCCTATTTCCCTAGCAACAGGCTCTGCCTTAATGGCCGAGAACCTGCTTCCAAGCTGAAGTGAGTTTTTGCCGAGTGACGTCATGGACGCCTAGTGCTCTGACTCTCCACTGAATCGCAGGTCCCCTCTCAATCTGTTCCCCCATCTGTGTAGCAGGGATGCTGCCACAGGGCTGTGGGGCTCTGGGAAGTGCTAGAGCTTTCTGGAATTCCAGCAGCATAAGGCCCCTCAGCAGGGCTCCAGGTCAGGAGTGGTAAGAAGAACATCAACTCCCCCCGGCTTTTCCTTTGTGACTTCAGCTCTGTCCCTCCCATCCTCGCCTCCCACAAGCTCCCACACACCGTTCTGAGCACACTCTGGAACCGTGCATCAAAGCCATGCTGCCGAGTGCCTGCTTCGTGACCACTCTTTGGTCTCCTGTGGTTTTGTTAAATCTGGAAGGTGTCATTGGTACTCCGGGACAATGGCAAGATCATCCCCACAGCCCTGAACTTAGAAACAAAGAAGACAAGTTGATGTGTGGAGAATGAAGCTAGTACACAGATCGTACGTGGTCGAATACCCAAGTTAAGAAACTTTCTGCAAAAACATAGAATCCAAAACTTGAATCATAGTAATCTTAGAGAGAATGGACCAAAATGTGATTAGGCCCGTAGTTCAGAGAATAAGAATCAACACTTGCTGAAGTTACAGTATACAGTTTGGAGAAAGGGGTATGAAGAGAAGGAGAGTTAATGCAGAGAACAGAAAAGAGAACCTCCAGGAGCTGAAGTTAAGGATACCTCTTCGAGTGCTGTCTCGTGTAGGGGAGTCTCAGCTAAGCGAACAGTTTTCCTCTGCAAAGCCCCGGCTGGGATGGAGAGCAAGAGGAGAGTATGCCAGCTGGGGCCCTCGTGTGCCCCCCTGCTTCTCCTTGTTCTGAAGCTTGCCTTCCTCGGCATCCTACCCACAGGGAAAGCAGGCATTGAGCAGGTCAATGCCAGTACGCTGCGCGCATCATAATTGCATTTCCAGTTGAAAATTAATGAATTACTTCTCTCACTGGTAACTATTTATTTACACCCGACAGGCAGACATTCTTTCAATGTGCAGACCGAACTCATGTTTCTGAGTCTGGAAGCCAGAAGACGTGAATGAGGGAAGTTGAACGAGATCAGGGTGACCTTGTGGCATCTCCCTGGCCTACTGGTGGCCTTCTCTGGCCACATCCTCTACCTTTGCACCTGCTCGCACACGGTGATGTTGACACGGCAGCAGCAGGCTGTTAGGAGACCGTGCGTTTCTCCTTTTCCTTTCTTCTCCTCTCTCAAGGTCATCCCAGCAGTGCCCAGGTAGAACCTCCATTTGATGATTTCCAGGCTGGTTCCTTTCAATTTCAGCCATCTCTTGTCTTCTTTTCTCTCTACTTCGTTTCTCTCCTACCCCTTTTAACAGCCAAGATGGCACAGAGGGTCCGGTGAGAATGTGGGCACTGGTCTGTCACACTCCTTCGAGCCTTCCTTCTCCTTGATTCTGGTCTCCTGCCTGGAAGAGGACAAGGGAGGATTCTCTTTTCTCTCACTCCTATGACTTTGACTTGCTTCTCATGACCAACAGCTGAGTCCTTTCCCAAAGTGAGGCCCGGGAAAAGGGGACGCTCAAAGAGGAGGGTGGGCTGTGCTCCATGATCTTTTGGTTTCCTCTGAGGATACTGCCTCTCCACCAACTGCTCCAGCCCTGACTCCTGGAAGCCACTGGAAGGGAGGGAGTGGAGGCTGGTCTCTACACAGGTTAGGCCCTTGCCAAACTGGAGAGTCTGTGGGGCCTCAGTGGAAACACCGGATTTCCTCTTGTATCACCACCACCACCCCACCCCACCCCGCCCCGGCAAGTTGCTTCTCCCTTCTTGAAATCTTGTGTGTTTGGGAGTTTTTTTTCCTGCTGTTCCAAAGAGCTTTTATTCAGTAGGATATATTTCTTCTTGTCTTCTGGAAGAGCTGATCTGTGGTTATAAGCACATGAATGTAAAACCACCCCAGGGCCCCCCTTCCTCCCTTTGTCTTGGCAGATATTCAAAATCTGATAAAGCAATTTGGCCCATCTCTTCTGCAGTTTAAAACTTCCATGTGTTGCCTATATGCTTCTACATGAGGCTAGCAACTCCCTCTTTGTCTTGCTAACTCAGCTCCAAAGTCCAGGAAAATGCTAGAACGGGAGAGAAAATTAGTAGAACCCCTTCATTTGGCAGATAAAGAAACTGAGGCTCAAAGATGCTACTTGACCTGCCTGGGGACCTACAGCTAGTTAACGGCAGAGTGTATTGCTGGCTATTATAAATATTTGAATCATTGCTAATTAATGATGAAGTCAGACCCTGTGCAGTTACATGCTAAGAGTTTAAATATAGTGAGAAGATTATTTACCCAAAACTCTAAACACTAGAAGCAGCTAACAGTACAATTGTTCTGAAAGAAATAACAGTAAAATACTGTAAAATAAGACAATTTTTTTAAAATTTTTATTTATTTGTCAGAGAAAGAGAGCACAAACGGGGGGCAGTGGCGGGCAGGACAGACACAGCAGGTAGAAGAAGCAGCAGGCTCCCTGCTGAGTGATCCCAGGACATGGCCTGAGCCCAAGGCAGGTGTTTAACCCACTGAGCCACCCAGGCATCCCGTAAGTCTGCATTTAAAAAAAAAAAATAACTCAAGTGGGGCAAATTGGGAGTGGGAGATACAGGCTTCCAGTTTGGATAAAAGGCATAGCGTAGGGAATCTAGTCAGTGATTTTTGCAATAGGGTTGTGTGGTGACAGATGGTAGCTACACTTGTGATGAGCATAGTATAAACAAACTATAGGGAAGTTGAATCACTACATTGTTTACCTGAAACTTATGTAACATTGTGTTGTCAACTAGACTAGACTCAAAATTTTTTTTTAGGAAGCTCAAGTATAATCGAAGAACTTCTCATGCCTGCTGTATATTGGTAATATGGTCAGTAGAATTGCGGATGGCAGATGGGTGGCTCATGGCTGCCCAGTCCATACAAAGTGGACATGATGGTCGCATTAAGATGATCACATTTAAATGGGCATGCACAGTGACTCATGATTATGGTGCTGCTATCATAAAAGTTGTGACAGTCTCCTTCAAATATCTATGTGAGATAGCAACTGTTTCAAAATATTAGATTGCCGTTTCACAAAATGTGGCTCCGTAAATGTTATGGAGTTGCATGTTATTTTCAAATTGAGATCCTGGGGCACCTGGGTGGTACAGTTGCTTAAGTGTCTGACTCCTGGTTTGGGCCCAGGTCCTGATCTCAGGGTCGTGAGATCGAGCACCACGTCAGGCTCTGCACTCTCTGCAGAGTCCGCTTAAGATGCTTTCTCCCTCTCCCTCTGCCCCTCCCATTTGTGCTCTCTCTCTCTCTCTCTCTATCAAGTAAATAAATAAAATCTTAAAAAAAGAGAGAGAGAGAGAGAGAGAGATACCTAAACTCCAAAAATATTATTAATCCAGAGCTGGCCACAGTTTGACATTCTGAGTGTAGAGTCCTAACTTCAGATGTACAAACTTGTTTTGGTATTTGAAGCCACCGCGAATATATGTTAGCAGAAACAGAAATAATTTATGGTGTTCATTTTGGTTTTCTGTTTCCCAGATTTTTTTTTTTTTTTTGCATTCGTCATGATAGAAAACATGCATGATGTTTCATGAATTTCTGTAATTTCTGTTCATTCCTCTTTTTTGTTATTTGGACAAATAGTCCATGTTTGACGACATACAATATCTTCAAGTATTAGCTTCTCAAAATAGCTGCCAGATCAATTTTTTTCCTTTCATTTCTTTTTCCTTTCTTCCTACTTTTCAAGGGTTATTAGACCCAGAAACCAAAGGATCTTTGTCTTGTCTTAATATGTATTTCTCTCTTCTTTAAAATTGAAGACTGGATGTGGTAGTCCCCGAGGTCCCATCTAGGTCCTCATCTTCTGTAATTTATATGGGAACACCTCTTTCATCCCCTAAGACCCCAGCATGGGTCTTGTAAAGCCTCACTTTCCAGAATCCATCATATGCCCACAAATGTACCATTTCATGGCCCTTCACACGCTTTAGTTAACAATCTTTTTGCCCAGTGGACCACAGCCTCCACAGGGCTGTTCATCATTTCTTTTCTAGCTTAGCATAATCCCTGCCACAATTGACTCTTGTTGCATGAAATAAAAGTTAGATCAACTTCTGTCCCATAAGCACAGCCACTGGTGTAGAGTCAGCCATGTAGATAGTTAAAAATTAGCCACTAGCTTGTTCCTAGCAAACATAAGCCAACCTAAAGGAATCAAAATCATTTGTATTTTCAATGTTTCGCAGTCAGTTGTGGGTTTTTCCACAGCATCGGGGGCTGCATAATGGTGCTAGCAAACACTGAATGAATTCATGTGTGCTTTTAGGTCTTTCAGGGGCAAAAACATGCACTGTTGTTGTTGTTGTTGTAGTTGTTTTGGTGACCCAAATCAAGGTAGAAATTTAATGATAGCTACTAATTGACAGAGTAGCAGGGCTAAGGTTGAAACACTCAGGATTATATTCTGGATCTTGAATGTGAGAGTAAAGAGTAAATTAAAGCAATGTATTCATTAAGGATTTTGTTTACCTATAACATATTGTCTAATTAACAAGGCTTAAACAAGGGAGGGCCCTTTTTCTCTACTGTAATTAGTCCAAAAGGAGAATGTTTCAGGTTGGTACAGATGCTCAAGGCTGTTTGCTTTATGGTTGGTCACAAGATGGCTGCCAAAGCTCCAGCCATCACCTGCATTTTAAGCAAGAAAAAAGAAAGAGTACCCATTATGAAAGAACCCTTCTGAAAACCCTACCAAATGACGTCATAGGCCAAGACTGTAGATTATGGTCATCCCTTTCTGAAGGTGCACTAAGCACCTATTTTTGTTTTTTAAATATTTTATTAATTAATTTATTTATTTATTTATTTATTTATTTGACAGAGAGAGAGAGAACAAGCAGGGGGAGCAGCAGATGGAGAGGGAGAAGCAGGTTCCCTGCTGAGCAGGAAGCCCAATATGGGGCCCAATCCCAGGACCCCAGGATCACCCAAGCTGAAGGCAGACACTTAACTAACTGAGCCACCCAGGTGCCCTGAAGCATGGTTTTTTGACTGGATATTTGTTCCTTAAACACAGATGGACTTTTGTTAGGAAGAGGAGAGAAGAAATATTATGTAGGCAGCTAGCCACAGTTCCCTTTTTTGATTACTCAAACATACCCTTCTTCCATGCATGGGATAGATTCCCCATTTGCAAGGGACTTGGCACCCAAACCCCATCCAGTCAGTCTATCAAGATTAGAGCCCTGGGTTTCTGGGTGATATGTGGTCCCTTCCATCATTTCTGGATATAACTTCCGGATGACTAAGCCCTGACACATCTAACCTGCAATACTAGAAAAGATATAGAAGAACTATAATAAGAACTTCCATTTTAAAAACGAGGGATGGAAATATAGCAGTTACTCTCCAGTAGCAATGACCAAATCCTCAGAAGCAAGAACAGCAAGAGTTCAACCCTCCCTCTTGTGGCAGGAGCTCCTGGTCATTGCCCTCCATGGCCCTCTTCTCTCTCTGGGAGATTATTTCTCATTCATTGTCTTCCATGGCCACACCTGTGGTAGGTTTGGAAAGACAGCCTTTCTGGGGGCTATACACGTCACCGGTCTCTTGTAGATGTGAATTGCCCAGGGAAGGGAAGGAGAACAGAGTTAGGAGATTGCTGTGGGAATTGAACCATCCCAGGCTGTTCCAGACCAGGTTTGGGGTTTGGCCGTACAATTCCCCAACAACTTAATAGGCTCCTGGTCAATTCCTAATGATTTGTTTTCTTTATTTCTAGCTTATGAGGTGTGCCCATCCCCTAAATTTTAATTTAACATATACTACTTAATGTGCACTGTTGGAAGAGTTGGAACCATGGCTTCCAGTGGGGAATCACACCTCTGGCAACAGGCTTATACAGCCTCTGTCCAGGTAGGGTACCCTCTACCCCTTCTGATAAAGCACGTTTTCTCAGCCTTGCAGGGTCCAGAATACCGGCCTTTATGGCAATTTAGATTTTAGACTGAATGTCCAGAGTACCTTCCTTAGGAGCACCTTGGTGGCTCAGTCAGTTAAGCATCCAACTCTTGATTTTGGCCCAGGTCATGATCTCAGGGTCATGAGATGGAGCCCTGCATCAGGCTCCGTGCTCCGTGAGGAGTCTGCTTGAGATTTTTCTCCCTCTGCCCCTCCCCACACACTCTCTCTCTGTGTCCCTTAACCAAGTAATTAATTAATTAATTAAATGAGTCCCTTCCTTAGCAGAGTGGTATTTCTTCCCGTCTCACTTGCTGGCTCAGAGGAGCTCTAGACTCTGCTGAGAATGACAAGTTATCTACCCATATTCTAAAAGTTCCCTACCATCTTCTCTAATACCGCAGCCTCAATCAACACATCAATGACTTTCCAAGGTATAGCAAGTGGCATTTTAAAAAAATATTTTACATTAAATATCTAGGGTCACCTTTCCAGTCTGCAAATATCCAGGTTCTTTTTTTTTTTTTTTAAGATTTTATTTATTTATTTGACACAGAGAGAGAGTGGGAGGGGCAGAGGGAGAAGCAGACTCCCTGCTGAGGAGGGAGCCCAATGTGGGGCTCGATCCCAGGACCCTGAGACCATGACCTGAGCCGAAAGCAGACACCTAACCAGCTGAGCCACCCAGGAGCCCCAGTATCTAGGTTCTTGACATCTGCTTCCCTCCCTTCTTTTCCCATCCTATTCCATGTTTTAGATTCTATTACTTTTCATCCCTCAATTCTGGGTATCATGTTGTGTTATTTGTTTGGGGGTTAATTTGGCTAGTTAGCTGGATTTGGAAAAATCCAAATAACAATGATTAAACAACATGGGGGTTTATTTTTTCTTTTCATTTCTGTTCTGCTCGTAAGTAATGCCGATGGAAGCCCCATCCAGCAATCTCTACTTTCATCCCATTGGCCAGAATTATGCTGTATACTATCGAAAGGCCGAGTTTTAGTTGAATATATCATGCCCAACAAAATGAAGGGAAAATGAGGGAATGGCTATTAGATAGAAAGTCACTGGCTTCTGACACAAGGTACCTATTTATTTGTTATGCGATGCCTATTGGTGGTAATGGAGCAGTGGTTACAGGACAGATCGAAGTCTACATGGCCAAATCTGATTAGACTTAAAATTAGCCTCTCAAGGCTTTAATTAGCCACTCTGATTTTGTCATTTATCTGAGTTTCCAAAAAGGATATACTAATAATATCTCCCTACAGTATTGTTGTGGCAATTAAATAAGGTAATCCTTGGAAAACGCTCATATAGAACAGTGTCTAAGTGTGATTATGCTCAGAAAACATTAACCATTATCCAGTGTTGGTAAAAGTAGGGTCAGATGCCTTTGATTTATAGAGAATGAGACAATAGGGAAGCATCTAGCTTAGTGGGGGCATTTCCCCCTTATTCTCTCTTTCATAGCCACACCTATCCCCATGCCTATCCCTAGGCAGCCAAGCAGGCTCTCACCTCAGGGCCTTTACACTTGCTGCCCCTCAGCAAGGAACAGCCCCCCTACAGAGATTCTCTCATCTCAGCCCTTCACTTTGTTTTGGTCTCTTCTCAGAAAGCCTTTCTTAACCCCTTCATATCTCCATCATTCACCACGCTCTGATGCTACCATAGTTCCCTTCATAGTATCAATACCCATCTGACATGATAGTATTTTATGTTTACTAATTTGCCACCATCACAATATAGGCTTCATGAGGCTTTGTAGGAACATTGTTTGGTTTAGGACCCTGCATATGACAAGCACTCAATGAAAATCTGTTGAATGAATAGTAAATATTTAATCAACATTAGTTTACTTTCAAAATGTGAGATTTTCTTTTGCTGGACACAAATAAAAAATAAAATAAAATAAAATGTGAGATTTTTTAAAAGTCAAAAGAGGAATCTAGTCCAGAAGAAATGAAAACTAAGGAACTTGAAACTTAGCAGATTTCAGAATAGGAGGACATCGTGAATTCAGGACGATCACAAGAGGGAGTTCGTACGAGACAGCCAAATGTAAATCTGTCTTTGAATAAGGTCTGGATAACCCCGAGGACCCTTCTGTGCACCCCTCTGACAGTTTCAGGGTTTAGCCTTTGGGTTTCAGGTGACTCTGGGGATGACTTCGGTCAGATGATTGGTTTCACTTTGTTTGGTGTTTCTCCATCTTTTGCATTATTGTCCCATTCTCCTCACCCTGGAGCAAAAAACTGAATTTAAATTCTACTACAAAATATTAGATACTAAGGGGTAAGATTCTGTCATATAGAACTGAGTTATGCAGGCAGACGCTACCATTACAATATCTAAGACTTGTTGGCCTCCTCATTCCAGAACTACATTTCACCCCCTCGTGGGTGATATTGCCCTGCTGGACACGCATAGCGTAGCTGAAAGAGGACCTGAGAAAGACGGTAGATTCTAAACGCAGTATCAAAATCTGTTAAGAAGCATTCATTCTGAATTTTGAATGGCTAAGGCTGTCAGCTTCAGGCAAGTCAAATTTAATTTAAATTATCATGGTTGTTTGCTTTGAGATGGGACTCTAATTGGAGAATTACATATGATAGATAAAAGTGACCTGGAACATTCAGCGGATCTTCATGTCCACAAACTCTGCTTCTGCTGAAATTGATCTTCAAGATGAGAAGCATTTAGACCTCAGCACAGATCAGCCACTGAGGGATATTGGTACTCGTAACTATTTGCAGGTTTCTCGCCTGCTGTATCTTCTCTAGGTCAATGTTTTGTTCACTGGGATGTTTCCTTGGATGTTGTGAAAGAACCGCTCATTTTATAGTATTGCAAAATTGTGTATTTTTTCTTATGGTCAGAATCATCTCAAATCATTATAGTAGATTGAAATGCTTCTACTCCCCTTGGTTACAGAAATAGGAGAAGGAGTTGATAGAACAGGGGGCTGGAAGGATTACTGGAAAATTCCCAATGACAGGTATGGAATTCACAAATTATATAGCCCATGAGCACCAAAATAAGACTAGATGACTTAAAATAATTTTTCCTGTTCTCAAAATTCCTTCCCTGCCTCCACAACATTCCCAGCAGTCAGGATGATGTCTCCTGACCCTGGTCCAAGGTGAGCCAGTCAGCTCAATCAGCTATGAATCCCTTCAGGGCAAGGAATTGGCCTTATTGATGGTATATTTTCAGTGCCAAGTTCAAAGCCTGGTTCTTAATTGATGTTCAGTAAATATGTATTGAATGAATACAATTCGACAGCAAGAAGAAAAATTCTCTAGGGTTTTCTTCAATCAGGTTTATTTAAAGAGCAACTTACCTAAGATATTTACCCTGTTTTCATAGGTAGGGGACCATCTGAACTGTGACTAATAGCCTGAATCATTGACCATTAATATTGTGATTTAAAGGATATTTTAAAAATTGTTTTAAATGATTGAGAGTGTAGAAGTTGATGGCACTGTGCTGGGGTAGGGAGTACACCAATGAATGGGACACTGTCACTGTGTTTGAGGACCTCACTGTTGAGTTGGACAGACCTTGGAGGTCACTTAGCGTAACTTTCTCATTTTACAGATGAGAAAACGGAGACTCATAAAGATTGCTAGGCCTGATAGAAAATGTTTAGATTTATTCATAAGATTTTAATATGTCTGTGTGGAGTGACTTTGCAGTGAGAGGTGTTACTTATTTTGGCCAAAGGGAACATTCAGTTTTTGTACATTTATGGATTATCTTTTCTTTGATCTTACATTTCTTTTTTAATAGGCATATGATTATGTAGATGATATTTGCTAAGCTTTTGATTTATTTGGAACCAATTAATAGCCGGCACTCGAGTCCTTTGGAAGCTCAAAACTTGCTATATTGGAAATTTCTTTACGGTGACTGAGTAATAAGGTCGTGTATTATTGACATGGCTTCTGACACCTCGCCCATTTATTATTATTCCTTGTTAAATCACTTCCTGAGAAGGCTAGAGAATGTTTTCCATTTTAGATGCCATAGTTTATGTTGACTTTCTCTGGGAGAAAGTGAAATTCAGAGAAGAGAATGAAAAGAGTCATTTTTCTGTGTTTACGAGGGATGGAGCTGAAAGTTTCCTTTGGTGGATGGGCAGTGGAATTCAATTAGCCTTTCATTGTGGGGACGGATTGTGTGCCAGGCCCCGTGCAGAATTCAGGGGGCTGGATGGGTGCCAGCTCTCATAGGGGAGACCTGCTTCCCGCAGCTGGCAATGCAGGGGAGATGCATCAAGGGTGGTCAAGGGTGAGCCACGGGCGGGCCAAGTCTCCTTACCTAGAACCATGGAGAAATATTTCTTTGGAGGAGATAGCTGTGGGGTTGGACTAAGAGTAGGTCAGTCCCAACAGTTAACCAAAAGAGAAGTGACTAAGAGCTGTACAGTGCATAGGGACTCAATCCCCTCTGAGGCTGCGTGATCAAGATGGAATGTTGGCTGAGCTTAGGAGGGGTCTTGTCCTAAGCCAGAGCCTGAATCTCTCTGTGCTATTAATTGGCTCTTCCTCTTCCGGGCATCACTGTCAGTCCTGGAATGGAGAGTCTTCCTGTGTATGCCGTTGAGCTGATCAAAGCAAATGGACGTAGATTTTAACTTCCTAAAAATGTAAGCTCTTACATGTGCCTTCCAAGGAGTCCTTCAGTTGGCCTCCTGCGTGGAGATGAGTTTGATGGGAGTTGTTTTAGAAAAAGTCATCTTAGTTCCCTGATGATCAGGAAAACTTCCTGGAGAAAGTCATTGTTCCAGAGGTTTCTGTCTGGGGGAAGGGTGCGTATGTGTGTGTGCGTCTGTGTGTCTGTGTGTCTGTGTGTCTGTGTCTGTTAGTACGTCTGTGTATACAGGATGGAGGGATCTTAGCTGGGGAGCGAGGAGAGGCATGAGTTCCCTGGCTCACAAAAGCAAACATAGGCCTTCTGTGTTACAGGAGGCCACGTGGTCTGTATCAGAGGGCTCAATTTTGTGACCGAGATTTTTTGTTTTTTCCTCTTCCAGGCCTGAATGGGACCAGGTGAGGTCATGCTGTGGCTGCTGGAGGAATACTGCATTTCCGGGTCGTTTGCACAGGCCCTGCTGTGAAGGGAGCCCCACGAGAACTCGTCAGACGCTTCCTTCCTTCTCTTGCAGAACGCTCCAGGCTCAGCGGCTGTTCCCCTGTTGCTCTGATTGTATCCTGTCCTCCCCTTGCCAAAGCAAACAGCCCGGTCTCGAGTAGGCATCCTGTAGGCTCATCTGCCAGCCTGAACATGAACACAGGCAAAGCCGATGACAGCCAAGGTTCCCAAGGGACATGGGGCCTTCCGGGGTCCAGCCCGAAGGAGCAGGTCCTCTCATGATGTTGGCATCTGGGAGTGAGCACCATGCCCATCACCCAGGACAATGCCGTGCTGCACCTGCCCCTCCTCTACCAGTGGCTGCAGAACAGCCTGCGGGAGGGCGGGGATGGCCCCGAGCAGCGGCTCTGCCAGGCGGCCATCCAGAAGCTGCAGGAGTACATCCAGCTGAACTTTGCCGTGGATGAGAGCGCCGTCCCCCCTGACCACAGCCCCCCGGGGATGGAAATCTGCACTGTGTACCTCACCAAGGAGCTGGGGGACGCAGAGACTGTGGGCCTCAGTTTCGGGAACATCCCTGTTTTCGGGGACTACGGAGAAAAGCGCAGAGGGGGCAAGAAGAGGAAGACCCACCAGGGCCCTGTACTGGACGTTGGCTGCATCTGGGTGACAGAGCTGAGGAAGAACAGCCCGGCCGGGAAGAGCGGGAAGGTCCGACTGCGAGATGAGATCCTCTCCCTGAACGGGCAGCTGATGGTCGGAGTTGATGTCAGTGGGGCCAGGTGAGTGGGGGAGCGCCAGTTGGCGCAACGGCTGGACGGGGGACCCCTGGGGCTAACCTACGTCTGCTGCTCCAGTCTGTAGCTGCAGAGGGTTATGAGACCGACTCTGGTAAGAAGCCAATGGCATTTGTCCTCTAAAGGGAAAGTGCCCTCAGCTGAAGTATTGTGGTATTTGTATTTTTTTTTTTTTTTTTGCTTTGTTCTCTCTCAGAGGACTCAGACTCACTTTTCTTTTTTCTTGAAACTTGGGTTAGAAATAAAATAAAATGGTGCATGACACAAGAGTATGTGAAATGTCGCTTTGTGTTAGACCCTCTTCCACTCAACCCAGCATCTCCCCCCTGGTTAGAGCACCAAAGGTTGGGTCCTGGATATATTTCTATCTGCCCATCACATGCCACCTTATGGACTCTTAGTCCAGAAGCCCCTTGAGATGCTTAGAACTGTCTTTGGACCACCAGCCATCCCTGTCCTTGGCCCCAGTTTCCCCGTCCTGGAAGATCCACTTGGGTGATGAGCATATGTCTGTTTTTCACCTGTATGGCCACCCATCATGGCAGTAAGTCATGGCTGGACTCTTGTTCCCCAGGTGGATCCGAGTCCCCAAGACCACCCTCAGTGATTTACTAGAAGGATTCAAAGGACTTCTTGTACAGAAGGGCTCAATTCTCCCAGCAGTGACTTGTGACAGCATCTGTGGAGCGTTGTCAAACAGGAAAGCACATAGCCTTGGCATCAGGGTTTTTCTTGGGGGTCAGTCACCCAGACATGGAGTCTTATGTAGCTGGCCTTAGTTACTCAGTGTCTAGTTCTTCCAGATTTCAAACTGATGCCACATGGCCAGTTGACCCTGCCATAAATCACATTATTAACATAAACTATCTGGTATCAGGCAGAATATTCCAAGGGTATAGAGGTTACCTCTCAGGAGTTAGTCAAGAACCAGTTCTTTCTTTGGAATGTACATGGGTTGAATATCCCAAATTTGCTGTGTTAACCCTTTACTGCACACCAGGGTTTTAGAAACGGTTATATATGGAAGATAGAAGAAAAGAGAAGTTTGAAGATATTCTGAGATGCGTAACTTTTGTCAAGCCTTCACGGGCTCATGTGAGGAGCGCTCCTATGTCCCAAGAGTAAAGAATCATAGAAAGAGGGTCACCTTGAGAATCATGGTGACCTTTCACTGAGGAAGAATCTAAACCAAGGAGATCCTGAGGGGAAGAAGCCAAAGCAGAAGTATCTTAAGTTTAATCTTCTCCTTCCCTTCAGTCTTCTACCAGAGCTTTACATTAGCAGAAACCAGCTAGAAGCCAATGGCAGGGGAGCCCATTGAGACTGTCCATATTTGTCAACCTGGGCTAAAGGGCAGGGTGGAGAATGGTGGAGAGTGGAGATGGAGGGGCAAGAAGAAGTCATCAGGCTCATATACTGTGTTCTAAGTTGAAGTGAGCCAATGCGTGGAATAGTCCTGGCCCAGGGATGGCTGGCGTGTTGTGAGTACTTACTCAGCAGACTCCCATCAGTATTCTCTTTGGGTTGCCTCTCTGACTGAAAAGATATTCCTGGCTTCTAGCTGGGTCCTGAACTGGTAGTTATTGGGAGAAGCTTCATTTTCAAGGAAGGGTGTTGAAGAGAAAGGATATTATTTAAAATTAGAAATTGTTCTTAAAAAAGAAACAGGACTGGACACTATAGTATTTTTTGGTGTTGAGAAGGTGATTCCAGTCCCTGGTGGCTGGGTCCTCAGGGTTAGAAGCAGGGATCAACATGGAGCTTGAGGCAGCCCTCCCAGAGCTGCCCCTGAGAGCCCCTACCATTCGCAGGTGTCAGCTTTGAGGGGTGCTGCTTTGGATGCAGAGGTAGAAGGAAGATCAGGGAGGGGACAGCCAGCAGGAGAACATAATGGTCAGGAACTCCAGTCTGGAACCATACAGCTAGTGCTACCTCCTCGGGCTCCCACACGTACAAGCTGGTTGACCTTGGAGAAATCATCCCTCTTAGCATCGGATTCCCTGTCTGTGACATGGGAATGGGGACACTGTCGATCCAATGACTACATGATGCAATAATGCATATAAAGGGCTCAGCCCTGTGTTCAGTACATAGCTCAGTAACACATTAGCTTCACAATGACTGTTCTACATGGACAGTGTTTGGAAAGAACGGGAGTTTCTGATCCAAGAGGATGCTCGAGTCTTTAGGATTTAGAAGACTTTTTCCATACTGGATAAATTTCCTCATGTCTGTTCAGGAAGCTCTTCCCATTGCCTGCTTAAGGCTGTGGAGTCTTTACGAGGCAAAGTTCTCTTTCCCAGGCTCTGAAAGCAGATGTGACCCTGAAATGAGGAGGCTTTCCAGCTACCAGGAGAAGATTCTTTGGTGATTTTAATTTATTCCTTGGAGGGAGTGATAGGATGATATCCATTTTTTTGTTTTTTTTCCAAAGAAAGAAGATACAGAAGAATAGAAAGGTGATGGGTCCGGGGTCATGACAGAGAGTGGGAGGGAAAACTAGACTCCTTAACGGAGGCTCCAAGGAGGGAGCAAATAGGTGTGGCGGGGGAGGCAGTAAACTGAGTCTGGGATTCTGGGTTCTCACTACGGGTCTTCTAGCCATGAGCTTTGAGACCTGTGTGTAAGTGCGTTGGGATGACGGACTGAGGGAGGGAGGGAGGTGGCCTGCCGCTGCCTGTGCTCACATGTTAGGAGTGAATCTCTGAAACATTTCATTTGACCCATCTGAGCTGGTTTTATCATTCTAGAAGCTCACAGAGGTGAAGCAATGTTCCCGTGACGTCACAGTGATAACTGGCCGAGCTGAGAGACTCAGTCTCTCTCTCTTCTGACTCTCAGCTGGGAGTGGTACCTGATTCAGCACACCATTCCACTTCTGTGTGCTCAGGAAGAGAGGCTCGGATGGATGTGGTCAGCGGGCCTCTGGACTGAAAGAGCTAAAGCTGAGGAGCTTGGAGAGTGGAAATAGGAGAAAGGGTCGGGGAACAGGTCTGTAAGACAGCTAATTGTTATGCCTGGGTGTTGTCAAATGTAGCTGGGATTTGTTTTAATCAAGTATGGTAAGACATGCGGATAGGAAAATGCTGTCATAAAGGGAGAAGTTTATACTCACAGATCCCTAGAAGCAGGAGGAACGTCACACCACACAGGGCTACATGGAGAAACACCAGTGTCAGTCAGGAGGCAGGGGGAGAAGCGGGGAGAGCATGGCCCAAAGCCTTTATTGGGGTTTTCAAGTTTTCAAGGGAAGGTTTGGGCGAAGCATGGTAGCTACTCTGAGCAATCTTGGGATTTGGTAGTTTGAATAATTACAGCAGGTTCTGAGCTATAGGATAGTCTCTGGTTGTCTAGTGGCTCTCCCAGGGGGACTTAGAGGCAATAGTGTCTTGCTGTATGAGAGTCTGACAAAGGAGAGAGTTGGAGTGTGGGCTCTGGATTGGTGGATTTGTGTATTCAAAGGCACACTCTCAGGGGAGTTGTTTGCTATTTCTAGGAGTTGGCTAAGCTCTAGGAGGGTCAGTCTCTCTGGGATCAAGGTCCCAAATGCTGGAACGTCAAGAATACAGAAAACAAGGAAATAATGGTCAGTGCCCTGGGCTTCTGGAAATTTTCCACAGCTGAGGAAATAAATCTCCCAAACATAACTTTCTCACTAGTGAACAGTCCTGTCTCTGAAATTCCTCTCTCTGATGGTACAGTCACATGTGATTACTGGATGGTGAAGATCTCCCCAGAAGCCACAGAGATGCAGGGGTGATAGAAGGAAAAGGCCAGGACCCACTGGTTGGTCTTCAAAAGAAGTATGAAAGTGAATCAAGTAATGAGGAGGGACTCCCAGAGTCCTGGGCTCCCAATACTCGTAACAACCAAGAGGTTAACAAGACAGAAGGAGACTAAGTTCAGTTTTCCAAGGTTCCCTGCCTAGTTCTCTGGTGCAATTATAAGAAGTACCTTTGGTAAAGCAGTTGCTACCACATTCTGCCATCTACTTTCTCATTTTGGACCTATCACAACTCTATAAAGGATAGCTTTAGATGAGAAACCTTGGCCACAGAGGCCATGTAACTTGCCCAAGGTCACCTAAGGAAGAGACAGAACCAGATCTGCTACCATGGTCTGTGCTCCTACCTCCTGTGCTATACTACCTCATCTCTGCCCCAGAGCTAGACACTGGTCCTTGCCACATGGTCTGGGGCTGAACTTCACAGATGGTATTCAGTTTCACAAAATACTCTGCAGTCTAATGGCAGACACCAGGGAAGAAAATGACTAGAACACTCCAAGGTTTAGCCCTACCTAAACTGACAAGGAAAACTGAAGCCCCTCCCCCAATCTTATAAAAGGAAACCCAATTTTAATATAGAATCTTTTTGGCAAACATATCTACGTAGAACTTTAGGACTAGAAGCACTTTGAGATTAAGTATCAAGGCATTTAAAGTGTTCTTGAATGTTCTCAAGATGCTCCTTTTCACTCTGTAACTGGCTAACAGTTTCCTTCAACACTAAATTTTTCCACATACCTGTGTAGGTTTTGTCATAAAAACTGGTGAATGCAAATTAGGGTTTTGTAGAGACCCCAGTACTGCAAAAAGCAACCTCAATTAATGTGTATCCCCTAACTTGTAAGCATAAGATCCCAGGTGTCTGTGTACTAACATCATACCCCACCCTACCAATACAATATGTTAGTTGTCCACACCATCACTTGGAATTATAGTATGAGGCACTCTTTTGGGCAATCCATTCTGTTCCTTCTCTTGAGTTTGATTCTGAATTCAAAACTACCTTAGATGATGTTGTGGTTTGAACCGTGTCTCCTAACCACACCCACCTACCCCCCACTGCTAAATTCATACTGTGACGTCTTAAATCCCTGGTACCTCAGAATGTGGCCTTGTTTGGAAATAGTGCGATTACAGATGTAACTAGTTAAGATGAGGTCATCCTGAAAGACTAGTAGGACAAATCCAGTAGGGTAGTGTCCCACAACAGATTTGGACACAGACATGCCCCCAGAGAGAGCACCAAGTGAAGACCGTAGTTACGTTGCCACAAGCCAAGGGAAGGATCGGGAGCCAGGAGAGAGGCCTGGAATGGATCCTGCCTTGGTGCTTCAGAGGGAGCATGGCTCTGCCAACACCTCGATCTCAGACTTTTAGCCCCCAGAACCATGAGACAAATTTCTGTCACTTGGGCCATTTGGTTCGTGGTCCCTTCTTATGGCAGCCCTGGCAAAGTAATCCATTTGGCATTTTGACCCTTGTCACCTATGGCTAGTCAGTGATTCGGGCCATTTCCTCCCTGACAAGAGTCACTCTGGAAACCAGAGAGCGTGGTGGATGTTTTCGGAAGAGGGCACTGAAAATTGTGGGTGTGTTATGCATGGGAGGAGCTGGTGCCAAATGTGGAAGATGAGGTCTTGGCTTGCTTATTTTTAAAAATTAGCCTAGAGTCAATCTGTAAACTTCATCCCCGGGGGAAAGAGCAGAGAACTCAGAGCTACGGGTTTGACATCCTTCTGCACCCCAGAACCAGTTCCAAGAGTAAAGTTGTGACTGGCCCCAAAATCATAGGCCCCACTCTGCTTTCTCACTGGATGATTCTCCTCAGGTCTGGAGTTTGCCTCTCGCCACTCTCCGCTGGCCCCTGCGGCTCTGAGAGCCCCTTATTCTTTTCAGTGGTAACAGCCCCATCTTGCAGGCACAGCTGGTAGCACACAGGGGAAAGTGTTTGTTTGCAGGCTCTTATCATACCTACTCTAGGGAAGATGGGATTCTTCTGGAATGTTCTATTTACTTTTGTTTGGTGGAAGGAGAGCTGAGAAGGTTTTTCAGATGATTTCCTACAAGGAATACTTTGTAACCCCAGTCCCTCCCTCCCTTAGCCAGCTTTCTATAAGTAAACCAGATCTGTTCCCTGAGGACAGATTGTTCCAAATTGGTAACAAAATATGGAATTAATTAAAACATAACCCACACAACAAAACAAGTAGCCTTTTCTGAAAAGTAAAAGGGCCCATGTTTCACTTAAAACGTGTTTTCCAGGATGTGAACCATGACTGGACTTTTTTGTACATTAATAAACAGGAGAGGAGCACAGTGCAAAAGAACATGGAGCTCGGAACCATGGGCCTGGCTTCCAGGCCTGGGTGTCGGCTGTGTGACGTTGGGAGAGTTGCCTCAGCTACAGGAGCCTGACGCTATTTCCCCAGTAGGGTCATTTAGTGGATTGGATAAGATGATTTAGTTAATGTACTGAAGAGACATCTGGCATATGGTAGATGTTCAGTCAAAGCTAACCTTTAACAACCATCCTGGTCAGCCTCAGGCCATCTGAACCCAGAGCAAAGCGTTCAACCGAGAAGACGCCTTTGAGTTAGAGGGACAGAGGAGAGCATCAGACCTTAGCCATGTACTCAGCAGGAAAGAGAAAGATCCGCAGCCCCGAAACCAGGGTGATATCAAGTACTGAGCAACTGGGAAGGCGTGGGTACCCACCAGGCAGAAAGGGTGCTGATTCCCTGAAGGAACAGGGTTCTGGAGCCAGAGTGCCCCTTTGAGTTACCGGCACGTGATGTCTTTGTGACCCCAAGAGACAGGTCAGGGTGCTGAGCTCGCTGGAGGGCCCAAGGGGCTGTGGGCAATCGGCCAGCTAGCAGAGGAACGTTATGTTACGTCCTGGGTGGGCTGAGTATCATCCCTGACCACGAGTAACCTTCAGCACAGTACCCTTTGCCTTTAAATTGTGCCTAAAATTAAATTTAGGGTTGTTACAAGCTCAGGCTCTGGTTACCCATAGCAACCTTGAGTTCTCTCTAGGTTATAGCAGATTTTAAACAGAGTGTCAAATGCTGCTAGAAGGTGTAACTTGGAGAAATGACTGCAGGTAGTGATGTAGGAGACACAGAAAGGAGAAATTGCCAATTATACCTTTATAATATGGTCTCTGGGGCCATTCAGCATGAGCGTCCTGCCTACCTGAATATGCCCAAAGGCACCGGTGCTCTATTCAGGACTGTATATATAGTAAGAGGTGACATCACGATGACCTAGAGACATTGAGGCAAGGTTAAGTTATATTCAGCTTCCTGTTGAAGAAGCTGAGAAGCATGTAATAGACTTTAGAAAGATTTCCATTACAGACGGTTAGAAGGAAAACAAGTTTCAGCATTTAAAATTCAATTATCTGGAAAACTCGTCATGTAGAACAGCCCATTCCCCAAGGATGCCGTGGAAATGAAGCATTGCAGGACCTTACGTTTGTGCCCACTTCGTTCTTAGCCTGCTTTCCCCAGAAAACATGACTGGTTTCTGGAAGGAATCCCAGAGTTCATTCAAGTCCAACCAAGAAGGAAACTGAGGCTCCAGGGCATGGCTTCTTGGAGTCTAGGACCTTCTTCGGAGAAGAGCAAGGACTAGAATTCAGGGCTTCTGACTCAAATTCTAGAACTTTTTCTTCAGCATTGCAAACAGTAACCAATGAAATTAGATTTGTTTTTGTTTTTGTTTTTGCAGTTGACTGTTCACAGTAAAAACAAATAGGAAATCAAGTTTTTCTACATATTTCTACCCCATTCTCTAAATGGATGGTAATTATATCTAGAACCTTCCCTCTCTCAACAAGAGTTTAACTTATAGCAGCTTCATGAATGTATTATTGATGGCCAGCTGTTGGATTGGACAGTGGGAGCTTGATTTCCCTCAGGTCTTCAGAACGCTTTCTGGGCAAGGCTGTGGAGAATCTTCCACTGTTGTCTGCCATCTTGTGGCTGAAGTCGAGCACGGTGCTGGGAATTTTAGTCAAATTCATTATTCATTAAGCTGTGTGGGTTTCTCAGCTGTGCTGTTAGGATGGTGTTTTCAGGCTTTAGGGCTCTCTCTAGAATGGCAGCATCTGAGCCATCCCTGAGCAGCAAGTGACTCAGGTGCTATCTCTCTCCACTTGGTGCCTGGTGTCCTCATGCTGTCTGCAAGAGGTACCCATCCCAGTTTCCCGTGGTGTCCCCTCCTAACACTCCCAGCCCTGGCCCTCGGGTCTCACACATGAATTGTGATCTGACCAACCCACTGTGCTAGGCTCTTTGTGATGGATGGTGGAGGAAGCTGGCCTTCCCCAGTCTAACTCAACCCTCCTGAAATCAGAAAGCCTCAAGGAAAGTGAATAGCAGAGCCATGCCAAACACTACACTGGCCACGGGGGTGGATTTTTTGAGAAAACTGGCAACTTTGGCACATTCTCACTCACAGCCCGCAGGTAATGAATGTCCAGAGCCACTTAGAGAGCAGCGTTTCAGGGTCTGCTTTGTCCTCGGGGGGAGGGGAGGGATTACACAAAAGGAGACACTTTCCATGATTTTTTCCAGAGCACCATCCAGAGATGCCTTCCATGTCACCCCCGTGCCCTCTTCTCCTCTGGTATCCCCACCAGAGCCTCCATGGGGTGACTGACTTGAGCCGTGGGAGATGGAGAACCCAGATCTCTCACTTAAGACACCGGCTTTGAAACGTCTAGCATTACTTTTGGAAGTTGTCGTAATTGTAATTGTGTAAACCACAAAGAGAAAAAAGACAAAAGCATCTTAGTGTGATGGCAGTGTTACTGGCCTGACTTCAAGCCCGTTTCTACTCCCTGGGGGCTCCTGGGCCCTTGTCAGCCTTTTCTTGACTTCTACTCATTTTTTAGGTCCAGGTATTAAATAAGTAGTAAGCATTTTTATTCTCTCATTTTGAACACCAGATGCCCTTAAATGACTCTTGAGTCCTTCTTTTCCAAAAGGTTATTCAATTCCAAGCTTTGGCACCTGTTTTGGCCCTGGTCCCTTTCAGTCTTGTGACACAGATGCAGGTAACACATGGCTGGGCTCAGCTGTTCATAATCAACCTGTTTGCCATGTACGGAGGTTAAAAGGCTTGAAATTCCTGTCTTTTGGCATCACCTGTGGGTTGCTGCCTCCTCCTGGAAGGGAATAAAATCTGGTATTTTCAGGACCCAAGTATGTGTGTGTGTGAGTGAGTGTATATACACACTCACACACACACACACACACACACACACACATATCTTTGGTACAATTTATACTAAAACATAGGTTTTAATAGATATATAGGTTTCTTCATGGGATTCTTCTTTGAAATCTGATCTTCCTCCAAAGATTTTGAGGGGTGAATTTGTTACCCTATATTTAAAATGGTTGTGAAGATGTGACTCCTAGTGGCTTTTTAGATGATCAGGCTTTACCTTTGTTGAAATGCACAAAGTAACATTCAAAGGTGTGAACATCCGAGTTCTTTGCATTTCACAGCCCTCGAAGCCTGGACGCAGGGACATCTGCTGTGATCTAATAGCCGACTCACCCCACAGTTACCTCGTTCAAAGCTCGTTCCTCACCAGAGAAAGGATGAGTCTATCATTTACAACGTTTCCTGGACTGAAATTTAGCCCATTTCCTTTTGCAGAGGGGAAGGGAGACAGAGGGCCAGGCTGTTTCCATAGCCAAAGTGCATGTTTTCTCCGCCCTTGGGCCTGACTTGAGGGTTAGTCCATTTAAATGGGGCCAGGATTAACTAAGAAACTTTTTTGACTTTTGTCATCACAGATAGACTTTCACAAATGTCCCTAAGGGAAGCTGAACTATTATGGGGAGAAGAAGGAGTGGGCGTTCTTAAAAATTCAGGCTCTGTTAAGTACAGGTCTCTGTCAAATTGCATGGCAAGTCTTGAGGTTTTTTTCTGACTCAAGAGCTTTATTTAGTCCAGATGTCCATTCCTGTGAAGTCCTTGTCTGACCCAGCAGAATGAGCGGAGAGGACTTGAATGGTAGTCACTGGAAGCGGTTCACACTTTGGAAGATCTGTTGCCCAGTGGGATGCCCAGGAAGATCCATGAGATAGGTGAAAAAATTATTAGCATCCCAAGATACATCTTTTAGCTTAAAAAATAAGAAGTTGAACTTCACTAATATTTTAGATACGGTTGACACTGACATCCATATTCAGTTCATATATCAAAGGGTCCTGTGTCCTGTGTGGTGAGTGATTTGTCCTGAGGGAAGAAAGGGTGATCCACAAAGACCTCCCCCCACCCCCCACTGCCACCCTTCACTGATTAATTTACTTTTTGACTTATTTCAAGGAACTACAGTTTATGTAGTCTCACTCAGTGAAATAGGTTTATGGACAAAATTATTTCATTTTAATTAAATTAAACTTTACCAAATGGACAGGTAAACTAAAATTCTTCAGGGGAAAGGAAAAGAGGATTAAAAATAATGTAGTTATAAGCCAACCATAAGAAAATGTCTGGGTTGACCCTTCTTACCACTGGTATAGGCTCAGCCACAGTATGTGGTAAAACCATGACAATCAGATTGACAAGAAGTCAAACAAAAAATTAAAATTTGAAGCTATAAGAAACAATGTGAAATAAAAATTTCTAGCCCCATCATTAAAAAAAAAATCTCGCTGTATGTATAGATTGAGTCTTGAGATAATACTTAATGATGGTATGAGGCCATCATAATTAGGAAGATACTTAAAATCTAAAGACCCACCACATGAATAGAAATAGTTTAAAATGTTTTAGCGATGTTTAAAATCATGCCGTACTAAATCTAGTCCAGAATGCTACTAAACTGAATATTTAAAAGCCTATCTGGAATTTTGTTTAGTTTGTTTAGTTTGTTTAGTTGTTTTAAGGCAAAATGTAGCATCATTAAGAAAACCCTCATTCTTCCTATTGCAGTCAAAATAGCGAAAATAACCCATGGAAAACAATATAACTGCAAAATAAAATGCCCGATTTTGTCAGCAAATTCTGTTGGAAGATGCACAGAAACATTGCTCAAATTTTAAAGAAACAGTGTGCAGTGTGGGAGGTTTGCTAGGGGGTTGGAGGAAAGTACTGCTGTTTCTCACATGTTCCAAATAAGGGTATTTGCTTGATTCTGTTTCAGTAATGAAATGGAACACCTACTTATTTGTGAGTCACTAAAGGAAAGAGATACCAAAAAAGATATATTTTCAAAAGTCAATGACTTTGTTAGTTAAAATAATGTTTTATGGGAAAATTATGTAAGGTAACAGCTGCTTTAACTAGAATAAAAAAGAATTCAGAGTAAGCTTACAAAAATAGGCCAGAACAAGAAATTGATTCACTTATTGGTCCTAGGAGAGTTAACACAGCAAAGAAGCTAGAAGAGAAGACAGAAAACGGAGATGCTGGCAAATGTCATTGGTATGGTTAATGTTATAAAAATAACGACCTTTAAAATCAGTTGGATTTTTACTCTTCTCTGTAAGGAGATGGGGGAGAATCATGAAAATGTTTTGCCAGAGAGAGGTCTGATGTTTATCTCAAGGCACAGCACTTAAAGTCCTCACACTTAAAGATGACAGCGGCGTGCTTTCTCCTGTACAAAAAAAGACAAGTGTTTGAAACTGGCCCACCTCTTGTTTGAAAACAAGTGGTTTTCAGTGTCTTCTTTTCTGGAGGCTGTTTTTTGTACACTCATAACCCATTTCTCCAATATCAAGATAATGTTGTACCAATAAGAGAATAACTGCTATTTGAAAGAAACTCATGCTACAGAAAGAACATTTTCAAAATGAAATGTTTCTCATTTATGTGACTTTAAAAAAAAAAAGGCTATTTGTCAACAAAATATTTCATATGTATATTTGAAACCTTTAAAGCAAAATTTTCTATTTTTTTTAAATCTACCAAAGAATTTTCAAGAATTTATCTGTTTAAAAGCTATTTTAATAGACTGTACCTTTCGACGACGTTGCAAGAAAGCTCAACTAAGTCGAAAATTAACACAAAGTTTTGACCGAAACCTTAGTACAAGTGGTGGATAGGGTTGGAAAATAGATACTATCATTGATGGAAATCCTGCCCTACTGTGATTCTTCTGTTGGAGTCTGTGTATCCTAGTGAGTTATCTTTAGCTAAGGGAGCCCTTAAAATCCACATCCATTTATTCCTAACTCAACCATACTTGTGAATGATCATATCCCAGAGTGTAAAGTATTTGACAGTCTTGAAATATATTTAACTGTATTTCTTTTCCTAATAATAATATTTGCTTTACATCATTTATTTTACAAAGGTGAAATAAATTTTAAATATTAAGTACTTCACATTAGATGTCTCTTTTAGAAAACTTCTTTATATATGTTTTATAATATATGTCATGTACTAGTACAATCGTACATGCATGTGTTAAATAAATAAACACATCTATTGGATATAGCTAGCTAGCTAGCTATATATTTATCTATAGATATATAGTTTGTTTGTTTTCTTTTTGCCGAGAGGCTTGAGAAGTCAACATTTGTAGAGCAGTCAGTCATCTCACAGATAGAGTTTATCCCTGTCCTCCTAAGGAAATGTCTCCTTTGAGATTTGTGGGGATCTAGATGCTTCTCATCAATCCCATGCCCACCACTTCTCCTCACTTGGCTCTCCAGAAGGCTGATCTCCTTGGACTCTGTAGACTGGTTCCCCTTCCTAAGCTCTCCCAGTTCCTCCTCCTCGCTTCCCAGGTCTGCACCCAGAGTAACGCCATGGGGTGTTCTGGCCACCCCCCCCCAAACACACACACCCGGGCTTCTCTCCTCTCATTGCTCCTGCTAACTGCCTCCTCTCTGGACCGTTGGGTGAGCGCTCTTTGGCTCATTGTTCTTCTGTTTATTCATTTCAGAGCAACATATTTATAAAGCTATTACTTAATTCCTCAGGCACCCAGTCCCTCCCCCATACTAATCTTTATTTCAGTGGCAACATTAAAAAACTGAAATAGCATTTTATTTTTTATTTTTTTTAAGACTTTATTTATTTGACACAAAGAGATACAGCGAGAGAGGGAACATAATAAGCAGGGGGAATGGGAGAGAGAGAAGCAGGCTTCCTGCCAAGGAGGGAGCCCGATGTCAGGCTCGATCCCAGGACCCTGGGATCATGACCTGAGCTAAAGGCAGACGCCCAATGACTGAACCACCCGGGCACCCCTGAAATAGCATTTTAAAGGAACAACTTGCAATTCTACTACGCTAATTCTCAGTGAATTTGATTTTTCTGTGTTAACATCTCATCTGTGACCGTGCGGGTCTAGTCCCAACACACCAACACAACAGATCTGTTTCCATCTCATCTCTGTTCATCTGCAATATATTTTGTAGACTACCTTAATATTTATTTCCATTTTAGAGGATTTGTGCACATGGGGAAAGCACTCAGATAGGACAGAAGGACAGTGAGTGATAATTATCCCCAGTTCAGACCCCATCCTCTAGTTACTACCACCAGCTGCACCCCAGGGCCTCAATCTGTTACCAGTTTGGGGGTATCTTTCTAGGAATTCTGTAAGCATATGTAAGTTCTCTCTCTCACTTTCATATGGACGGGGATACACTATACACACTCTTCTGCATCTTAACATTTTTGTTGTTCTTAAAAGTCTTTAGAGATTGTTTCAAATCAGAACACATGCAGTCATTCTTTTTTTAAAAAAAAAATATATTTTATTTATTTATTTGATAGAGAGAGAGTGAGCGAAAGCATGAGCAAGGAGACAGTCAGAGGGAGAAGCAGACTCCCCGTGGAGCTGGGAGCCTGATGCGGGGCTCAATCCTGGGACTCCAGGATCATGACCTGAGCTGAAGGCAGTCGCTCAACCAACTGAGCCACATAGGTACTCCAATCATTCTTTTTAACAGTGGCATAATATTCCACCAAATGGTTCTAATATGATTTATTTAATTGGTCGTCCATGGGTGAGCATTTTCATTGTACGATCTTTTATTTATGGCACCAGTTCTGCAATAAATTTTATGTCGATGTGTCTTCATGTATTGTGCGTTCATGTATACATACATTTCTGTAAAAAAAATAAATAAATTCCTAGAAGTGGAATCCTCATGCAGATCACATTTTAAATTTTCTAGTCATATGGCAAATTGCGTCACCCAAGAGGTCACACTAACTGGTATCCCCTCTGACAGAATATAAAAGTAATGTTTTTCCTACACCTTTAACACCATAGGAGTGCTTTTCACACATTGAGTCATACTACATGCAGGAATCTGTATTATCCTTTTTCATTTAGCACGTTTAAAGAGGTTCCACCTTATTAAATAGTCTTAATAGGCAAAATCATCAGTGATAATTTAGGCAAGAATGCTCTCTCTGTTATTCTCAGTTTTTCAATGCGATGCATAACACTGTATGGAAAATGCTTGTGACCATGACTTGTTTTTGCTTTTGAATCATGCTCTGAGGGCAGATTTCCTGGATTGAAGGTGCTAGGTCAAAGGATGTCTTGCCAGATCACACTCTCTCCAAAAATCTGTGAAAGACATTGTACCAGGACTATGTCACAATTGGGTATTATAATTTAAAATTATGTTTAATTAGTAGAAATATGGCTCGCTTTTATGGTTTTAATTTCCATTGGTTTGATCAGGGAGCTTGGTCATTTTCCCCTAGTTGTTTTGTTTGTTTGTTTGTTTCTATTTTATCTTTACCTAAGTCTAAGTCACCTATTTGTATAGGTCACTTTTTTCTTTTGTAATTTCTTTTCACAACATTTTTTCAAATCTCAGCACATTGCCATTTTCCCAGAGACCAAAACTTTTCTCCTACCAAGTTTCCTGATCATATTTAAAATTTATCTTTATAATTTAAAATTTAATTTAGGTGACATTTATTTTGATGGATAGTGAAAAAAATTACTTATTTTTTCTAAATTGTGTAGTTATCCAAATACCACTTATTAAAGTTTTGCTCAATTAATTTTTGAAGCTTGATTTATTAAGATACACATGCACATATATATGCGCGCGCACACACACACACACACACACACACACACACATTTCTATTTTAGGGTGTTCTCTTGTTGTTCTGATCTATCTGTCTATTTATATGCTCATCACCCAGTCTTTTGATCATGCTATATCTAATAGATGCTCAGTTATCAATGCTCAGCTCACATTCCCCTCCATGATATCTTTCCTTCTTCCCCTCCTGGGAGTAGCTCTGACCTACACACACACATAATCAACTTTCATGGATGTTGTAGGCATATTCTAAGATGACACCCAGGATTCACACACTCCTACCTTGAGCACCCCCTCATAACCAGGACTGTAAATTTGATGAATTTTACTTCCATGACCAGGTTATGTCATAAGACACAGGTGACGTTAAGAAAGGGAGATGATCCAGGTGGGCCTGACCTAATCACATGAGCCCTTTTAAAAGTAGAAAGTTTTCTTTGGCTGGAATCAGAAGGGGCAGTGAGTGAGACATGCTCCAGGCGACCTGGAGAAAAGCAAACATCCATGCTGTGAACAGGCAATGGAAAGGTGCCATGTCTACAGAGCTGAAACCAGGCTCTATGTGACATTAGCAAGACAGCAGAGAAACCTCAGTCCTACAACTTCAACAAACTGAACTCTGCCAACAGCCAGCGAGCTGGTTGGAAGAGGTCCCCTGGCCTCAGATGAGACTGTTAGCAGCCCAGCCAATGAATGCCTTGATGTCGATCTCAGGAAACACAGCAGAGAGCCCTGCCATGCTCTGCTGGACATCTGCCCTACCCAACTGGAAGCCAACAAATGGATGTTGCCCTCTACATTTGTGGAAATTTGTTACACAGCACTAGAAAACCAATACAGTGGCAACACACAATTTTTTTAAAAAGATTTATTTATTTGACAGAGAGAGGCACAGTGAGAGAGGGAACACAAGCAGAGGGTGTGGGAGAGGAAGAAGCAGGCCTCCCATCAAGCAGGGAGCCCAATGTGGGGCTTGATCCCAGGACCCTGGGATCATGACCTGAGCCAAAGGCAGATGCCTAACTGACTAAGCCACCCCTGCAACACACAATTTAGGACTTAATCACTCTCATGTCATTTGCTAATCATTCCACATGTAAACCTTATCTCCCCCAATCAGATCATCAACTACCTAAGACCAAGACCCACTCTGGTGTTTCCTCTGCATCAGCCATGTTCCCTACCTCGTCTTCGGGGCTGCACTGGGAGCCAGAGTGGGGCTGGGAGTTTAGATTATCTAAAGCCGGGCTTTAGAATCACACTGCCCTGGCTTAAGTCTTGGTACAGACTCTCCAAGCGTCAGTTCCTTCATCTTTAAAATGGGAATAAAATGCATGGGACAAATTATTGAATGATATTCAGCCATCCTTATCAACAGTGACTTTTGAAGATGGGAGATGAAGACAGGATCAGATTACAAAGGAAGGTTGTAAGGATTAAATGAGATGGTGCTTACAAAGCTCTTAGTGGAGTGGGTGATGCCTGGTGAACTCTATAAATATTCGCCCATTGTTGTTAGAAAAATGGACTCTTTGAAGTGTTTTCCACAGTTCTGTATGTTCTGTATGTGCTAGATTTGTTTTGTACTATGTGATCCTGATCCTGCTTCCCTCCCTCACACACACACACACACACACACACACACACACACACACACACACACAGGGCTATCCTGAAAGGATAGATAAACTAAGTCCATCCACTAGACTTGACCGGTAATCATTTTGTCTCCTGGGAATTTGGAATCAAGCCAGGGAGAGACCAAGCTCCTTAGCTATGAGCTGCTTGAGAGGAACTGAAAGGTCAAACTGAGTCAGGTCGAGAATCATGTCCTGAGAGAGCCAGAGCCACATGCCTGAAGGGACGGAAGCGCAGACATCGGGAGGAAGTTGATCCCTTTAGGGGAACACAGCGGGGATGTGCATAAGGGGACAGGGCTGAGAGATAGTGTCCCCAGAGAGAGAGGGATGGGACAGGAGTTTCCGGGGCTTGGGGGCTTGCAGTTCCCAGCACCAGTTCCCACGGTGCCTAACTGGACTCCTTTCCAGATTTGTGTGTCCTTGTTTGTATCCCTTGCAAACGAGCAAGCCCTGCCAAAGGGCTGACTGTGGGTGACAAGTCAGTCAGGTTCTAGTACGTCCTAGGACACCGAGCTTGAGTGCTAACTCTGCGTAAAGACACAAGAAAATTAAATTGTTTCTCTTTGGTCTTTTTCTAGACTTTCAACTGTCCCTACAGTTGAATTCCCAGTGGCCTCTGGAGGGCACTATTCAATTAAGTTTATTCCACGGGAGTGTACACCCTACAGAGAGCTGTTAAGAAAGGGTGTTGGAAATAATAGTTACCATTTTCTGAGTGCCTGCAACTTGCTAGCCACATTGCTGGTTGCTTTACATAAATTGTAGCTTAAAATCACAGTTTTCCCTGCAACTGTAGATTATTCTGTGGCGCTTTAACTTGTTACGGTTATTCACAGGCATCAAGCACAGCGAAAACTTCTTGTTCTCTTTCAGTGAAGTTATAGCTTCTGATGGGAACCAGTTCAAGTTTAGTCAGCCCTCCTCTACTTTATGTGCTTGGACAAAATCTACATTTTTATGGGCATATACTCTTTAATTAGAAAAAGAAAGAATTAAACATGGCAGCATTATAAAACAGGGAAAATATTTTGTTGACATGGATATCAGTTACCTGTGTCCCTCTTCTCTTCCATGGGTGAGGTACTTCCTGTCTCTTACCCTTTGCCACCACAGCCCCTGGATAATTATGTTGGGTTCAAGCCATGCTGATGGCCGCTAGCAAACAGGAGCTGTGGTAGGGGAGGGGTTATTGCTTTTCTCTACCTTCCTCAGTGCCGCCATGTTGGGAGGGTAGGAGTGACATCCAGTCCTTTTCAGAGCCTTCTGACAGGTCTGAAAACAAGTATTGTCCCATTTCCATTTTCTTTCTTTCTTTCTTTCTTTCTTCCTTTCTTTTACAACATATTTGAAAAACCTGTTTGTTCAGTAGATGTCATCAATGTCAACAAAAGTATTTATCAACTATTATCCATATGGGCCATATGCATTACACATATTCTTCTCATTTAATTCTTACAACAACTCTATGAGGCAAGAAGTAAATATTATTATCTCCACTTGTAGATGAGGACATTTAGACTGAGAAAGATTAGGTAAAACACCTGCAAGAAACAGAGCCTGGAAATGAGCCCAGGTTTACCTGCCCAAATCCATTTTGTTATGATGCTGCGTTAGTTACTATCCATCCCCCAAATAGCATGTCTACTCCAATAGAGAGTGCTTTCATCCCCAATAGGCAGTATGTCCACTCCCCAGTAAGGAGCATACAGTAATAATTTCATAAGTGACATTCTGGCCAGGACATCATCACTATCTCCCATCCCTCTCTACTATAAATGGGAAGAATCAGAAATCAGGAAATCTGGTTCTAGACAGTTTCTTATTCTACTTTTTTTATTCATATGAGAATATCTGTTGACCATGTACAATGTTTTAGCCCTGGTTCTACCTATTGGGCAACTACTGATGTACGAAGACATACAATGTCCCTCATTATTTGGAGCATGCATCCATGCATTAGAAAACTGCCTTAACTCTTGGAGTGGTAATATGATTAATAATAATATGAAGGAGATTTTAAAGTAAACTTTATTGTTATACAACATCTTTATTGAGATATAATTCATATACTATAAAAACCACCCTTTAAAAGTGTACATGCTGGGGGCACCTGGGTGGCTCAGTGGGTTAAAGCCTCTGCCTTTGGCTCAGGTCATGGTCCCAGGGTCCTGGGATCGAGTCCCACATCAGGCCCTCTGCTCAGCAGGGAGCCTGCTTCCCCTTCTCTCTCTGCCTGCTTCTCTGTGATCTCCATCTGTCAAATAAATAAAATATTTTTTTTAAAGTGCACAAGCTGGTGGTTTTATATATTTACAAAGTTGAGTATCACCAATATCTATTTTTAGAAAATTTCATCAATCCAAAAAGAGCCCCATATCCATTATCACTCATTCCCCATCTCTCCCATCTTCTGGCTCCTGGCATCAGTAATCTACTTCCTATCTCTAGATTTGCCTATTCTGGATATTTTGGTATGTGGTCTTTTGTGACTGGCTTCTTTCACTTAGCATAATGCTTTTATTATTCATCTACGTCGTAGTATATTTCAGAACTTCACTCCTTTATATTGCCAAAGTATGGCTATGCCAAATTTATATTCCCTAGTATGGCTATGCCACATTTGTTTAACTATCCATCAATTGATGGGTATTGGGGTCATTTCTACTTTTTCAATATTGCAAATAATGCTGCAAACATTGTTGTGCAAGTTTTGTATAGACTTGTTTTCAGTTCTCTTGGATGTATGCTTAGGAATAGAATTGATGGTCATATGGTAACTCGATGTGTAACTTTTTGAGGAACTGTCAAGATTTCCAAAAGGACTGTATTATATTACTTTCCCACCAGCAGTGTATAATGGTTCTAATTTCTCTACATTCTCACCAAAACTTGTTATTATCTGTCCTTATTATTACAGCCATCCTAGTAGGTGTGAAATGGTATTTCACTGTGGTTTTGATTTGTATTCCCTGATGACTAATGACATCGAGCACTCTTTCATGCACTTTTGTCCATTTGTGTCTTTGGGAAGATGTCTATTTTAATCTTTGCCCATTTAAAAATTGTATCAGTTGCCTTTATTTCTTGTTACTGACTTGTAAGAGTTCTATATATATTCTTGATGCATAAGCATATGATTTGCAAATATTTTCTCAGGCAGCTATAGATGTTAAGCAGTTGTCACTGATTATTTTCAACAAATGACATAGGAATAAGGCTGCTCTGAAAAATGGAGATTTTCCATAGAGTTGCCAGACAGATCAAATACTGACAGTTCTCTGGGGATGGGGATTTTTCAGGCCTTCAAACTTTTCTAACCCAGTGGCAGCTAAGCTGCTTATTTCCACAGCCCCCATAGTTGTAAGGCTATTGATTTTCAAGGCTGCATAGAGTTGGGAAGAAAGGGATGGTAATAATGTACATTAAAATGCCACAAAACTCACTGTGCTTACCGAGATTCAGCCATTTTTCTAAGTGCTTCTTAGGCTGTGTCAGGTTAACTTTCAGAGCTCAAAAAGTTGGCTTTTAGTAAAGTTTTTTCCAGTGTTCTTGTCACTTTTATGGAGGAGTAGATTTGTAGGTGTTTTTATTCTATCATTCCAGAAGGTTTCCTCCAGTAAACTTTTCTTTCTTTGGAAGTATAACATGCATAAAGAAAAAGGAACAAATCACAAATGTTCAGCTAGTGGATGTTTATATTAAACTTCACTTAAATGAAGCAGAAAAAAAACTTTACTAGCACCTCAGAGTCCTCCCTCACACCCCTTACCAGTTATTAACCACCTCTTACTTAATCAAAGTAAAGTGGTATCAATCATCACAAGATAACTTTCCTGGCTGGTACCATCAAGGTTTTTTCCAATGATCTCTTTTACTCAATTATTCGAGTTTCTCCCCAAACTACCCCCTTAATATATTTAATCTAAGGCATTGTTCTTTATTTTACTTGTTCAATTTATTTTTTTAATTTTCAACTTTTTAAAAAAGATTTTATGTATGTATTTATTTATTTATTTGACAGAAAGATAGAGCACAAGTAGGCAGAGAGGCAGGCTGAGGGAGAGGGAGAAGCAGACTCCCTGCCAGCTGGGGAGCCTGACATGGGGCTCAATCCCAGGACTCTGGGATTATGACCTGAGCCAAAAGCAAATGTTTAACTGACTGAGCCACCAGGGGCTCCCAATTTTTTATTTTTTGTAATAATTAGCCTACTTGAGCACCCACTTACCTCTGTCAAATCCCTCCTGCCTTCCAAAATTCTTCTATCAGTACAACAGCTCTCCCATCACTAAACTAGCCCTGAAGTGCTGGCTGTCATTCTCTATCCCTTTTTTAAAGACTTGTAGACATACTTAATCATCCAAAATTAACACAGAAGGGTGGGATCTCTTCAGGATGAAGTTAGATGGATTTACATGGGACTTTTGCACAATGTCCAAATGTTCTGATTTGTACAGTGACAGGGGCAGTTTCTCAGAGGCTTTTGGGAGAAGTATATCCTTCCATACAGATATCTTTGCTTTTCTTGATCAACGCTTCTCTAGCAAATGCAGAGCTATTGTGGTACAGGCCCGCCTGTATTTATCTTGAGGAATTCCCTCAGTGGGAAAGCAGGGGGCATGAAGGCCTTTCTTGGGGCAGTTTTGAGGTGTGGGCACCCAGTTCATTTCCTTGTTTTCCATTATCATGGATCATTACCCAGTAGAAAAGGAGATGTACTGATGAAGACTGAAACAAGATGTTGTCTGTCACAGTGATATGGACATTCAAGAGTAATTGCTTGGGAAGTGAAAAGGGGTCAAGGTAGTTGAACTCAATGTTACAAGGAGTAGCCAAAGGTTGGGAAAACCTATTAACTGAAAATGTTGGGCAAAAATAAAAGACATGAAATGCCCAATAAAAATGATTAAAAACAAATTTTGTCTTTATAAGGAAATTTTCATCATAGTCAAAGATAAAAGTGCTTTAAAACAGAGGTCATATTTTACAGAATCAAAGTTTATTTGTATATATTTATTTATTTTTATAATAGAATATATATTTTTATATTATATATAATTTATAATATAAATATTATGTATTTATATATATATTTTTTTATATTTTCTCTGTAACCTTTTGCCATGAGTGATGACTACAATAAAGAATGCAAAACAGTATGGTGCTCCCTCAATAAAATTAAACTAAGTCAATTTAATTTTGAAATTAGAATTATCATATGACCCAGAAATTCTAATTTTAAAGTGCCTGACCAAAAGAATTGAAAGCAAGGACTCAAAAAGCTGCTCGTACACCATTGTTTATAGCAGCATTATTTACAGTAGCCAGAAAATGGAAACAACCCAGATGTCCATCAATGAATGAATGGATAAATAAAATATGGTACATACATATGATGAAATATTATTTGGCCTTAAAAAGTATACTTGTTTGCCAGTTCTTCCAAGAACCACAGACTAAATGGCTTAACGGAGAGAAATTAATTTTCTCACAATTCTGGAGGCAAGAAGCACAAGAAACTAAGCCATGTTTTGTTGCCAAGAGGAGAAAACACCTGAAAAAGTCTTCCTTTATCCCTTGCCTATTTCTCTAGTGATCCCTAGGTCTGGAGATGAGTGTGCCCAGTTGAAGTAACTGCCCCCCCACCACCAATTGCTAGCTACCCACTTACTGCCAGGTTTGAAGATATGGAATAGGATATACTAATACCTACCATTTTTAACTAATATGCCTTTTCAGTCAAAGAAAATAATGGAGAGCTTCTACTTAAAAAGGGTTCCTGGAATTTAACACAGCTGCTTTCATGACAAGACATCAGCTTAAAGATGAAGTGACAAAGTTTCTTGAATTTGTGGACAACCTCCAAAAATGCTTTTGGACTATGCAACAGAATTAGAAGGTAGAAACATGGCTCTAATCTATGACTTAATAGTGACATCTTCAAGCACATCTTTCTGCTCCCTGCAATTTACAGTACTCATTCCTGGTGATTTTTTCATTTTGGTATTTCAAGCCTAGAAGGTGGTGGGTGGCCTCAGCTTGTGGAGAACAGAAAAAGTTCCATGACTTGAAAATATAATTTTGAGACATTTATTTCATTCTGTTATTAGTTGTCCTAAGTAAGACGTGATCAAAAAGAAAAACCAATGGGCGCCTGGGTGGCTCAGTGGGTTAAGCCGCTGCCTTCGGCTCAGGTCATGATCTCAGGGTCCTGGGATCGAGTCCCGCATCGGGTTCTCTGCTCTGCGGGGAGCCTGCTTCCTCCTCTCTCTCTCTCTGCCTGCCTCTCTGCCTACTTGTGATCTCTCTGTGTCAAATGAATAAATAAAATCTTTAAAAAAAAAAAAAAAGAAAAAGAAAAACCAAAACCTTGAAGTCTTCAGGAATATTTGCTTTTCAGAAATGTCTGCTGGTATTTCATACCTTTGATAGCCCAGGCAGATGGACTCAACGCTCACTTGCTTTTGAGACAAAGACAACTCTGTGTGTTTGATTTAGAGCAAGACAATTCATATCATTTTTATGCTTGCCTCCTTCCAGCGAACACACAATCCAAAGATAATACAACAGAATGGTGACCACTGGTGTGTGTCATTGAGCCAGTCATTACCACAAGAGACCATTACAAGTTATTATCCCTCAAATATCTTCTATACCTTTCTTCTCTGGACTACTCTATTTAATCTTTTTTAAAGTTTATCTTTTAGCCCCAGGACCCTGCCTCACTGACCAAGTGGTAAGAGTTCATCTAGGGGCAGTTTCAGAAACAAGCTCATCTTCTCCTTCACTGATTTCTAAAGCTGATATTTAACGTTCCATCAATGGCAAAAACCAGAGCTTCAAGGTCTTGGGTGGAGTGGGTGTGCATCTCTCACCAGCACAGCATCTAACACATCATGAAGGCTCAGTAATTGTTGAATAATATAAATTAATCCTTCTTAAAATGGAAGTCTTAGGTTTGTGCATCTTCTGTCGCTGGTCCTGAGTCAGCCCCATTATTTCTGGCAGAAGTGTCAGTCACTGAGAATGTGGTGTTAAACCCCAGGGGATCCAGATTTGCAATTTCCATAATTGTCCCCCTAAAAATAAATAGAAGTATTATATGTTGTGTGCTTTTGAATTTGCTCTGTTGGCAAAGGTGTTCTCTGGTAGTGTTCCCAATTTACCAGTCTGACTTACATGTTTTGAAATAGATTGAAATGTATCCTTACAAAAAATAGTATGCTGGGGGTGCCTGGGTGGCTCAGTGGGTTGGGTCTCTGCCTTCGGCTCAGGTTATGATCCCAGGGTCCTGGGATCCAGCCCCACATTGGGCTCTCTGCTCAGCAGGGAGCCTGCTCCCCCCCCCCCTCTGCCTGCTGCTCTGCCTACTTGTGATCTCTGTCAAATAAATACATAAAGTCTTTTTTAAAAAAAAAAATAGCATGCTGGTGGCATTTGTGTAAGCTTGTTTCAGTCTTTTCTCCATAAACAAGTAGTAATTTTATTGTTTTTGCAAAAACAAACAAGCATGATTTCTGCACATTTCCGCAAGTCAGTCTAAACCCTCCTTTCTCTTAAAACCTCTTCTACTAAAATGGTGCTCTAATGACAAAAAAATGGAGGGGTAGGCAAAGGCTTTTATGATCACTTCTAGAAATTCCATTTAGAAAAAGCTATCTAGTCTCTCCAGGATTATTAATATCATATATATTCAGTTTTGAAAGAAGAAGAAATGCATACTTGAATTAATTCCCAGTAAGAATCTATATTTAACAATAATAATAATCGATATTATAATAAGAATCTATATTGAATTTTCAAACAATTTACTCCCCTCAAAATTCAGACTGTTGTGTCTTTGGTGCACATTTTTTTTTTTTTTAATTTATTTGTCAGAGAGAGAGTGAGCGAGAGTGAGCACAGGCAGATAGAGTGGAAGGCAGAGTCAGAGGGAGAAGCAGCCCGCGGAGCAAGGAGCCCGATGCGGGACTCGATCCCAGGAGGCTGGGATCATGACCTGAGCCGAAGGCAGCTGCTTAACCAACTGAGCCACCCAGGCGTCCCGATTTGGTGTGCATTCTTGACGGTGACCTAGCCCAAAACACTCATTTTGCAGACGAACGTCCAACCCCACTAGATGAAGTGGCTCCCTCTAGGTCCCAGGGAATTCTTGGTGGAGTCAAGAGAAGCAGCCTGGCCTGCAGACTCTCAGGCTGTGGCTCTCTTCCCAGGGAACAGCAAACTCTTGCCTCTTGTCAGCTGAGGATGAACTTTACATTTTTAAAAGGTCGTGAAGAGAATGAGACAGATACCATATGTGGCCCACAAAGCCTAAAATACTTACTCCCTGGCCCTTTACAGAAGAGGTTTGCCAATTCCTACTCTATACCAATTTGGAGATAAAACGTTCACAGCTTCACTGCGGGGCCGATGCCCGGAGAATCTGAGTTCGAAGTGGAGGTGATCGTGGATTTGTTTTGGGTTGACTTAACTAAGTCAACAAAAGTCTTCCTTGCAGAGTTCTGCGTTAGTGTGGGCCGTGAGAGGCCTTGGCATGGGATTTGGGATGTATCCTGCTGTGCGCACTCAGAAGACGTATAGAGCGCTGGGCACCATGCTGGTAATTTGCCTTTTTGGAATGGTACAGCGTCCCCACTCCTCCGGGCTTCCTCCCTCAGCTCCCTAACCCCCAGGCCAGGGCAGGGAATGTGGTTCCTCCCGCCCCTGGTCTCCTCCTCCAGCTCCCCTAGTGCCTGGTCCCGAAGCATGTTCAGCTCTAAAGCAGGTCAGCAAGATCCATCTGAGTTGGAGGGTGAGGCAGGGAGGCAGGCTCCTGACCCTTCTCTTGGGTTCCAGTTCTTCCTTATGTGTTTCTGTGGGCCCTGGCTCCCCCCATGTTACTTGAGTATTTCCTTCTGGGTCACCTGCCCTGCTGGCTTCACGCCGAGTCTCAGAGAAGCAACAGCCTTCTGAGTACATAAACTGCCGAACCGGCTCCCACAGTTGTGTTGTCAAATCCCTATCACAGATCCTGTGTTATGTACGGGTCCTGATGGTTCTGCTTCTCTGATCGAACCCTGACTGATACAGTAGCTCAAAATAAAGCGAGTCATGAGTCAAACTAAAGAAGAAAGGCTTAAAAAAAGAGAGGGTGAGGGAAAAAATATATATACATATGGTGTCTGTGAATTCTGGAAACATGGATAAAATGTACAAAATTCTGTCAAGGGCATCTTCAATCTATAAAAAAGAAAATACTAAAAATAATATTTTGTATTTCCAGACTTTATGGACTGTGGTTATATTTTAGACTCTGGAAACCTGTGGAGCTGGAAATGCTAACCAGAGCGATTTGCATGAGCATTGGCCCTGTCAACACAGAGGGTCTCAGGTGTCTGGAATCAGAGTCTAGAAGACTTTGATCAGTAATCTCACTTTTCCACTTTGAAAATCACCAAAATTCAAAGAGGTAAACAGTCATGCAAATGCACAGGTAAGTTCTCGAAAACTTATGCGGAGGCGTTGCTCTGTGAAATTAAAGAGAACAAAGGCTAGGCAGACAAGTTGTCTCTATTTTCTTCACAGGTCCGTGGTCTTTAGTGGTGGTTTTCCACTGGCGTAGTAGTCTGGTGTTGATGCAAATTTGGCTCTCCTACCTCCCTGCCACCTTCATGTATCTAACCCAGCCACTATACTTCCAGATAGTTCCAAGTCTGCGCATTCCCAGGAAGTCAGGTCTGTGAATGCAATCTGGACATCTTGCTTAGTTGAACTCCAAACTCTTTGCTCCTGTGAGAGTCTCTAGGCCTCATTTTATAAGCAAGCTCCCGTGGGACAGAAGGGAGTCTCCATCTCCCTCAGCCTTCCTCTTGGCTTCTCAGCACACTTCCTTCTCATCCTCCTAGATCATATGGCCTAGGGGACCCCAGCAGTGCTCTCCAAGAAGAAACTGGGGCCCCAGCTCTGGAGAATAGGTGACTCTCTCATGCTTCTCATGCACTATGGCCAAAAGAAGAAAAAGAGGAAAAAGTCATCATTTTTTGAGTTCCTTTGATTTGCTTTCAATTCCTTACTCTCCCACGGAGGTCATCGTTAAAGGCTAGCTCTGTTTACTGGGGGTACTGAATCTTATTTACATTCACAGTTCTCCTTGAAGAAGACTTTGAAGTTCAAAGCAAATAGTAAGAGGAATGTTTGCTTTGCTGATCTATCAGGATTGTATCCCTTGATAATGACCAGAGAAGAGAAAGGGGTTTGCTCATAAGTTACAAGTAGTAATGCAAAGGGAAAATGTAGTTAAAAAAAAAAAATACTCTAAGAGCTTGTCGGTGATGTTATAAGTAATTGTAAAAGCTTTGGTTTAATATTGATGCTCAAACCATGAGCAGAATTAAGATTTAGAACTCAGATCTGCTTGAAAGGACTGATGGAACCTGAGCTTTCCGGTGACAGGAGAGGAATATAATTTTTATTTTAATGAAGTTCATTTTTTTTCTGTGAAGGTTTTTTGGATTGAAGGAAAAAATTCAAAGTTTAATACAGTGGGTCCTGGTAAATGTCATGCCTATTTATATCTCTCCTCTCCCCACATGTGTCCTCAGTCTGGTTTATTTTTTTAAAGTTTGTATTCGTTATCAAAATGAAAACACCTTAAATAGTAAAAGCAGTAGATATTCAATTCAATAAGGCATAAAGAAGAAAATGAACATTGCCCGTAATCCTACCACCTAGAGGTAACCACTGCTAATATTTGGTGTATTTCCTTATGAACTTGCATGCAAGCGTGCATTCACGAATGGTTTGGTTGGACTACACATGTGTGTTTAAGAGCATGTTTAATGAGTCCTGATCCTACCACTTATAAAATATGGAACATCAGGCAATTTCCTAACCCCACTAAACCAAGGTTTCCCTGCCCGTAAATTGGAGTAAAGAAGAATAATACTGAAGTCGTAAGGTGATGGGAGGTAAGATAAGGATATCCATGTGAAGGTCTATCATGGTGTCTGACACACAGCAAGTGCTTGACAAATGTGAGCCACTATTAATTTGCAGCTTTCTCTTGTCACTTCAGAAGAACATATAACTCAACAAGTCTTTTGGTAGCTTTGAAAAACTACCAGTTTCGGGCGCCTGGGTGGCTCAGTTGGTTAGGCGTCTGCCTTTGACTCAGGTCATGATCTCGAGGTCCAAATCCTGCATCAGGTTCCCTGCTCAGCAGGGAGCCTGCCTCTCCCTCTCCCTCTCCCTCTGCCACTCCACCTGCTTGTGTTCTCTCTCTCAAATAAAGCCTTTAAAGAAGAAAGAAAACTACCAGTTTCCATCCCTTTCCTCCCTATCTTAGTGGGGATTTGCACATATTTGAGCTCCTCTACGCAAGTAAGATTCCTGAACCTACAATTAGAGCCATTGTTAATAATGATGTTTGTGCATATTGTAATTCCGTGCCAGGATTCCACACACATCAGCTCATTTCATAGCTCACAGCACCTCTGCAAGGTAATTGTCACGATCCCCATCTATAGATGAGAGAGCCCACGCTGGCAAGGAAGAGCCAAGATCCAAACCCAGGCCTTCCTCTTCCCACTGGGGTGCTCACTCCAACACAGCCCAGTCCCAAATCCCAGCAGATTCTTCCAGAGGTATGGGATGAGTCTGAAAGTGGCTTTTTGGCCAGTGTCTAGCTGGAACCTAATAGAACAGAGCAATACCTGCTAGGCAAGGGAGGCATCCTGGACCAGAGGTCAGGAAACCTCATCTCTGGAAGTGTCATCCTTCTCAGGGTGTTTTCTTTCCCTGTAGTGTGTGTGTGACAATGATCTGTCTTATCTTCCTCATGGGGAATAAAGTGATAGTCAGATAAAAGTGATGATAATAATAATAATTTAATGGAAGTTTTAAATAGCTTGAAAAGCAATGACATGGCTCTCAACCACTGTGGCTATTTTTCATTTGTGGCCCCGGTCATTCAAAGTGGGTTTCCCTTTCGATGTATTAACAACTCCTTCTGGATCTCACTAATGTCCTTCCTTCCTAACCAGCCCACCCAAGGAGCACACATGACTTATCAGATCTTGCCAGCTGCACTGGATCCCTTTGAGTCTCACCTACAGTCTCTTACTTAGAATCTCAGTTACTCTCTGTAACAACTGGAAAGTCATAGTTCCCCTTCATGCCCTTTTCCCCCAAACATGCATTTATAAATGGGTTAAACTCTCCATTTCTTGGGTTGAAGTTAGGCATATGCTTTGTGTGGCACTATTTGTAAATAGCATGGCTTTTGTAAACAACATGGTTGAGGAGGCCTCTGGCACCTGGAGAAGAATCCGGTCTTTCCTTTGTGAGAATATTGTTTGGAGCTTTATCTGGTCCTTTGTTTTTCCCAACTTTCTCCAGCTAATGGGAAGCAATGATAAACCAGATCAGAGCCAGGATTCGGGTCCTGGTGGTGCTTTTCTGGAAGGATTTCCCAGAGTCGGAGAGCATGAGGCAATTGGGAAAAGGAATCTGATCCCTGAGGTCAATTTGGAAGAATTGATTGGCCTTCCAATTACTTCCAATTACTAGCCCTTCCATGTTTCCTTAATGTGGTTCACTGGCTTGTAAAGAGGAGATGTTTTGATACATCATCGTAAGACCGAGCAAGTCAAGGTGAAGTACTCAATTGAATGGTAATTGCTTGGGAAAGAAAGAAGGGTCAAAGTGGTTGAACTTAATGATGCAAAGAGTAATCATGGGAAGAGAATTATAAACCAAGTGAGAAAGGTAGGGCTGAGAGGTGAGGGACTCCAAGTGAGCTATAAAGATGATTTAAAAACCTACCCTTAAAAGAAGACCTCCATCAGAGTGAGAAACAGAGCACAAAGAATATTTCTCAAGGGTCCCAAGTTCTAATAATGTAGATATGCTTTGTTTTCTGGATAATTATTTATCTATTGATGAGTGTAGATGTGTTTTTTATAAAAACTAGGTAACATGGGACATCTGGGTGGCTCAGTTAGTTAAGCATCTGCCTGATTCAGCTCAGGTCATGATCTCGGGGTCTTGCGATCGAGCCCTGCATTGGGCTCCCTGTTCAGGGAGGAGTCTGATTCTCCCTCTCTCTCTGCTTATCCCCTTGCTCATGGTCTTTCTCTCTCTTTCTCTCAAATAAATAAATAAAATATTTAAAGAAAAAAAAAAACAACCCTGAGTAACAAGTACAAACTAGGGTGGTCAGATTTAGCAAATAAAAAATCCTATGCAATATTTGAGACATATTTATACTCAAAAATTATTCATTTTTCACCTAAAATTCTAATTTAGCTGGGTCTTTATGTTTTATTTGGCAATATTGGTACAAACATGTTTGGAAAGAAAGGCACCAGAACCTGGTAGGTGAAGACCTCTGGGGAGAGGATAAGTCCCTGGGATACTATCCAGTTTTAATTCCATTTAAGAGTCTATGTTGGCCCTTCTGGGTAACATAATGCTCACTATTAGGAAGCCAGCTGACAGGCCTGACATGTGGACTAGGCCTAGAGGTAGATCCATCCTTGACAAGTCCCAGTTCTCAGGAGTAGGTCAAAGTGAAGACCTCTGTGGGCTGAAAGAAATTTCTTTGGTCCGGGGAACAGGGCAAGGGGAGGTCAGAGAAGGATGTTGAGTACAAGTACAGGAAAGGGAGTTAGAGACAAGAAAGTGAATCTGCAGTGCTCTGGTATTATGTCCTTGAAGAGAAAACCTAGAGAACCATCCCATCATATCCAGTTGACAGGAATACATATTAATGCGACTAAGTTTGAGTAGGGTTCTGTACCAGGTTAGCTGGAGTTCATGCATGCTTCTTGCAGATGGGGAGACCTTTATTGTTTCACTTAAATAATGAAATGGACTTAGGATATCAGATGGGAGGGAGCAGGTGCTCCACATAGGGGAGGTCAGCCCTGGGAAGCTTTCAAGATTGTTGGAGAGGGACCTGTGTAAATTCTTGCCTGCAAAGCGTGGTGGGATGAGTTGGACCACTGTGGGAAGAAAGGGCAGTGTGAGATATTTAGGAGGCTATGAAGACTAGAACCAAAATTTGGTTTTGATGAAGAGAAGCAGAGTCTACTTATCCTTTGGACCAACCAAATGTGAAAGGAATGGTAGTTGCTGCAAGATATATTTGCAGACAGCAATAGCATGTGGAAGATGTGGAAGGGATGGGGGTGGGTGAGAGCCTGTAAATTGAGCAATGCCTGAGTTTTATCCCAAAGATGCCCTCAGGATAGGCACCATCTTTTCTTGGCTGGATTCATGGGACAGCTTCTTCACCTCTCTCTCTGCCTCTGCCCAGCTGGCCTTCTAGAATATTCTCCTCCCTGGAGCCAGCATGATCATTCTAACATGGGAATCTGTTCAGGGCACTCCTGCTAAAAATCCCTTCAAGAATGAAGCCCAAACCTCTGCCCCACAAAGCCATACTTCTCTAGTCACTGCCCAGTTTGCTGCTCTCCTCATAGTGGCCCTAGGCTGACCAAACTTGGCACCAGGCTGAAACTCTGCAGACCTCAGAACATGGCATTTCTGTCTCAGCCTCTGGTCCTCTGTTCTTGCCATTTTCAATTCCTGGAATCTATTCTTCACCTTGCTAATGTCTGCTTATCCTCAGGGCTCAGCTTATAGTCACTCTAGAAGCCTTCCATTGACCTTCTAAGACTAATTAGGTCCTCTGGTGGACTTGTCACAATTCTCTGGACCTAGCAGTTACCCCATACTGCATTGTAACTAATGGCTTGGTGCCTCTTCCTTGTCCCACTGTGGTCTCTGAGCTCACTGGGCCCATGGTCAGTGCTACTAATCAGTGTTTCCTCAGTACCTAGTGTGTCCCTGGGCTTAATAAATCACACTCTAAAATAAATCCACTTGCTAAATTTGGGCTTTTTCAGGATGTAGAAACCTGCCCAGGTTTTCTTTTTTATTATTATTATTATTAACATATAATGTATTATTTGCCCCAGGGGTACAGGTCTGTGAGTCATCAGGCTTACAGACTTCACAGCACTCACCATAGCACATACCCTCCCCAGTGTCCATAACCCTGCCACTCTATCCCTACCACCCGAACCCCCAGCAGTTTGTTTCATGAGATTAAGAGTCTCTTAGGGTTTGTCTCCCTCCTGATCCCATCTTGTTTCTTTTTTTTCCTTCCCTAGCCCCCACAACCCCTGCCCTGCCTCTCCAGTTCCTCATATCAGAGAGATCATATGATAATTGTCTTTCTCTGATTGACTTATTTCACTCAGCATAAAACCCTCTAGTTCCATGGCAAGATTTCATTTCTTTTGATGGCTGCATAGAATGCCTGTGTGTGTGTGTGTGTGTGTGTGTGTGTGTGTGTGTGTGTGTGTGTGTATGTTGTGTGTACCACATCGTCTTTATTCAGGTCTCTCCTGATCTGGTTAGTGTCTATTTTTCTGGGGTCTTTGCCTTTGTTCTCTTATTCATCTATTCTTATCTGGATAAAATGATAAGGCGGAAAAACTCACTACAAAAATAAATAAAGAAATAAAGAACAAGAGGCAGTACCGACCGACAGCTAGGGACCTAATCAATATGGACATTGGTAATACGTCAGATCAAGAGTTCAGAGTGACAACTCTCAAGGTGCTAGCTGGGCTCAAAAAAAGATGGACGATAGTAGAGAATTTAATTTCTGGAGAAATAAAATCTCTTTCTGGAGAAATAAAAGAACTAAAATCTAACCAAGTTGAAATCAAAAAAGGTATGAATGAGGTTCAATAAAAAATGGAAGCTCTTATTGCTAGGATAAATGAGGCAGAAAAGAGAATTAGTGATAGAGAAGACCAACTGACTGCCCAGGTATCTAAAGCCACTGGGGTTTATCAGAAGGATCTCAGCCTCATGCAGGCAGCCATTTCAACTAGATGATTCCTCGGAACTCGTGAGGGGAGATGACTCATCAAGACAGCCTTCACAGTAGAGAGGATTTTTTAACTTAGTGCTGAAAGATGAATGGGTATTTGCCTAGGGACCCAGGTAGGAAAGAGGGTGTTGTAGCTTGACCTGAGCTGACCATCAGGCTCTTTTGTCGCATATCAATAGCGATCAGGAAAGGTTGAGCGCTCTATACTTCCGGTCTGATAACCTCACTGCTAAGTGGTTGGTTACCATGAAAGCGAGCCTTTGACTCCTGCCATAGCAAGCCCACACAGAAATGCTCCCACAACCTTCTTTTATGTTTGGTGACCTCTCCACAACTTGTTCAGGTGGGTGCTCAAGTGAGCCCCTTCCCAGCAGGTTACCTCTCTGAGAAGAATCACCTGACTTCAATGTCAGGCCCAGTCACAAAATCCTCCATTCAATGGGGATCCCCAGACCAATGGAGTTCCACAGCTGAAGCACCAGTCAGAGGTGTCAGAGAGCTGGTTGTCCCTGGATTCCTGTCACTCAGCAGGGGAAGGCAGAAGGGGCTACACAAATCTTTCTAACCAACTTATCTTAAAAATCTCTCATTCCACAGAGGAAAAAAATATATATTTCTAGCCCCCATTTTGATAACAACAGAACTTTCTGCTACAGAGCTAGATGGTGATATTTCAAACTTGGACTCTAGTAAGTGTCCTTCAAACATTAGCTCACGGCCTCTAAAATGTAGACTAGGATTGTCATCACTTGAGGTACCAAAATATTTTAAAATAAATTTCAGACAGTATGAAGAGTGGATGGGGGCTTTGTAGGCAAGGGGACAAGACATCAACAGAGGTCATGGGTGAATGCACAGCAACCTTTTCTTAGTCGATGTGGGTGAGACCCATGTAAATAGACCTCGAGGAACATAAATGTCAGAGATTCTTTCACATAGAATCTGCGTGGTCAAGGGTCAAGGTCCATAGCAGTGGCTCAACATCTTTCTTCATCTGTTCAATGGGAATGATGCTTGTATCTGCCACGTGGGGTTTGGGTGGATAATTAAAAAAATATATTAGAAGAGCTTGGCATGATGCCTCGTGCATAGTAAACGTCCAATAAACTGTAGCTGTGATTGTTTTTACTGTTATTGTGATTAATATTAAGGTGACAATTATTGTTTACCCGTTGTCTAGCCCTATTTCTGGTTCATAGAAGTCACTCAGTAAGTAATTGCCGGGATGAATGTATTTGGAAGTTTCCTGATTTATAGTCACTCATTCAGCAAATATCCGTTGGGCACCTATGTGTGCCAGGCTCAGTGCTAGGCCCTGGAAATAAAATATTAAACAAGGCCATACAACCTTATCCTAAAAGAGTTTATAGCCTAGAAGGGTAAGCAGTCAAGTGAATGGGCAGTGGGAATGCTACCAAAGCTTCAGGGGTTTAGGAGAGGGGCAGGGGAATCCCTAAAGAAGGTGATGTCGGAGTTGAGTCGAGAGAGGGGAGTAGGGATTAGCCAGGTGACGGTGATTAGAGGAAGGAGGACAATCCCAGTTTAGATGTGTTCAGGGGCCTGAGGTAAAAAAAAGAACCTATCTTGTTCCCACAGTTCTGGGCAGATAATTTAGTTCAGGTAATTAAATATCCCAGAGATGCTTAAAGATGACTGGAGACTAAAGTTTTAAACTTTCTCATCTACAACGACACAAAAATCTTTATATTTTCTGGCTGCAGAAGATGGAATGCCAGCAAGTGTTGCCACCAACTCTGGAGAATGGGAGATGAAAGGAATGGTTTCCTCTTGCTTCCCTTCCTTTCCCTGCCCTTCCCTTCCTGTCTCTCCTTCTCCCTCACCCTCTCTCTCGCTTCTGGTTTCTGTTAATGTGATTTATGCTCTATCCAGGAATGTAAGCTTTTATTCTTCGAGTTCTAGTTCTTGCAACTGATACTACTGAACCTGTTGAATGAAGGCTTCAAGTAATGGTTGCGTGTCCCTTTTCCTTCTACCATGTTTCACAGTCCATGGTCTTGATGAGAGTTCATTTGGTCGGACTCCAAATTGTGTGTGATTGTTGCAGGGGTGGGTGGTGGACAAGGGATGAGAGATTGAACAAATTCTTCCACGGTCTTCTGGCTCTCTTGCTGTACTATTCTTTGGAGTAGGGATTAGAAACATATGAGGGGACATTTTCAGGGTAATAGCAAGTCATTTGGGAAGCCACCAATAAGAAGGAGCTGGCCTTTGTCTAAGTTCTTCAGCTCTTCTAGGACTGACTTTGGCTTCACTTTCATTGGCCACAGGCTCCTGGTATTAGTTTGGATTTATTTCAGAATTCCTTTCACTGAGCATGGATATGGGAAATTTCTGGTTCTAAGTTAATTAACTCCCACCCAACCCCTGCCGTGGCTGGACCACACCCTGAAGTCAGATGTTTACTAGTAAAATGTCTTGGGATTCATACATTCACTTACCCATTTATGAATAGGTTTACTCAACAAAGATTTACTGAATACCGACCATAAGCACAGCTCTGTCAAAAATAAGGAAAGGGAAGGGAATGGAAACATTTTTAATACATTTTTAATAGTGTATAGTGGGGTTCTCAATGTCAGCACTATTGCTATTGACATTTTGGACTAGATAATCCTTCCTTGCAATGGCCTGTCCTATACTTTGTGGAATGTTTAGCAGCATCACTGGCTTCTACCCACCAGATGCCAGATGCACCCCCCCCCAAGTTATGACTATCAGAAATATTTCCAGACATTGCCAAATGTTCCTTGGGGGCCAAAGTAGCTGGTGATTGAGAATCACTGACTTATAATATTAGGCATCATCCTCAACACTTCATGCACATTTTTTCATTTAAGTTCTCCTCCCCAATAAGCCCTTAAGGAATATGGTTCCAAAAGGAGTGTAAGAAACATTAAATGATTTCCTCAGAGTCACATGGGTAATAATTATGGCATTTGGACTTTTTTTTTTTAAAGATTTTATTTATTTATTTGACAGAGAGAGATTACAAGTAGGCAGAGAGGCAGGCAGAGATAGAGAGGAGGTAGCAGGCTCCCCGCTGAGCAGAGAACCCGATGTAGGGCTCAATCTCAGGACCCTGAGATCATGACCTGAGCTGAAGGCAGCGGCTTAACCCACTGAGCCACCCAGGCGCCCGGCATTTGGACTTTAAATCTAGGTCTTTCTACAGACTATATATCTCCAGACCTCCATACAACACACTGTCCTACCCCGGAAGGGACTTAACATCTAGTTGGAGAGATGTGATAGGAGCTAGGTAAGTTCCAGCTGCATTCACTGGAGAATAAGTGACGTGAACACTCAGAAGAGAGAGGTAACAGTGGGCTAGGGAGGTTAGGGAACACGTCCTGCAGAGATGAGAATGCTCTTTGAGTATTTGTGGATAAAGAGTTTGATTGGAATAGCGATTTTGTGCTGAGGAGTGGTGGGTGGTAAGACTTAGACAGGTAGCACTGGGAAGCGGTTAAGACCCGTGTTCGTTCCAGGTGGAATTTGTTTGAATTCTGGCTCCTCCACATACTAGTCATGTGATCATGAGCTAATGAAGGAGTCTTTTAGCCCAGTTCCATTGCCTATAAGATGGGTTGATGAGGACAATACATATTCTTAAGATTGGGATAGGATTTAATGAGTTAATATACAAGGGGCTCAGAACAAAACCCAGCATCCAGTAAGTGCTCAATAGCTGCTGGTCACTTGTGCTTGATTCTGTTGGACTTCAACTAGTTTAGAATCTCTATTCTAAATAATGGGAGCTTTTGAATCAAGGTTCACAGGTACTGCAGTGCCCCTTTCTGTATTTATTACAGGGTCACAGATTGGCGTCTTTGGGTTGGAAACCATCTCTGGTTTCATCAACTGTTCCCAGAGTACCAGTGTTAAATTGTTCAACCCCTCTGTAGGGGTTTTGGGCTTGAAGCCTCAGAGACCTCTTTCCAACAGACATTTAAAGGGGGAAAGAGGCAGCCTGGGCATCTGTTCAGACATTCATTCACTCTTCTGTATATTCAATCAACATTTACTGAATACTTTTTTTATTCGGGGCGTCATGTTTCTATTAACTACATCTGGAACACCAGTAAGGCACCACTCTGCCCATATGTCAGCTGCAAGTTTATTGGCTAGAATTGTCATTGTTTAGTTTTAAGACAATTCAAAGTTATTGCCGTGGCTTGTGTTAAAATCTTGAGGTTTCTTCTCATGCTTCACTTGGTGCCACTGCTGGGCTTTGTATTTATGGAGATCTGATGGCCCTGGATGTGGTTGGGGATCTTCTCCTGGGAATTTCCTCTTTCTTCCTCTCTCCAGCTTTTTATAGCTACATAAGGTTTAGATCTGTTAGCAAACACATGGATAATTATGCCCCTCTCTGTTTATAGACTCAGGATAAATTGTCCTAATGGGAAAATATCTGTCCTTTGTAGCAGTTTGGATCAAGGCATTTAATTTTGTGTGTGGTTCATTTGCCTTTCTAAAAATCATTTTGATGTTTGTTTCACTCATGAATCATCTATTGTTGATAAACAACAGCACTCAATAAACCCCATTAAAAATCTTTTCTCAATCTAAAAGTAGTTGACATTGGAAAAATATGTGACCCATCCATATGTTTTCTCATAGATGTTGAATTAAAGGAAGCAGTTGGATTTTAAGACTCAAGGGACCTCTGATAAGAGGCCCATAGAAATGATCCACTGGAGTCAGCCCACCAGCATGCTGGAAAGGCTCAATTCAGTTCAGTTTGCCTCAAAGCATCACTGTCATAATGCATTTGTATTCATTCTTTCAACAGTCACAGAAGACCTAATATATGCAAGATTAGATTATAGATGAATAGTGAAGTGTCTCTAAATAACAAAATAGAGATAAACCTTGCTTGGATTCTTCAACTTGGTGAGAAACAGCAATGTATGCTTCCAATCAGAAGGCAAAGTCAGTCCTTTCCTCTGCTATGCTGGCGAAAAATGATTGCACTCCCCCAGTGATGTAAATAAACCTCCAGAAGTCTTGATTTTTACTCAGTTTGGGCCAACAAGCATAAATGCTTCTTTTTGCTATGTTTCCTTTCTCCCAAGAGGTAAAAATACTTGGTGAGATGCAGAAGTGTAATTGGTAAGCACACCCTTTTGAGTCAAACTAGATGGGTTTGAACTGGGAGCTCCAGTATTTACTAGCTTCATTACTTAACCCTGTTGTGACTCAGTTTCCTTGCATTAGAATAAGGCTAATAATTATTCCCACTTCACAGGACTCTTGAAAAAAAAAGAGATAGATAATCTACATAAAGTTGTTAACATAGTGCCCAACCTAATTATAGTAAGAGCTTAATAACTTATAGCTATTATCATTAACATCATCATCAACTAATATTTGTGTGCTCACTAAACAAAAAGTAACATTGCTTGTATGGAGAAACGAGAGAGAGGAGCAAATCTCTTAAATACACGTGTCGCTTATTCTATATCTAAGAGTTGGACGTATTCCTAGAGATACCCACTCCAGTAAACAAAGGTCCAATGGGATGTGGGCCTATGTTTGTGGGGAGGATGACATTCTTGGGGTGCCTTGTTTGTAGGCAGAGAGCCTGGACGCTCAGGGTCTTTGCTCCCACATTCAATGCTGTAAAGACCACCACTTGAGCCCTAGAAGGGAATGGAAGGCATTCTCTAGCCTGGCTCGTGCCTAGACACACGAGACTATCACTTATGAGGGAGTCTGATGGGTGAAGATTGTCCAGTGATGTCAGTGTCCCGTCAATTACCATTAGCGTCAGGCAAGGCTTCATGTCTGACCCAAATTTTAATGTTGCATTTGTGTCTCTTACCTCTTTTGTCTCCTGTGGAGATGAAGAACAGCTGGTCGGTATCCTCTGTATAATAACCCTTCAGATGGGAGACGACTGTTAAATTTGCCTTGAGGCAGTTTTTACTCTAGACTAAACAACTGCAAATCCTTTAACCTTCCCTCAAAGGTTCTATTTTCTGTCTCTTTAATCATTTTGGTTCTCCTTTGGAACCTTTCCAGTGTCTCCCCATCTCCCTTAAAATAAGGGGCCTCACACTGGACATACCACCCTAATAAGAGTCTTTCTGCTGCCAAATTCTTTATTATGGGGGAGGAAGTGGAGAGAAGCACTTCCCTTTCATGTCAACCTCCCGCCAGTGTGAACTCACCGCAGTGTTGTGTTGCCCATTTCTTATCTGTACAATACGCAGACTCATATTGGATACGTGGTCTGCTGTGATCCTCATGTCTTTGTTTTTCTCGAATCTAGATATTAAGCCCCATTTGTGCCTGTCATTTTGATCATCACCCCTCAGGACACTACTTTGTAATCAGCCTTCGTGCTGAAATCTAAACTGTTTTTAATGAACCATTTCCTTCATGTCTTGAAGCCACTTTGGATTCTCCTAACATACCAGCAGTTTCTGCTCAAATTAGTATTACTTATAGACTCTGGGTGTACACACAGTAATTTTAAGTATTTAAACCAGACCTAGGGTAAAATTAGAGACCACTTTTTAAGCACCCCTTTGTTTACTGAGCCATTGATCTGTTTTCCAGTCAGCAGTGAACCTGGGGAGGGAAAAGACCAAGAACATCCTATCTTTCTGGCCTGCTGATGAGAATGTCATATGCATTCCAAAGCTTTCCTGAAATTAAGTCATTATACAGATGTGCTCAAATTTTAATTCCTGGCATATACACACCCTAAACTGAGCTTAGACAACAAAGTCGGTGGGGGAAGGGGAATATTTATTTGTATCAAACGTAAAATCCTGGATTTACCTTCAACAGCATTGGTTTGCACATCATAAATTACACACCAGATTGAAGGAGTAGAGAGCGTTAGAAGTAAAGCATTAAGAAACTGTCAGTGGGAAAAGCAATCAGAAGGGAAGAAGAGATGACTTCTGAAATTATTCGAAAAATCATTCCATTTGAACCTAATTCCCATAAAACGTATCAGATACTGAGATGCCACATAAAAGTATGCTAATCAATCTACCAAGTCTGCCACCCCAAAGCAGAAGAGAAGGAATAGGGAGGAGGGTAAAGATCAACATTCATGGAAGCCTTATAATATTTGTAAGCCGGACCCTCTAAGAGTTCTGATAAATTTGGCTTTTCCTGAAATCATAAGCTAACTGGCTTTGACCCAGGAATTGCCATATTTGAGGTGTGGCTTGCAAAGCTCCGTTTCACCAGACACCTGTAGCATTCTCCTAACCTCCACGTATCATTGCTGGTTGCAGTACCCACACCTCCTGGAGATACACTTTATCCTGGGGTTTTGTTTCCTTCTAGTACTTCCAAAGGAGGACCACCACCGCCTGGCATTCCTACCTGTTTCTGGCTTTGCTGTGGTGCAACCTGGATGAAGCAACTGAGGGTAATTCCAGGACTGGTGATTGCGATGATTAGTTAGCAGGGCACTCTGTGGGCTGCTTCTGAAAGAAGACAGATTTCCAGCCTGACCTTGACACAGGTTGCCCCCTCCCAGGCTCCAGTTACCCTTTCCGGTAACAATAATGGTACTGAGAACTGAAGCCTTCTTTTGCCTCTTCCTTTCTAATGAAGTCCTTCAAATTCCACCAGATCTATCCCTTGCAAAGCTAGTTTACTTTAAGGGGTTGTTGGGCTCCCAAGAAGAGAACCCTAGCTCAGAGACATAGGTTTGGGGCAAGATTCTGGGATGAACCCCAAGGAGTAGGATGAATGTGTGTCCATCTCAAGTCCCAGGAGGCACAGGGCTTCATTTTGTGCCTAGATTTGTGCCATCCAACCACAGGTGGTGTCCGTACCTCCAGCTCCCTCTGGGAGCTCTGCCCTGAATCCCTTTCCAAGCCAGGTGAAAATGTGAGCAGAAGTTCCTTAATGGTTTGAGGTTTGGCACAGCGATGCTTTCACTTTTCAGCAAGTGTTAAAAGTGGAAAAGTGGAATAAAATACAATTGGAGGTTTAAAAAAATAATCTCTTCATGCAGTGAAATGTGGGGTGACTCCCCCTGTCTCCGAGCGCCCTCCCTCCGCTCTTAGAAAAGCAAACACTCTTTTCCTGCCTTATTTGTATTCCCATTAATTTAAGACAGGAAGCCCTCGGTGGGTGTGATGTAAACAATTCAGCCTCGTGGGTCGGGCTTCCTCATCAGTTTGCAGCTGGAGCGATGGCTGCGCGGCCCAAGCCCGGTCCTGCCTCTCCGGGGGGATGACTTGTTGACTGAACCCCGCAGATGACGGGAGGGGCGCGGGCGCGGGAGAAGGTATAAAGGAAATGCTTAAGTTGTGCCGTCACCGGCGATTGTAATTCAGCGGTGGTAAATTTGGTGCCTGCAGCAGAAAGACTCTGACTGGAGGTTTCTGAAAAGTTTCTTGACATCCTGCCCGGTGTGATGGTTGTGATTCTGGTTTGGGGCTCCCCCACCCACCCCCTGTAGGAACCCACGCTGCTGCTGGTTATGAAACGGAGCGGTTATGAAATGCGCTGGTGTCGGGGAGGTGGAGCTTCTCGCGGCGGCTGGAGGGAGAACTTTTGACCGGGCGCGGGTCTCGGGGAAGGGCGTTTTCGGCTCCGGACCTGCTCCGGGTCAGGGCGGGAAGCCACGCTCCTCCCCAACGCCCCCCCCCCCCCGATCGCTCGATGTCCACGAAGGTGCGCGCACCAGCAACCGTGGAGTCCCTGAAACCCACCCGCGGGCGGCTTCCCTCTCCCCGCGAGGGAGTGACCGGGGAAGGGGTTCTGGAATGCCGTGGAGTTCTGACAAGTGAGCAGGGGAGTGACGGGCCGAGCCGGGATCCCATGACAGCCTTTTCATAACCTCCCAGCCCGGGCTGCGCGCGGGCGGAGGGGTCCTCCCACGGCCATGGAGCGCACGGCGCGGACCGGTCTCCAGAAGGACGGCGCGGAGGCGCGCAGGGGGGCGGCGTCCCGGGCGGCGAGCCCGAGCTGAGCGCCCCCACCCGCGCCCGGCCCGCCGCGGCAGGTGATTAGGCAGCGGCTCGCGCGCGCGGCCGAGCGGGGCCCCGGCGCGCAGGGTTAGCGCCGCCAGCTGCTCGCGACCCGCACGCCGGCCGTCGGAGGCGTCGGACTGGAGACCCCCTCGAGGTGACTTCAGAACTGGAGGTAGGAAGCCGCCTGGCAAACGGAAACCTCAGGCTTCCCCTTCCTCTCGGGCTGGGGTGCAGGTCGAGGCTGAATCCACAGATGTGGAAATTGAGCCACAGCCTCGGAAAAACGCCGCCGCCAACTGACTCATCTCGCAGATCACCTGGGTGTCTTTTTTTGACTTGGGAGACTGGCGTGTTTAGAGACGGACTGTGCTCCTTAGGAGGAGTAAGCGACTTGGAACTGGCTTGTCAATTACTGACGGAAGGAGGCGCCTGGCGTGTATGATGGGGGGGGGGGGTGCGAAGGGACAAGTCTGGAGGGGCTCCAGAAGCACGGATCTCTCAGACACCTTGGATAGGAGGTGCTGTTGAAGCCCACGGAGGTTGTGTCTGGGGGGTGCTCCAGCGACCCAGGCATCTGTTACACTGTCCTTATCCCGTGCTTCTCTCTGGCTAGCAGGGAAGGGAATCTGGGATAGAGCAAAGATGCGTCTGGTACCAGCGGGAACTTTTTTTGAGCCCTCAGGAGGTCATGATCTCTTGTGGGGACAGAGCTTCACCCCAAACTACGAAACAGCCTGCTTAGACAACTGTCTCACCACTGAGGCACAGAATATTGTGCTGTAGTGTCCGCAAATCTAAGAATTTAAAGATGAAAGATGTTTGGAAAGAGAATGACCTTATCTATCATGTTGTTACTCCCTAGTAGATAGTTTATAAATACTAGGGGTGAAATTCAGTCAGTCTTGTCATGAGATGCCAGTAAATAGGAGATAACTACAGCTGTCATCCTGGGAACCATATCTGGGAGAAAAGTCCTGGATGTAAACAGTAAGCACTTTTCATAAAAACAGGTCCAGCTGAGTTCGGTATCATAAGGGGCAAGACAAAAACCGTAAATAATGGTATCACAAAGGCATGACATAAACGTCTTCAAATACACATGAAATATAGTACTTTCAAACTTCGCACGCCTAGACTGTTTTTGCTTTTGCAGATGAACTGAAAAATAAGGTACACGGGTATCTTTCTACCTCCAATGCTAACCTGACTGCTATACACCCAGTAACCTACAGATTCACTGTGGCCCTTTCTTCAGCGGAGATATTAACAGTTAAAAGGATCTACCCACAGCTCATTGTTTTCAGGATCCCTAGTCAAATCCATGGTCCCTAGGATACAACCGTAGCACTCATAGGTAAAGTGGGCTTTGGGAAAGGAGGTCTGTGTCAGGTTCTAAAAGAAAAAAAGTTCTCAGAGTGGGCCACACACAGAAGAAACAATAGGATGTACTAGGGAAAGTGGGGAAACCCAGGTGGACTCAGGATTTCAGCTTGCTCATGCTCTTCCAGCCTGGAGCTCTGTGAGCCTGCACAGCTGGACGTAACTGGCTGAGGGAGGACCTCTCCTAATCTAGCAGGAAAGGAAGACCTCGCAAAGAGCAACAAAGTTTCCAGAAACCACCTTTCTGATGGCCTTCTCACTTCCATAAATTGCCTGACACTGCACTTGGCATGCACAGCTCCCTTTAATCCTCTGTTCTGACTAATCTCTATAAATCCAGGCAGGTCACACTTAGGAATTGTCTCCTTGAAGGGGAAGGGTGACCCCATTCTGGCTCGTTTCCTGGGACATTAAGTTCTCACCTCCTCTGCCTAGAGCTCTGCCCTGGCTCTGCCTAGAGCTCAGCCCTGGCTTCTTCATCAACTCTTCTGTTTCCCAACAGTTTCACCAAGTACCTTTGCTGCCTTCTAGACATGGGTTCTCATTCCGGAATCTGATATAGATCCCGAGTTTCCCTTTTTTCCTTATCAAAACAATACATGTATATAATTTTCCCAAAGTCAATATTTCTGCAAGGCTTATAACTAGAAACAGCAGTCACTTGCCCCACCCTCCATCAACCTCAACTCCTGTGCCCCAAAGACAACCGCTTTCAACATTTTGTGTGTATTCTTAAATGTACTGCTCCACTGGGTCTCTCCCTCACCTGCCCTCTGGCCTCCTGACCCCCCACCCCTCCAGATGCGCTGCTTTTGAGGCCTGCCACACACCCGTCATCTGGAAATCTCCTTTCTTCATCCTACTGGGCGCTGCTTCTTGCCTTTTTCCCAGGTGGCATCCCCTGTGTTCGAGACCCACACCTTCCTCTTCATTTGTTTCTGTTCTCTTTCTGGTAAAACACAGCTTCTGGAAGTTTCTCAGAAGGTGTACCTGGGAAATCAGTTTTTTAAGATCTTCCAAGTTTGTGTGTTTGATGGGGTATGAAGGTTGGAAAGGCTTTTCCCTCAGAATTTGGAACAGATTGCTCTTCGGGTTCAGTATTGCCATGGAGATGCCTGTCTTTCTAATTCCTGATGCTTTGAATGTCATTATTTCCCTCTCTCAAAGTTTTTAGGATTTCTCCTTGTTCTTTGTAATGTCCTTTCTCTCTGTAATGAAATTTCATTTTCATATATCTTTCTGTGAGTTTTTTTTTTTTTTCCTCCATTTTACTTGGCTTTCAATACACCTTCTCAATCTGGAAACTCATGTTCTTTGGTTCTGAACAGTTTTCTGGAATTAAAAAAAATCATTTCTTTCCTCTTTTGGAACATCTATTTAGTTGGAAGGGGATCTTCACGGATTGAATTTCTAATTATTTTTTCTTTCCTTTAAAAAAAAAAAATTTGCTACTTCCTGGGAAATTTCCTCCTTTTATCTTCCAACCCATATACTGAATTTTTATGTCTGCCATCAAATTTCTAATTTCCAAGCGCTCTTTAAAAATCTCTGAAATATTCTTTTTATAACCTCCTGTTCTCGTTTCACGGATGAAAAGCTTTCCAACTCCCTGCAGATCTCAATGACAGCTTCTTTGAAGTGCTCCTCTATTCCCTTCACGGTTCTTTCCCCCTCAGATTTCCTTAGTTTTTGTTTTTAAGATTTTATTTGTTTGTCAGAGAGAGAGCACAAGCAGGGGGAGCAGCAGGCAGAGCAGGTAGAGGGAGAAGCGGGCTCCCCGCCTAGCAAGGAGCCTGATGCGGGACTCCATCCCAGGACCCTGAGGTCATGACCCGTGCCAAAGGCAGGCGCTTAATGGACTGAGCCACCCAGGTGTCCCCATTTGTGCTTTTAAATCTCGTGCTTGTTAAACACTTTCCAGTAATGTCTAATGATCCTGGACTGATCACTTAAAAGCTAACTGGCAGGTCTGCCTACATGGATGGGGCTTATTTCCAGAAATCAATAGTACCTTCTTTCCAAGAAAGACACCTAGAACGGTGTTCCAGAATCTAGAACAGTGCCTGGCACCCAGTAAACTTTCCATTCCCATTCCAAGCATTTGAATGACATAGGATCTTGCTAGGGCCCAGGTGGTAGCAAGTATTAGAAGCTCCCCAGGTGATTCGAGAGTGTGGATGGCCCTGAGCACCTGCACTGTAACGGGATTGTCGTGCCAAGCAATTTCACTGGACGACGCCCACCTTTGATAGACGGTTGTTTCTCGCAGACAAAACTGCCCAGGGGAAGAGAAATCCCCATCCCTGTCACCGAGAGGACTGGGTTGACTGTGGCATTCTGTGAGCCAGATTCAGGTAGGAGACCAGGAGTCTAACATTTGGTATGGAAACTGTCTCTTCTCCCCCTGTTCTTAAAGTGGCACCCCTTCCCTCAGCTACCTTTGATGTCGGAGTCCAGAGCTGCTCTGATGTTGCAGAGCAAACCCGTCATGGAATGTAGGCAGTCACATGGGAGCTAGGACTAAGGAGATTATGGGGGTCTGACAACTTCAGGCATAGGCTCTTAGCCAGCCCTCCTGCCGTTGGCACCCCTGTCCGGTGTCCCCAATTCCAGAGACTCTCTATGTCTGGGCTCTATCTCTCAGACTCTGCTTTCTCTCATCTGCTAAGTCAGTTACCACTGGACTGACCGCTTCCCCACTTCCAAAAATTTGTTGAAATCATTGCTTCTTCAGTTCTAAGATTTTGGCAAAACCTTCCCTCCATGCTTAAAAAAAAATTCCTTTACTCGCATTTCAATCCATGTTTACTGAGGAGTGAGTCTCTCTGCCTCACGCCCCAGCTTTGCACTGGAACCCTCCTCTCAAATCTTTCTGTATTTATCCATGTCTACCACAGGTGCCCACTTGGAACAGAAATAGCAAATAGTCCACGTTGTGCCATAATTTCAGCAATAATCAAATAATCAAATAATCAAATAATCATTAAAAATGCCCAAGCTCTAGCGTGCCTGGGTGGCTTCAATCAAGCCTCTGCCTTCAACTTAGCTCATGATCTCAGGGTCCTGGGACTGAGCCCTGCATCAGGCTCCCTGCTCAGCTTCTCCCTCTCCCTCTGCTGCTCCCCCTGCTTATGTTCTCTTTCTCTCTCTGTCAAATAAATAAATAAAAATCTTTTAAAAATAATTAAATAAAAATGCCAACGCCTGAATAGAGTGGTTATTGGGCATTTGTACTGGGTGTGTTAGCATCTTCCCCCTCAGATCGTTAACCATGGTTCTTTGTATGTGTGGAATGTCTGGCAGAAGGCATTTTTGAACGCGTTTGGTGTGGCTTACCAGAATTCTAACTGTAGAGCATGTTAACTTTTTTGAGGTATATTCATGTTCGTTTCCTTTTTTAGGCCTCACCAAAAGCCTATTGGGTGGTTTAGTGGTCATGTGGACTCGGGAGCCTCCATTTTCTGAGATGATTAGCACATTCTGGTTGTGGTACCCCCATTCTACACCCCAGAGAGGCAAGTGGATGGAAGAGTATGTGACCCAAGTCTGGGCAATGAGGTGTGAAGAGATGTCTCTCGTGGAGTGTCTGGGATAGGTTTGCTCATGACTAAGAAACAGACATGAGCGAATGACCCCTTTGCTTCTTTGGTACGTTGCTGTCTAGAACTGCTGTAGGCATCTTGTCTCCGACCTTAGGATGAAGTCAACACCCAGGAGGGAGCAGATTCCAGAGTATCCTCAGGAAGCACCAAGCTTTCTCTTGCAGGTCCCATCATGCGAGATGATCAGTTTCCTCCTTGTTCAAGCCGTCTTGTTTGGTTTGGTTTGGTTTGGTTTAAAGTAATGTGGGGCTTGAACTCACGACCCTGAGGTCAAGACCTGAGCTGAGATGGAGTCAGACGCTTACCCAGCTGAGCCACCTGGGCAGCTCTAAGGCCATTTGGAATCAGGGTTTTGTATCATTTGCTGCCAGACTGATAGAGGAGGACATTTCTTTATGCGTGGTCTCCTTCTTAAAAGAGTTAAGGCAGACATTGGGCTTCCCTTCCTGAAGATCTAAGCTGCCTGATTCCTTATTCTGGCTGTGAGTAGGAGTTCTCTCTACTCTCTTTTCCAGGCAGATGAAATTAATGTTATTCTCTCTTCCAACTTCAAAAGAAGGAATAACTGTGGAGACATTCCGTGGGGGAAAAGAGGAGTCCTTGGGAGATTGTTAGCTGATCCCAGTGAGAGATCATCCTGGGGCTGTCACAGGAGTGAAGACTGTTCTTGAAACAATAGGCGATGAAACCCCATGCATCCCACCCTGGAAAAGCCAGGCACTAGCTTTCATTCATTCCTGTGGTTGTGGAGGAGGTCATGTCTTGCCCGCACACTTGGCATCGTTGTCTCTGTCTTCCGTTGTCTTTGTCTTTTGGGCATCCCGGACTTTGGGAAGCGTTGAAGATGAAATATACTCTGAAAGTGTTTAGCGGCCTCGGTAGGACTGAAGGCAGGAGAAAGTGGCCTGTCCGTACCTGTTTGCCCCAGCCTGACTCCAGTGGCAACGGCATACCCTCTTTATTTTTATGAATAGGAAGCCTCCCTTGTCTCTTCATTCCCAGTATAATGTTAGCCTAAAGAGAAGCCCTTAATTGCACTTAGCATTATGCTATCATTTTCCTGTTTGTATCTTTTACTAAACCTAGACTGTAAGGCTGGGAGCTTCCTATTTAATACAGCTAAGATTTAGTGAGCACTTACTGCTTGCCTGGCACTGTCCTATGCTTTCCATGTGTGAACTAATCGGATCCTCACAATGATCTTATGAAGAAGGTGCCATGAGTATCCCGTTTACAACAGAGATCACTTGCGACACACCGTATTTAGGGAAATGGCTCAGGGTTGTCCAGCTTTTCGGTGCTGGAGCAGAGATTCAAATGTTGGCCGTCTGGTTCTGTGTGCTATATAACATATATATGCCTTAGGCAATACGTAAAGTCATCGTACAGCTTGAACACCCTTACACCATCTAGCGTACAACAGGGATTCAAACGTTACTGTGAGTGAACAGACACGAGGCTTTTTCATGTCATTACAGACTCATTAATTTTAATGGCAGTGTATTTCCCCCAGGGACCCATCATTTGTGTAACCGTTTCCCAGAATTAGGTTTGGTAGTAGTATGGGCTAGGCTCTCTGAGACTGGGACCATCCCGGAAATCTCAGATATATGGTCATTCATCAGGAGGTGGCCCAGAGACCTTCTTTAACCTCCTCTCCTTCCCTCATATGGTTCTCCCCACCCTCGGCCACCCTTCAAAGCGATCCCAGTCCCCGTCCCACATTGCCATTGCCATCAGTAGAACTCTGCATAAAAGTGGACGGTGTGGTAGAGGCTTTCATACTTCGGCAACTTTTCTGAAGGTCCCTGTTAGAGGGTAAGCATTAGCTGGCAGGGAATTTGCTATAAGAAATGCAGATCCCTGAAATGTTGCCTGGCAAGTGCCGTTTTCCAGGTGATTTCTCATGACCTGTCATTTTGCACTTTTGAATCCAGAGATGGTATATCTGACTCTCATTTGTTAAGACTTTTGGCTGACCTCTGGGATTCTTGTTTTAATTGCCAAGGGATAGAAAATATAAATGGACATATGTGTTAGTGTGCAAGCTTTGGAGTTGTTTTATCTTTGAAAATTGGGGGGCTGGTAAGGATAGAAGATTAAAGAAATTGATGAAACAATTTTGTACGGTTAATGGGCTATCTTCTTAATAGTGTGACTTGTTAGGCCCTAGGTAAATAAATACACCACGTATCAAACAATGTGAGCACTATGTAGAGGTTATTTGCAGTTAAAGAAGTTTGTTTTATAAATTAAATTATATCTGAGCTATGGTAGAAGACCTTGATGTTTAAATTTAGATTAGCCCTGGGGTGCCTGGGTGGCTCAGTAGGTTAAGCATCTGCCTTTGGCTCAGGTCATGATCTCCGGGTCCTGGGATCAGTCCAGCCCCATGGCAGGCTCCCTGCTCCGCGGGGAGTCTGCTTCTCCCTCTGCCTCTGCTTCCTCCCTCCGGCTCATGTGCACTCATGCATTCTCTCTCTCTCTCTAATTAATTTAAAAATCATTTAAATTTAGATGAATCCTACGGTGAATCCCTTTTGTAGAACAGATACTTTTTTGAAAAGTCAAAGACGTACTTGTTCCAAATATAGCGCAAATGCATATGCATGTGTGTATAATTTCTGAGCGTGTGTAGGTACACATGGGTGTTGCCTTCCTTCCCCTGACCCCCTAATTCATTCTCTGCCTTCTTATGCAACAAGGGGCTTATACTGTGAACTGACGACATTGGGACTCCCTTGTTTTATTTCTGCTTGGCTTCACCCAATGGGAGGCACAGGCAGGGGAATCAGAAGACAGGAGGAGAGGGTGTTGGGGTGTTTACCCCCCTCATAGCAGCCTGCTCGGCCTTGCAGAGATTCTGACCACGGCTGGGTTGTTCTCAGCTCTCGGGGGCAGCTCGCTGTGTCAAGGTTCCGGTTTGCACTGCTTCCTCTTGCTGCCCTCAGACCTAAAGGTGGTAAGAGTTTCCCACTAGCTAGTGGCTAGCCCGCAGGTACTCCATCCTGCCCACGTCTCTCCATAAAGTTCTCTCTCATTAAGCACTTTTGAGGGGTGTCTGGGTGGCTCAGTGGTTAAGCAGCTGCCTTTGGCTCAGGTCATGATCCCAGGGTCCTAGGATCAAGCCCTGTGTCAGGCTCCTTACACAGCAGGGAGCCTGCTTCTCCCGCTCCCTCTGCCTGCTACTCTGCCTGCGTGTGCTCTCTCTGTCAAATAAATAAATAAATAACAAAAGAAAACAAAAACCCCAACTCCTTTTGAATATGTCTTCTGTTTCCTGCTGGAAGCCTCATGATACAGTGTATGTTCATCTCTTTCTCGTATAAAACCTCGTCATGTCTGGTTCTAAAATGCCTGTTACATGTACCTTAGTATATCGGAATTGGAGTTGTAGTTTGCCCTAAGAGTTGTCCTTTTATCCTTGTGTCTTTTTTATCTTTTCTATTAGCTCCCTAGTCCTGGGGAGTAGGGTAGGGGTATGAATCATTTTTGCTTCTCCCTACAATGTCTGGGATGTGGTTCTGCAGACAGAGTTCACAACAGTAGGCAACTGGAAGTAAAATAACATATAAGAGTGCATGTGTGATTATGGTGCCCACATGGGTATGCTGTACCTGGGACTTTTTAAAATAACCTTTATTTGTATCCTTATCAGCACTGGTGCATTCATTTATGCAATAAACAATTACCAAGTGCCAGTTATAGGCAACACCTTGTGTTAGGTGTTCACAAGGTCTCCTCAGAGTTCCTAGAGTCATAAAGGGGTTTCATGAAGAACTGAAATAGAATTTTCAAGCAGGAAGGAGTGAATCTGAGAGCATATCTAATCAGGTTTTATCACTTCCTGGTGAAACTCAGGCTGAGCGGTTCGGTGCTTTGTTGTGGAGCACAGGTAGTGGGTTGTATCTATACAACCCGAACTCGGTGCCTTGACTCTCTCGGCGTGGGCTTCTTTTCCCAGCCCCCTCCTGTCATGCTGCCCACTCATCTCCAAGGTGCTTTGTGGTGAAAGGAACCTCCATAAGGTGTCCTTTAGAAAGCCTCTCTCCTGCCCCTTACTGCTTCCTCTGTGTTGCAAATGCAAACCAGATAGTCATGCTCTGAGCTCATAAAAGTGCCTAATAGGACGCAGACGGTGCTCCAGCGTCAGGCCCACGTGTGCACAGCTGGGGGAATATTTGGACCAACCCACAGCCACACTCAGACATCTCCCTTCACCAGCTGTGAACTCTGCAGCAACATTTCATGTGCGGGTAGGAGGTGTTGGGGGTGAGTTGAGAGGGAGCTACACATTCCGCAGCTCCTGAGCCACTCTCCAGCCTCACATATAGAAGATGCGATCTCCAAGTCAGGCCTGGGCTGCTCCCAGAGCTGGTCCCTGGAGGGCCTTTGCTGATTGGCACTTTTCCCATGACGATGGCCCTTTATGGGTCCACTTAGCATAAGGACCAGAGTACAGGTACTCCCTACAAAATCAAAAACATCTGACTCCATTATATTTACCTTAAAGTTGGTTTAAGATGGACAAGAAAAAGGCTTTTCTGAACAAAAACATAGCAGATTGGCCTAGGTCGGCATGTGATGATGAGTTGTAATGTTCTTTCACATATGCATGTCCGCTGGGGGTGCTGACAAATTGTTAGTCCTCACCTGTAAGGCTTGAGTTCAAGATTAAGGAAGAGGAAGGCAGGATAGTGTCTTTACTAAATCCTGCTGTTAGTCAGGCTTTGTGCTGGGGCCTGTGACTAAAGGATCTCACACCCAGACAAGCTAAGTATTATATGTCCATTTTGCAGATCTGGACACTAAGTCTCGGTAGGGACATGACATAGTCACAATTACAGTTCTCGGTTCTGACTCGCCAAATAAGCCTCGTCCATGAAGTAGTGCCATTCCAAACCCAGCCGGCCCGGATGCATGCCGAGTGACACTGGGGAGAGTTGGCTAGCTTCCCCACATTGATTTTTTCAACCGTGAAGTGGGAATGAAGTGATCACCCCCTCCTGTTAGTGGTGACGGCTGAGACACTGCGCACAGCATTCATCCCCGTGCCGGTTAATGAAACTGAGCTCCTGGCCCCTGGAGCTGGGTTTGCCGCTTCTCTTTTCTGGAGCTTTGTCAACTGTCAGCTGTTAACTTCCTCAGCCCTTTCCGTAGCCATAAAATGGGGCTTGGGGTAAAGGTCAGTTTCTTAATGGAGGAAAAACCTGAGAAGAACAAGGCAAGCCTCCGTCTTTTGTGTTGTAACTGTCAAGCTTCCAAAAGTGTGCGGTCTGTGTGACTTCAGGGTGTAACCGCTCACATCGGCTGTGAGGATGGGGACTGTCCGCTTCCCTGGACCCAACTTGTTGAGTCCAGCCAAGTCCCAGCCACACTTCCTCAGTTCCTACCACTCAGGTTTTCCTCTCTTTCATGACTCACGGTCCCTGTTGTGGAGAAAAAACTCCACTTGTTGTTTTCACTTAAGTTACACACAGTACTCTCGGAATACTGCTTCACTTCTGGTCACCAAATGTGTGTGTGTGTGCGTGTGTGTGTGTGTGTGTGTGTGTGTGTAGAGGGAGGTTTTCCCCACACTGAACAATGCTGGGACACCAGCTGGGTATCCTCCAGTTCAGCCTAATTCGGATACTGTCTACCTGGAGGGACGGTCAGACCCCACAGGCTTAGGGCTCAAGTCCCACAGGACTGCCCCTCTCTCCTCCCCACAATGCACGTTCCCACTAAAGCCCAAATCATCGCTTGTGCTGACTGTAATAGGTTCCCATGACCCCACCTGTTAGTTTTTACCGTTAATTAACTGCATTTGATGAATTTGCTAGAGCAGCTCACAAAACTTAGGGAAATTGTTTCCCTAACCGGATTACTGGTTTATTGTAAAAGGATGTAACCCAGCCGCAGTCCTATGGGGAAGGCCATAGGGAAGGAAGTTCGGAAGCTCTCCAAACCCAGTCCTTTGAGGTTTCATGGACGCTTTGTTACAGAGACGTGCTTGATTAAATCATTGGCTGTTGGTGATTGAAAAGCTCCAGCCCCTCACCCCTCCCTAGAGGTAGAGAAGTGGGATTGAAAATTCCAGCCATCGAATCCGAGTCTGGGTCCCCTGGCAACCAGCCCCCATCCTTAAGGACTTTCCAGAAGCCACCACATTATCATAAACTCAGATGTGATTGAAAGAGGCTTTTTATGAGTAACAAAACACACCAATTTCACCTTTATTGCTCTGGAATGATTTCAGAAACTAAATACCATGAGGAAAGATGTCCATATGGCTGTTATATAGGGAATTACAAGGGTTTTAGAAGCTCTGTGCCTGGAAGAGTGAAAAAAGACCAAATGTTATTTCTTATAATTAACCACAATATCAGACTGTTGCTGTATATTCCTTATCCTCTTTTCTCCTCCCGCGTCCCTCCCCAGCTGCTGAACTTTAAGGGCTGCAATTAACGCCTTTACAGCGTAGAGTATTGTCCATTGTTCTTTTCCACTTTGGTCGCTGAAATAGGTAATAGGCAGGGGCCCGGTGAAGTTCCTAAAGTATTTAGGCCGTTCCCTAGAATGTTCTGGAAAGTTCTCCCCATCTCTGGCTTTCTTTGCCATCAGTAAGGCTTTTTAGCAGTGCTAGAACCGGAGCTCAGAGTCTTGGTGTTGGAGCATGTGAGGGCAGGGAGGGAGGCTCCCACATCCCTCAGCAGGTAGTGGTGGAATCTGGGAAGACTCATGACCGCACAGCTGCCCGAGAGTCTCCCTGTTGCCGATAGTCTCCTGCCATCCTTAAAATCATCGCGCCACAACTGTATACACTGTTTTTAAAAAAAGAAAGACAAAACAGAAAGGCAGTAGCCCTCCCAGCCTGGCCTGTGTGGCCGCCACCATCTGTGCTGTGGGGAGGCACCTGATTCTGGATTCCCCTGGAATCCCCCAATTCTGCCCTGAGGAAGCCCACCTGTAGTGCTAACTCCTGTTGCCATGGCTGCCTCCTGAGGAGAAAAGGCAGATGTGAGGAGATGTGGGAAATGAAGTTACACAGTTTATGTCATGTGCCCAAACGGAAGGCATGCATGGTTCCCTCACCCCTCAAAGAGTTATGAACAGAGATGAGGGAGTTGCCTTAAATTGAAATCTACAGATTTTCTTGTGCTGTGGGAGGGTCTCTCAATTATTTTATTTGGAACATCAAAGTATTATTTAGGGAACACATTAGCCTGAAATGACTTTCATCAATGCTGATTTTAGATGCTTGTAGAGGTCAACTGAGGAAATTGTATTTAAAAAAAAGGTTAAAAAAATCTAGTAATATTTCTGGGCATCTGACCTCACAATAACAAGTGTTGGATTTCTTTGTAAGCAAGACTTTTAAAGATCATTTAAAAATGGATCAAGCTAAGAACCTTATCCAAATAACTAGAAGTGAAGAGGACCATGGCAAACTCAGAATGGAGCCATGCTTACAGGAACGGATGTAAAAATGCCAGTGCCACTCAGACTTTGAGTAAATGTTTTTCTGAGGTGTGAGGAAACCAGAAATATTTCTAAATTAGCGCACACTTAAGGGTTACATAATATCTGTGTATGTATTTATGCACATGCAGTTATGTAAATTATATTAATATCTTAAATAGCTTAAAGTAAATGTTTTAAATGTTCAGTTTTTAATATCTTCGATGAAATGTTTACATCTAATGATATCGATTTTTCCATTTACATCATCTACATTTATCTAACCAACCCCTCCCCCCAGTATTTTGACAGTTTTCTGATTGGGACAGTAGAGAATCACTTCTGTCTGAGCCACCTTTATCCAACTGAGATGTGTCTTGGTCCCCTCTAACTCTATAGGAAATGCAAACTGATGTCAAGAAGTATTTTTTTTTTTATTTTTTTTTTAATTTATTTCCAGCATAACAGTATTCATTATTTTTGCACCACACCCCGTGCTCCATGCAATCCGTGCCCTCTATAATACCCACCACCTGGTACCCCAACCTCCCACAGGAAGTATTTTTATAGTATACATTGTTTTGTCACCTTGAATCACTGCTTCAGTAATTCTATTCTTGTTTTTACTTAAAGTCTCTTGGTTTGCCAATGCCAAAACAAAACAAAGTGAACAGAAATGCAGAAGATTAAAATGGCTCAAATTTTCATATTGTCTCTTCAATCAGTAAGGGATTTGAATTGGGAAAGCAGTGCTGGCTTATACTTCGGGGTCCTTCTACCTAGACCTGTGGTATTTGGAGATGCGTGAGCAGGTGAGCAGGGAAGAGGAGGGCAGGCTCCTGTAGAAAGCTAGAGCATGTGACACTGTTGATGACCATGTGTGCAGAGCTGAGAGCCCGTCTGTGGAGAAGTCGCCTACAGAACACAGTCAATCTTGGGCAGCCTATCAATTGGTGGTTTTGGTGAAACAAACAAGGAGAATTTCCCTCAGGAAGAATCACGGGCACAGGAAGAACAGACCTCACTCCTCTGGCCCTTTTTCACCCTCCACATGGGAGGATGGTTGTGTATCCTCCCCACAGAGTATCTGGCCAACAAGTCATCACAGGCCAATAGGGAAATTTCCACTCAGCAAGAACACATCTCCAACCAGAAGCCACCTTACAAAGAACTTTATCTCCTCATGAGATGGATTTTTCTAGAAGGTAAACACACCATGTGTTTGATTCCTTTAGGTCAGTGTTAACTGGTGTATCACAGTCCCATCCCTCCCCCAGAGCTGGCTTTTCTCCCCTTTGACATGTTAACAGGAGTTGTAGCATCATTGCGGTTGCTGAGAAACCATGGTTGCCCCGAAACTTGCAATGTTGGTATTAGTCAAAGTTCTCCAGAGAAACAGAATGAGAAGCGGTGATGTATGTATAGGGGCAGGGGGTGTTATTTTAAGAAGTTGGCTCATGTGACTGTAGGGACTGGCAAGTCTGAATTGGTATGGCAAGCCAACAGGCTGAAAATTCAGGCAGGGTTTCCATGGCACAGTCTTGAGAAGAATCCCTTCTCCTTTAGGAAACCTCAGTTGGATGAGGCCCACCTGCCTTCTGGAGAGGAATCTGCCTCACGAGAAGTTTACTGACTGAAATGTTAATCACGTCTTAAAAAATTACAAAAGCAGAATACCGTCATGGCAACATCTAGACTGGTGTTGGACCAAACATCTGGGTACCATAGTTTAGCTGCATCGACACATAAATTAACCATCCCATTTGGGATCAACAACTGCATTTATGTCTGCTCTATTTATATGCTGTATTTTGAAGTACGAGTAAGATTATAGATAATCAAGAAAATACTCTGTGGGTTGGTCGGGAAGTTTATGAAGAAAATCTAAATTGAACATTTGAGTTTTGAGAATTCTTTCTAAAAAAAACTTAAAAGAGAGAGAACACGCAAAAGTAATCGAGCAAACACCCATCCATATTCCTGCCTCTCGGGTTTAATGGCTATTATTAGTATTTCGCCTTAGTTGTTTTTAGGGTTTCTTTTAGGGGGCAAAAGTTTCTTTTGCCTCCTTCCCATATTTCCTTCCAGTTTAATACATATCTTTCCAGACTAAATTTTAGATATTTAAATACTGTAATTTATACATAAACATAGGCATCTTAATGTTTGTCCTATTGCATCTTGCTTTTTATACTTTTTTTTTTTTTTTTTTGAGATCTGGCCAGGGCAATGGAGTCATTCATTTTAACTGCCTTTTCTGTTTTAAGAAAATTCTCAGGGCACCTGGATAGCTCATTTGGTTAAGTGACTGATGCTTGGTTCAGGTCATGATCTCAAGAGTTATGAGATTGAGCCCTGCATCGGGCTCTATGATCAGTGGGGAGTTGGCTTGAAAATTCTCTCCCTCTGCCCCTCTCCCCGCTCGTGCCCACTCTCTCTCAAGTAAATAATTCTTAAAAAAAAAAAAAAGAAAAGAAAAAAGAAAAAAAAAAGTCTCTACCTCTGTTATGTTTCTCATCCAGTAATTTTTCATATTTAAAAGGTGGGCAGTTTTTTGGCTTTCATGTTGGAAACATATGATTTGATCATAAAGTCTAAAGAGAAAAAGTTAAGATGGATTAAAAATAAATTTCAAATGGGTTACAGGTCTAGCATGGTGATTAATATACCCCCATCTCACATCTGTCCTACAGTCCCTAAAAATATGGCATATAGGTAGGTCAGTTTCACAGCTTTCTATTCTGTTCTGTTGCTTTGTCTATTCTTACATCAGTATCACATTGTTTTAATTACTATAGTACTTTTTTTTAAAGATTTTATTTATTTATTCATTTGACAGAGAGATCACAAGTAGGCAGAGAGGCAGGCAGAGAGAGAGGGGGAAGCAGGCTCCCTGCCGAGCAGAGAGTCTGATGTGGGGCTCCATCCCAGGACCCTGAGATCATGACCTGAGCCGAAGGCAGAGGCTTTAACCCACTGAGCCACTCAGGCGCCTCACTATAGTACTTTTTAAGGCAGTCCGTCCTCTTTATACTTTTTCAAAATTGTCATAGTCAGTCTCAGTTCTATACTCTCCCATATAAATATTAAGATTTTTTCAAATTTCCTAAAAATTCTTGATGAGATCTTAGTAGAATTTCACTGAAATTATTAATTGGGAAACACTGACTTCTTTAAATGTGTTTTTCTCCAAAAACAAGATTTATCACTTCATTAATCCAAATCATCTTCTATATCCTTCAGTAAAGTTTTATAATTTCTTAATAATGTTGCTTTTATATTTATCTCTCTCTACTTCATAGTTTGTCTTACCGTGGAAGCCAAATTCTTTCCTCCTATATTATATTCTCTAGTTACTGCTGGTATAAATAAATACTATTGATGTTTGGATTTGGATTTTTGTTCTTAGCAATCATGCAGCATGTCCTGTTAATTCTAATTGCTTAGTGTTTGACCTTGATAATTAAGTATAAACTGACTACAGATTTTCACTGCCATTCTGCATTATAAATTTACAATTACATTGTCTGCTACTGAGCATAGTCAGTGCAAAGGAACTTGACTCAAAGAATTTGCACTGGGTGTCAGGGGACATAAAGGTGAAGATCGTGGGCCACCAGTTCCAGGTGGTGACCAGCCTCAAATTCAGTTCTTACAAAATTTTAATGTAAATGCAGCTTTTCAGACTGCTGAGTTCCGATGCCAGACTGTCCAGTTTCTTGTATTGTCACATCCGAATGGCACTGGAAGCTATCTGTGCCTCAGATTTCTTTAAAATGGAGGCAGTAGTATCTATCTATTCATGGCAGATTGTGTGGTGCTAATGAGTTATTGCATATGCCTGGCCCAGTTTGAACTTTCAGAAGTGTTACCTCTCTTACTATGAGATATCCTTACTGAATTTTTTATCTTCAGGTATTTTGGAATCTCTCAGATATGTAGCATAAGACTAGTATTAGTTTAGACTCAGTGATTTATCAGAATGTTGACCTTTTCTCTTTCATAACTTGCTTTAAAATGTTTTGCTGGGGCGCCTGGGTGGCTCAGTGGGTTCAGGTCATGATCCCAGGGTCCTGGGATCGAGCCCCACATCAGGCTCTCTGCTCAGCAGGGAGCTTGTTTCCTTTCCTCTCTCTCTGCCTGCCTCTCTGCCTACTTGTGATCTCTGTCAAATAAATAAAGTCTTTAAAAAAAAAAAATGTTTTGCTGTGTTCACTGTAATCCTATCACTTCCAGTAAGAGCATGCCTCGTGTCCTACCGCAGGTCTCGGGGCTCCTCCTCTGTTCACTGGAAATGCTCTCTGACCCACACCTCCCACGGTGGCCTTTTTTCTTGGTCCCACATGACTAGCTCCATTCCTTCCTGATGTCTCCATCAACCACCCTGGCTTCTGAGACTTTTGCTGTAAAGCACTGTTCTTCTCTTCATCAGATCATCAGAAGAACACCCTCAGAAGTCTGGAAACCTGGATGGCATTTCTTGCTGTAAGGCTTTTGGGCCTCTAGTGATCAAATGGCCTCAACTTAGTTTAGAATTTTGGTAGAAAATAGCTAACCCAGTGTCTAAAGATCTGCTTTTGTACATCCTGCTGTTGGCTGCCTGACACGGTAGAGACGTGGCCCTGTGGAGTGAGGAAGGTGGCTTCTAGTTGGGCTGTGACATTGACCTGGTCATTCACTGGGGCTGGCCACCCATTTATAGTCTAAGTCCTGTCTGGACGAGAGTGCCCCGGTGAGTATTAAGAGTTGAAGTTGCTCCTCAAGTATGACCCACTGAGTTGTTTCGCACTCTTGTGTTTTAGAGAACAAAGGCTGAGGTAAGGGCAACTCCAATTATTCTGAGAACTTTCTTCTGAGTCTCTTCTTAGCAGGAGGTGATGAGCATCAGGGTTAAGAATAGTCAAATCAGTGTTAGCAAGAGGCCAACAAGGTTGATGTTTCATGCCTGCGTTTTTGTCGTCTCCTTCTCTTCCAGCCTCGGCAACATTCAGAGATTCAGAGATATGTAACAGTGGGGGACTTTATTTCTTCTCGGAGCAGATTTTAAATGTTTTTCTGCTTAGCACTACTCTTTGTCCTCAGTATCTCTGTTAAATATAGACAATTTGGGAGTCTTCTTCTGAGATGAGAAGAAGGGTGCCTCCAGTGACCAAGCGAATCGGGGTGTGATTCAGTCCCTAGATTTGACGTTGACTCTTCTAAAGGTGGGCTTGTGAGACGACTCAGACTTTCTCCAGCAACATCTGACTTTAAAAGACCAGAGTAAGGTGGGCATTTTTATTTATGATTTATACTAAAATCCATGAAGTTTTGTCCTGCTTTGGCCAATTTGAAGACACAGATTGTTCCATTATGATTTCCATCTTTCAGGATGCGTCAAATTCTACAACACATTCTCCAGTCGCCCGTGTCTCAACATTCCGCTCTGAGATGCGCTTCCTCCCTGCTACAGTAACCACTTCTGTGAATGGGTAGGAGGTAAACATGTTCAGAATTCTATGAACAGAATGTTTGTTCTTTTTTGCTTTTCCAGAGTGGCGTTAGCCAGTGTGCTCATTGGCAGAGATCAGAATTTGATCTGTAGAAACCCTATTTTGATTGGCTGTAGGGTATTTATAACCCAGTAGCGAAATACCAATGTATGAAATGGTTATTGTTCCCTGGACTGGTGGGTCTGGGCCAGAACGCATTCTTTGTGGTTGCTTGGGAAGCAGATGGGTGTAAAAGTCCCTGCAGCCAAGTCAAGTAAACAGGAGCTGCCATAACCTCAGACAGAGATAGAAAGGTAGCCCTCTAGCTATGGTTTGGTGTTTTCTTTTGTGTTTTTTTTTTTTTCTTCTGGCTGTGGCCTGGACTGAGATTTCTAATCAGTTGGTTGGCATTTAACTGAAGGTTCTTCAACAGTCTTCCCCTCTGTGGCCTAGCAGTTCCAAGACCTGCATTTAATATTTGCCATTACAACTTGCTTTGTAAATTAGGGTTATCCTCTCAAGAACATATTTTTAATAATGTTGGCTCATCTCATCCCACTTCCTCATATTCAATAGTGTTTAGTCTACTATCCCCCCCACCTCATTCTGGGATGCAAAACCCATCCTACAGGTTGACAGCTCTGCAGACCTAACAACTGGTGAAACAAACAACAGTGATTCCGTGTGTGTGTGGCGTTGCTAAGCAACTTACAGTCATTGACACTAAACCTGAAAACTTAAGAGGTTCAGGCCCTCTTACTGTGTCCACTTGACAGATGAGGAACCAGAAACTTGGGCTCTGTAATTGCTTAACCTCCTCGAGTTCCCACAGTCGGTAATTAGTTCTCCAGCAGGTGAGAGAAAGACCTAGGACTGGACCAGCTCACTCCATCTGCACGAGATTTTGGAAAGGGACCTCCAGGTGCTAAATGTCCTGAAAAACAGGCAAAATAACCAGAAGCCCAAAGAATTCCATAAGTAGGGAGGAGGAGGAGGAGGAGCGGAGTCTCTGTTCTTGACAGTATTGCTCTCAGTTATTCCGCTTGGATTTTCATGACCCTGTTCGACCTCCTTCCATCTCCTCTTTGGGCCACCTGCTCATGGACGGCTGTTCTAGCAGCGGTTACATTGGTACATGCAGTTGAAATGTCTTAAAAGAGCAAATTGGATCGCTTTCTGCTTGTCTTTAGCTCTAGTGAATGGTTTTGGAGGCAAATATTTATGGAGACCTATAATTTCACAGGCCTGGTTCTGGGTCTTAGAGATCCAGGAGAGAAGGACAGACAGGATTCCTTGCTCTCATTTAGCTTATAGTCTTGTGGGGAGAAACAGGAAGTTGACATGAGCCTGTGTAACTAGAGGGCAGTGATAAATGTCTTTTTAAGTTGAATTTCTGTGTGAAATTATCTCTGTTTATTTTATTAGCATCGTACTTTCTTTTCCTTTGGTGGGAGAAAAGTACATGGCTCAGGTGCCAAAGAGCTGAGTTTTATTGTCAGATCAAATTGGAATGAATCTAGACTGAATTTAAAGACTGCACTGGGTTCCTAGGACCAGAATGGACACCTTAGTTCTGGTCTTATTTGTTAGGAGGCCTGGAGCTGCTCCATCTAGCAGCCCTTATCCTGTATTTCTTCACTTGTTATGTGAGGGGGTTGGATTGGATCTGTGATTTCCATCTCTGCTCTTAGAAGCTCTGAGGAGTCCCTCAAAATCCAGGTGGGGAAGTTGGTGGGACTTTAAGAGGCTGCTTCATCCTCTGCCAGAGAAGTTTTGCTGTTGCCTGTTATTGGGGGTTCCCCTGGACTGGAGAAAGGAACCTATTGCTGAAAAGAATAATTTGGAAGCCACTGTATTGTGGATTGGAAACCACCCTGGTTGTGGGAAAATTCCATGAGCAAAGTTAAAAAAAAAAAAAAAAAACTGAGAGAGATGTATAGAACATAGATAATAGATGGTGGATAATCAGAATATGTAAAAACCTATAAATAAGGGGGGAAAGCAAATGACCCAAAAGAACATGGGCAGAGGAATAGCAAATCACAGAAGAGAAAATGGAGATGACCAATAAACATATGACAAAATGCTTAATCTCTCAGGTAATCAAGGAAATGCCATTTCAAGTAGTGGATTTTGTTCTAAAACTGTCCACCATCCAGTCTGGATCGTGTCAGGCTTCAGGTGAGGCTTAGGCAATAATTAAGAAGATGGCCGAATCAGGGGGTGGGTAAGTTAGGGAAATGAGCGTTCTCATACCGCCGTGGGAGTAAACTGCTACAGGCATTTTGTCAGTATCAAAATTGTGTATCTGCTTTGACCCAGGGATTTCACATCTAGGGTTATCTAGGGTAGTCTAGCAAAATACTTGCATTGGGACCTATATTCACTCCAGAACTGTTTGAAAGGCAAGGGGCTGGGGGGAAATGAAGATTAAACATTAGTGTAAGAATGAATAAATAAACTCTGGTAAATCCACATGGTATAGTACTATATGGCAGTTTTAGAGAATGAAATATGGGTCTCTTTGTGTAGCTAGAACGAGCTCTAAAACATCGTCAAACGGAGAGAAAAGCGCCGTGTAGAAGGGTAAGTGTAATATGTAGCCAATTAAGTGAAGCAATACATCTTTTCCCTATCTGCGTATAACAGAATGTAAATGCTGCCTCCAGAAGGTCTAGATGAAAAACAGAAAACAGTGGTTATTTTGGGGAATGAGAGTGGAATTAAGGAGGAGTTTGGGTGAGTGCAGAGAGAATGTACCCATATAGACCCCAAACAGTTCGCAGCTTTGTTGAATGCCCGCTCTGGGGCAGAGGCACTCTAAGACAAGCGGAGGCTGGGGCGGGTTGGGGGGCTCGCTTGGGTCCGCCCTGCCCTTGCCAAGTCTTGCTGGGCCTCCAGCGGGCCTCTTCCTTCCCTGCCACTCCTTCTTCCTCCCAGCTCGCGGAGCCTGTTGCCCGACTCCCTTCCTCTCTCCTCCTGCGTTGAGGTTCCGCCAGCTGAAGAAATTCCTCCCTTTGCCCTTTCACCCTTCTGAGAACTGTGGACTGGCCGAGGGCCAGCACACTCCCTGCAGGAAACTGCTTCTGTGAAGGATCCTGTGACGCGTGGGCCCTCTGCCATGTCTCGGGACCTTTGCCACGTCCCTGGGTGGAATTCACTTCTTGCATTTAGGACCAAGTGACTACCCACGCCGGGCCCAGAAGTACTAATGCTTCAAGTAGGTTCTGTCAAAGCCTATGAATGTCCACTGGGTACAAGACTTTGTGCCAGGCTATAGGCTTATGAGTTCTTGAATGGGCATTTCCTTTCTGTGCCTAGTTGCTAAAATTTTGATATGAGCTGGACTCATTCTTCCTTTGGCTTGCCGTCTGTTGACCACTCCGATATGTTCTGGAAATCCTATAAGCCTGATGGAGAGTGGGTGCTCTAAGTGTGGACTTTGTAGTTTCTAAATAGTCCAAAACCTGTGCCCCAGGGGCTAAAAATACATTATATGTTTATAAAAAATTTTTTTAATTTAATTTAATAAATGAATAGTCCAAAACACAGATGCATACACGCATACAATATATGGGGAGTGCAGGGGCAGTGACCGAGTAAGAATTGTATTAAGAAAATGACTCTTGCCTCAGAAATGCTTGGAGTGAATTTGGGGCCCTGGAGACTCTCAGGGGAGGGACTTCGGGTGTTCGTGGAAGGGATCACATTATGAATCTGCGAGCAGTTTTCACTCACCCACGCGCTGTATCTTGTTTCATTTTGCTTTCTGAGATTGGGAAGCAGACCTGAGGTTGGAGGGGATTACCGAGACAGCAGCTTTTCAGATAGGAACTGGGTTTTTTATTGTTTTGTTGTTGTTGTTATAGGTTGCTTGATGGGTTTTTGGGGTTTTTTGGGGTTTTTTTAATTTAAATTTTGTGAGTTGACACACAATGTGATACAGTTTCTGGAGTAGAATTCAGTGATTCGTCACTTACAGAGGACACCCAGGGCTCATCACAAGTGCCTCTCTAATGCCTGTCACGCATCTCGCCCATCCCCCACCCAACTCGACCCTCAGTTTGTTCTCTGTCATTAAGAGTCACTTATGGCTTATTTCCCTGTCTTTTTTTCTCCTCCCTCCCCCCCAATAGGAACTGTTTTAACAGCAGAAAAGTACCACCCCTGAGATCCAGGATTCCGCTTCCCTTGTCTCGCTTTGCTTATTATCCTCGGTTGCCCATTGTTCTTGTGGAACAATGGGACTGACGTTTTCCATAGGAGTCTGTCACAGTTGAGTATAGTTGCACAGAGAACTGTCCTTTAGAAGGACGAGGTTGAGATGGCCACCGGCACACACGTAGAGGCCCGCACACACCCGTGCTCTTGTTTCAGAACTTTCACTTTTCTTTGGTTTGAGCTGTCAGTTTTATATGTTTTTTTTTTTTTTAAGCTTTTTCTAAAGGAAAAATAAAATATATTGGCCTACTGAGGGCCACACAGAGCTCGGAAAGGCCGCTTAGCTGAGGGCAGTGAGAGCGGGGTTAACACACATCAGAAGGAAACACGTCTATTTTCCAAGCCTGACTTCCAGGGCTGCTACTGTTTCGGCCCATCTGAAGCCTGGGATTGGGAAGGCGCTGCTGGTGCCCATGGACGTTTTCCTGAGCAAGAGAATAGGGTTGGGTTGCTCAAGACCAAAGAGTAGGTTGTTTGAGGTAGTGGTCTCTGTGGGTATAACTGTTAACTGGCTGGTTTACACTCCCGAAGGCGTGTTAAATTATTTCGGGGGGCGAGGGGACGAGAGTTTCCCCAAGCATGTCTAAAGTAGCCGGCCCACAGCTTAGTCGGTAACGCACTGTTGATATAGCTTTCCTTAATGCTTCATCATTGACGGGGAGAAGTCAATAGCTTACCTGATTTGAATCGCCTGCTGCTTGGACATCTTTATGGTACAGACCATGAGGGAGAGGAAGATGAACAAAGATGCCGTTGGTCTGGGATCTCGCACACAGGGCCTACGACCCCGCCATTGAGGAGAGCCGTCCCACTGGATGATGGATTAGCACATGCTGGGCGAAACAGGGATGGCCAGAGTCAAGATACTCTAATGCAAGGAGCTGGGGAAAACTCTAGACCAACCTCTCACTGCTTCTGAGTGCCTCTCCTCCCCGTGTCCCCCAGTCACACACATTTTGTGAATTGCTCTATTGTTTGTCTTTGAAAAGATTGATTTATACATTTGTACAGAAAATCCCAGAGCCTTTTCCTCTTAATGCTATAAAGTTGCCATTTAATGAGGCATTGGGAAGGCCACCCAGCCACTTGAAATCCAAAGTGTCACACTGAAGGATTGTTACCAACAAGTATTTACATTGGAGCCGTGGTTTTACTTTCCCTTGGCAATTGATTAATTTACTGCAAGAGCCAATAAATCCTTGGCCAATGAAGAACAGATTGGAGGGGAGGAGCTTCTGTTTCAGGCCCCTTTTTTAGGAATGCTTTTAACCCTTGGCCGTTGGCAGGACTGTGTTCTTCGGTTTTATAAAATAGTTGGAACTGGCCATTGGGGGGCGCTGTAAGGAAAGGCCTGTCAGGTGGGAACCCCGTGCCGAGGTCTCCCTGGTCCCTGGATTTGCACAAACCTAACATTCCTGTTGAGAGAAGGTTTCAAAATGCATTTTCTTGAAAGTAGGACTGCGTAAATAATAGATTAGGTCTGAAAGAGTGATCTGAGTATAAGAGGCAGGGCAGCTGTGGGAGAAAAGTTCCCCACTGGCCTGTGCCTGTTTTACGTGATAGGAAGAAAAACTCAGCTGCTTTCTTTGGAAGAAAGCCTCGTTGTGGCCCTCCTGTGTCAATGTAAAGGGCTTCTCTTTTTGTAGGTGTGAAAATACATGTGGATCATTGCCATCCTGAACATTTGACAGGGCTGGGGTGTTCTTTTCTGGGTTTTGTTTTGTTTTCGTTTGGTTTGGGGAGAGAAATTCGAAAGAGGCTCTGGAGCAGAGCCGCCTGATAGAATTTTCTGGATGATGGCAGCGTTCTCTTGTCTTTGGTGGCCAGCATGAGCCACTAGCCACGGGTGGCTATTGAGCCCTCAGAATGTGTGACCAAAAGATTGAATTTCTTATTTTAACGAGTGTAAGTTTAAATAACCTCATGTGATGAGTGGGTATCATTGGGTAGTGCCGTTGTGGAGGGCTTCTGTGCTTTTTCTGCGAAAACTCTGAGCTAATCCCTCTTTGACTTTCACAGTCGGCTTGGTGGGGGGGAGGAGGTCTTTGGTAGGTGGTCTATTCCCAGTGGGGAAAAATGAAGAAATCAAGACCCAGAGGTGCCAAAGGACGGGTTCAGGTCATCGACTAATGAAACAGCAGTGCTGGGACTAGCACCAGAGCCTCTCTCTGCCTTGAGTCCTCTAACAGCCCCTCGGAGCCCAGCTTTAGATGTTAATTAGAAGTACGACTTAGCAGGGGACCCCAACCACAAAGGGAAGCCTTGCACAACATCTGGAATCTTGGCTAGAGGCTGTGTATTTAATCTTCTTCTTTAAAATCAAACAGGCTTAATGAGCAGCGGGATTTGGGAAATGCCTCTGGGCCCTTAAATCCAGGGAGGAGTTCCTCTGGCACCAGAGGAAATGGGCCAGACAGGTGAAGCACTTCCCTCTTCCCTCAGGCCCCCTTTACGTGGCCCTGTCTGTGACGATTACAAGTGGGAAAGGACCCGTGGAGACTTGTGGTTCTGGTTTCCTATCCTTAATGCGCTGTAAAAAGGCCAGACCCCAGGACAAATGGCATACACTCGGATAATCCTGATTTTATCCGTGCATCTTGCGGCCATGTTCACATGCCCCTTGCTGCCGCATAAACCAGAACCTTCAACACCAAGGCTGTTAATTGGCTCCATCCTCACCTTCTCCAGTTCCTGCTACTCCTCCATCCTTGAGGACCATTAGAAAAACTCGGGGATTTTTCTATTTTGAAGGGGCACCTTAGAGGGAGTGGTTTCATGGGTGGAATTCTGAGCCGTGGAGCACTGACATCTGGGTTGGAACAGTGAGCGCTTGTCAGTATCACCGATTCTCCGTGGTTCTGCACTGGACTTCGTGTCAGTGCGGCGTTCCCTCTGCCCCCTGCAAGCTGGTACCAGCTGCACCAGCATCCACACATGCCAGGGTGCTCAGAGAAAGCAAAGTCCTTATACCGTTATCAAAAGATTGACTCGGGACTCCTGCGTGGCTCAGCTGGTTGGGCATCTGCCTCCGGCTCAGGTCATGATCCCAAGGTCCTGGGATTGAGTCCCACATCGGGCTCCTTGCTCAGCGGGGAGCCTGCTTCTCCCTCTCTCTCTTCCTGCAGCTCCTTCTGCTCATGCGCTCTCTCTGACAAATAAATGAATAATTTTTTAAAAATTCCTTTCGAAGTGTTGACTAGATAATTAGAAGGGAAATCTGTGACAAATTAAACTTCCCTGCCTGCTCTCTACTTCTTAAACTGATACCTGGATTACCTGCTTCTCACTCCGTCTGTGCATCTGCCCAGCCACCAACCTCCCTGCCTCTCCACCTACAGTAATACAGCAGATAGTGAGGAAAGGACTTGAAAAATATACAAAAATGAACAAACAAACCCCATAAGAACCAACAGCCAGCATCCATCAACTGTCTCTTGAGAGGGTAGTGATAGGATTTGTCATACAAACTCGTGCACTTCTGTGAGTGCAAGGGGGCACTCAAAATTTATACTGGGATAACTGGTTTAAAGTAGGATGTCCCAAGGGAAACAGGACGGGTGGCGTATCTGCTGTGTGCCAGGCACTGTGCTAACCTGGGATGCACACAGATAATGAAGACGTAGCTGCTTCTCACCAGGAACTCACAGTCTGGCAGGGAGACAGGGACATAAAGAAATGAAATATTGGAGCACTGAAATTGAAACAGAGGTGTGCATAAGGTATTGGGGCAGGAAGAGGCAATGGAGAGGGCAAGGGAGGGCTTTCTAGAAGAAAGTAGGGACTAATTAACTATTGACTTTTTCCATCCATTCACCAGGAGGGATCTTGAGACCTGCCCTTGTTGGGGTTATTAGTGTAGGCCTTGATAGACTCACATATTGGGGAAGACTGTGTATTCCGGGAGTCATATCCTTAAGATCATCCCATACCCAAATTACTGTATAGTCCTGGATTGACTGTGGTTTGTATAAAACTAAAATATGTGGATAATGAATTCTGATGGGTATAGGTGACCTTCCAGCAGAGTAATAGTAAAGTGATCAGTTAGGTCTGAAGTCTGTTTTAAGAATTAAGTTGAGCTGTGTAGGTTCTTCTGATACTGGAGGCTGTCGAATTCTTCAGCAGGGATGTGTCTGTCTGTGTGCTGCAGAGCTACTAAAAATGTCACACTAGTTAGAAACCATTGATTTAAGTATTTTTTAGCATGAAGTTACATAGACCCCAAATTCTCCAGTCTAGTTGGAGGTCAACAGCGTGCACTCTAAGGGTGCTGCATGTGGGTAAAATTTGCATTTTGACCAAAAGAAATATAGCCGTGAGCCTCTCAGTCTCCTAAGCTCTGGACTTGGTGGGCTGCAGCTCCCTATCCTACTGCTGAGTGGGTCAGAACGATGGAGTGTGTGATTCCAGCCGTGGTCTCATTCACATTTTCCCATGGTTGTCTACGTACGAGGTATGGACGAGACTGGGCCGTTTCCTGACTTGATCTTTTTTCCCAGCTTTTACATATTGTACTAATAAAATAACAATTTAAAAAATAATTTTTAAAAGGGAAAATTCTACCAACCAATATGTATCAACTATCGGTTGCCTTTCCAGACTCCTGTCTGTATGTATATTTATAACAACATAGTTATCATTGTAGAGTATCCTGAATTTATTTTATTCTGGTTTTACCAGACCCTGAAATTAAGTTTGGGAAGAGCTGGTGTTACCTAAAGGATCTCAAGGTGGGGTCCTGAGAAGGGTTCCTTGAATCTTTAATGATGGTTGAGGGAAGCATCCCAGAAGGCAAAGCTAAGGTTCTCTCAGATGCTGGAGGGTCTCTCAGCTTCCCGCCACGTCGCCTCACAGTTGGGCTGCTCTGTCGGTGATACAAATGCTTTGTAGCTACCATTTCTCTTTCCTATTGGCAAGTCACCTTCAGCTCACCAACATGGCTTCTGTTGGGGTTTTTGTATTTGTCAAAAGGAAGATCTCATTTGTCGGAGCCAATGGAATGACTTTAAGGTCTGCCTAGCACCCGACTGAACATGTGGTAAATCTGCTTCATCTTTGTTTTCATTCAACCACAAAGTGAGCCCATGGCCCTGGATAGGGTATCTCTCCCTCTTCCCCTCCTCACTTCCACTCTGCTCCTAACCCGTCCCAGAGACTGTAGTATTTATGCCTGGCCTCGGGCCTCTCTCACGTCCTGAATTGTTCCTTTCTTCACGACCCTGGATAACAGGCTCTGTCCTCCTGTCCCTGTCAGGGAATTAGCTTTACTGACCACCGGTGGCGCACCAGGGACTTTTCAGTACATTCTGACGCGTGCTCCTCCCGACAACACTGTGGCATATCTGCTTGTTCCATTTCACTAATGAGGAAACCAGAAGTTAGAATTGAAGAAACGTGCCTAAGGACACAGATCCAGTAAATGGTTAAGATCCAGAATTGGCTGATTTCAAACCCTGTCACTTTTCCATGGGACCAGGCTTGCTGCTGACCCTCACTTTGACACCTCCCAGGTACTGTGACAGAAAAGGAAGAAAAGCTCTGCGGCACTAGGCAAAGTTGTGTGTGTGTGTGTGTGTGTGTGTGTGTGTGTGTGTGTGTGTGTGCCTGTGCCTAAAGTGGTATCCATCGAGCAAGGAAGCTTTATTTGTCCTCATCAGCTCGGTTCCTGGTGGTAACCATAAACAAAGTTAGCCCATGGGTAAGTCCTAGGTGACGCACTTGCCTCACCAAACTCCTATTTGATGATCTCTTGTGATTCTTTCTTTCTTTCTTTTTTAAAGATTTTTTAATTTATTTGACAGAGATCACAGGTAGGCAGTCAGGCAGAGAGAAAGGAGGAAGCAGACTCCCTGCTGAGCAGAGAGCCCGATGTGGGGCTTGATGCGAGGACCCTGAGACCATGACCTGAGCCGAAGGCAGAGGCTTTAACCCACTGAGCCACCCAGTGCCCCCTTTCGTGATTCTTCCTGAACTCCAGCTGCCCAGGATCATGGTTCAGTGCTTGCCTGGGCTTGCCCATCCCAGCAGGGTTTTATGCTTTGGACTTTACCCAGCCTCTGCCTATAATCACATAGAATGCCTTCATTCTAAAAAAGTTTACTGAACACCAACTAGGTGCCAAAGCCCTGAGTTAGGAGCTGGATATTAATTCGATATAAACCATCAAGTAGTGAAAGCTATGATCCTCAAACAAGGGTTTCTAAATCTTTAGATGCATGAAAATTTTTAAAGTATTCATTACAATAACCTTTTTAAAAGTATTTTGCCAGTTAGTAAGGAAAAACTCCTCTTTTGCAGCAATGATTTGCAACTGAAAGATACAGCAATAAAAGAAGATTTTACACCCTTAACTCAATATTATTCAAAATGACATCTGTGGATGTATGGTAGGGGTCTGGTAAGGTTTTGTTTTCTTTTGAATTGGTGTATTGTTACCTCTGTGTGAAAAATGCAAGGTTAAAACATTTTTCCTCCTGCAGAAACGTACTCATATTTATTTTGTACATTTCTTTTAAGATTTTATTTATTTATTTATTTATTGGAGAGAGAGCAAGGGGAAGGGCAGAGGGAAAGGGAGAGAATCTCAAGCAGACTTGATGACAAACCAGACACAGGGCTCGATCCCATGAACCTGAGACAACCGTGACCTTAGGCAAAACCAAAAGCCAGACGCTCAACTGACTGAGCCACCCAGGTGCCCCAAAACATACTTACATTTTAAAAGACGTTCTGAAATAATATCTAAACCAGTGGATTAACTCACATTTTGGAATTTAGGGCCCTAGGATAGCATCAGACTGATGCAGGAGATATTTCTGGGAAAGTAAGTCTGGGGGCCCCTTATGGCAGCATGCAAACGGTGAGCCTGCGTTTGGAGAAGCCAGACAGTTTGGGCTGTTCTTCGTGTCCTCTGTGAAACTTCCCCAGCCACTCACCGTGATCACTGCACGGTCTCGGGGCTCCGATTGTCCTGCACGGCTCTGCTACGGCTGCTCTTGTTGTCTGTTGTTTGGGGTAAGTCAGGAGTAACACAGGTCGGGAGATGCTTTGGCTGAAGCCGCACTTGAGACCCCCGTTTAGGACTGACCTCAAGACTTCTCACTTCCTCTAACGTTACCGAGTGCTTTCCGTTGGTGTGAAGATGTTTTCTTTTCAATAACAATTCTCAATCTCGTTAAGTACAGGAAAGACGGGTAAGAAACATTTAAATGTTGCAAGGTCTCATTCTGAGTGGTTCTTGATTCGGGTGTGTATCACTTGTCTTCACCCCTGGTGGAGGCGGTAGAGGTGGGTCTGGGGAGGGACTAGTCATTTGTTTCCTCCCTGGAGTTGGCGGTATTATAGGCATTTTATCCCGAGAACTGAAATAAATCACACCCCAGCAGTACAGAGCACACCAGGACGCAGAGCTGGGTAGCCTCAAAGCCTGTTGCTCTGCCATCAGACTGGGCTAGCCTTTATGGACCTGGCCGCTGCTGTCATTTACCCTGTAATTGCACTAATGACTGACGTGAAAGTGTGGACATACAGGTGTAAGGTAAGGCTTCAGGGTTGTGAGCCCTGTGCAGTGAAGCCCTAGAAGGGGCAGTGGCAGCAAAGCCTCCTCCAGCCAGTTTTCGGGGACCAAGGACACTGATGGAGGGGACAGAAGGCGCCCACGCCGGGCGGCTGCTGTCTGAGCTGCTGAGCACAGGCGGGGGCTTCGTGGTGTTAGCACAGAAGTCCTCTCCGGGACCTGCTCCTGCTGGTTTCCTTCCAAGCGGAGTGTCCACTTTCCACCCCAGCTGTCCGTAAGCTCTGGGCATGGCCACCCTCGGGGACTTGTTTCTGCTGGGGTGTGTTGCTTGCTTGGAACTGTGCTCCCGTCTTCCCTGGGGAAGTAGGTCTGCATACATAACGTGGGGACACTGAGCCTCGCTGAACTGCCTCCCAGCCCAGTCCTTCCGGGCTCCATGGGAATCACCAACCTGCTCACCCAGGGTGGCTCTTGGGGTCAGTCCTAGGGATAGACGAAGTCTCTCTTCTCCACGAGAAGTCTATCTACTCATGGAAAGGCAGCAGACTTCTTGCTTTTTGCTGGTAGGTCAGCATCCTGCTGACCATCCGGGGGCGGGAGGATTCTCTCCTCTCTCCCGGGATTAACGGGATGGGCTTCAAGGGCCTGGGATCTCGTCGCGGCTCTATCGTGTACTGGCCACCTAGACCTGGGTGGGTTTCTTAGCTTCACTGAGTGGTTTTACATGTAAATTGAGAATAGGAACTATGCTTCTTGCTCAGATTTGCTGGGGGCTTACATGAAAGAATGCACATGAAGCCAGCGACATGCTGACCCACAGCAAATGATGCAGGAAACGCCGGTGGCCGGGACTTGGAGAATGGCCGAGCGTTCTCCAGTGGGATGGTGGTTGTGGGGCCGGACATTTGCCTCCTCTGGAGGCTCCTCTCAGTTCTGGATTTCAGGGAGGTGTGGACAGCCCTGGTGTACCCCCCTTCCATGGTCCTGCAACTAGACGGAAATTGCTCTTGAACACATGCAGTCTTGAATGAAGGGGTTTATGCCTCTGCTGACTCTGACTCTCCCTACACACAGAAAGCTGTCTGCGCACAGAATTGTAAAGGGCTCCCCGGTTACTTGGTGCTGATGGAAGTCAGCTTGTCCCCTTGGCTCAAGGGGACAGGCAGAAGGGCCTGGAGGTGGGTCATCTCCGGACCAGCGGGGGTCTGCTTTTTTGAGAAAGGCGAGGCAGGGTAGGGGGCATGGACACAGGATCCTGCAGGGTCTGGCCAGCCTTTATCACTCTCCATTTGTTTCTGTTGTTGAGCATCTGTCTTCCTTGGCCTGAGGAAGCAAGATCCTGCCAAAACAGAATGGAACTAGAGACCATAATTAGGGAGTTTCACATGTAAGATGCTGCTTGTTTATTTCTTGAACGACGGAACGTGGAAGGATATGGGAGCTCTGGGCATGCTGAAGCTCTCTCTTAATTATGACCTTGAGGAATAGCTAGTTTTAGTTCCTTGAATGTTTCTTTCTTTATCTATATCAAGACTTACTGCATTGACCCCTACTTCTTAGAACAAGGAAACGAAATGTTCTCTCTCTCTCTCTTTTTTTCCCTGGGCTCCAAGGTCAGTGTGGAATGTGGACTGAAGAGAAAGGAACACCCAGCAGGAATGCTTTGACTATTTCACTTACTTTCTACTAAAAAGTGTCTTCGTAGATCTCCCTAGACAGATGCTTACTATTCTTGTTTAAAAAAAAAAAATAGTTGGATAATTTTGCTAGTTTTGCCCAAGCACTAATGCACTGCCAGTTTAGAAAAGAGGATAGGGAGTTGGAGGCAAGAGCTGATCTTCTAAGAACTTTGTATCTGCCAAGCATCTAAAATATGCATTTGGGGGGAGCCTGGGTGGCTCAGTGGGTTAAAGCCTCTGCCTTTGGCTCAGGTCATGATCCCAGGGTCCTGGGATCAAGCCCCACATCAGGCTCTCTGCTCAAGCAGGGAGCCTGCTTCCCCCTCTCTCTCTGCCTGCCTCTCTGCCTACTTGTGATCTCTGTCTGTCAAATAAATAAATAAAATCTTAAAAAAAAATAAAATATGCATTTGGGTTAAGTGCTATCAGAATAAATGACTTTATGTAACCTAGATCGTTTTAGTTCCTCTTGATTTTGCCTGTTTGAAATCTGAGAAGTTAGGAGTTCCCCTCAATCAACCCTCAGTGCCTTCACGAGGACAGATAGTCTTAGGGAATACACTTGCCCACATCTGTCCTCCTAGGAGTTTTTTTTCTCTCTCTCTCTTTTTTTTTTTTTTTATAATTTGCCTATTTAAAATGTACAATTAAATGGTTTCTAGTATATTCAGAGTTGTGCAAACATCATCACTCTCTAATCTTAGAGCATTCTCATTCTTTTTGAAACACTGTACCGATTAGCAGTCACTCCCCCATTCCATTCAATCTCCGAACCCCTGGCAACCTCTAAGTGAGTTTCTGTCTCTATAAATCTCTGATTCTGGACATTCCATGTAAATGGAGCCATACAATAGGTGGTCTTTTGTGACTGGCTCCTTTCCCTTACCTAGTATAATGTTTTCAAGATTCTTCTATGTTGTGGCATATATCAGAACTTCATTTCTTTTTATCACCAGTTAATTAAGAGTGAATCATGAGCTTTATCGACTGAGCCAGCCAAGTACCCCCATTTTTGAGTATTTTAAAGCAGTGTTCAAATGTCTGTTTTAATGCCTCAAAATACAAACAAGAATAAATCAGCAAAATGCAGCAAAATAATCAATAAATCTTTATCATGATATTTATTCAGCATTGAGTTATACCATTTCTTACCAGCCTGATTGTTAATAGGATCGTGTTGCATCTTTCTACAAGTAAGAGCTTGGTCAGGGTTAACTTGAGGGAAGCAGCCACACTGTTAAAAATCAAGTAAAAGCAGGATGCCTGGGTGGCTCAGTAGGTTAAACCTCTGCCTTCAGCTCAGGTCATGATCTCAGGGACCTGGGATCGAGCGTGGCATCAGGCTCTCTGCTCAGCAGAGAGCCTGCTTCCTCTTCTCTCTCTCTCTGCCTGCCTCTCTGCCTACTTGTGATCTCTGTCTGTCAAATAAATAAATAAAATCTTTAAAAAAAAATCAAGTAAAAGCTTAATTACTCAACAATCATTCAGTTAAACATTTATTGAATGATGACTATGGGCAAGGCTAGTCATAGTTGACACCCAGGAAATGTAACAGGTTTTTCTTTCTTGGGCCTTTTAAATGAACCTGTATTTGTAAACATGCCAGTACCCTGCCTGGAGAAAACAAGAAGCACTGTTGTTAGCATCACCTAGGCGCTACCATGTAGAAATTTGAGCCAATGTGGAAATTTGAGCCAAGGAACTTTAACTCAAGCAGTAGATGATGAATGGTATTAGAGAAGTCCAGATAAAGAATTCTGGGCACAATTACCCTGAATAAAGCTGAGGCTAGAAAAGGAGTAGGACATGGTAAATGTTGCTGCTTGTCTTTTAAATTGGCCTATGAAACTAGAATTGTGAGTCTGACTTCACCTATGGGAGTAGGTGTGGGGAGCGCCCCTTTCCCCCTTTTTTTTAAATGGAAGTAGAAATGCAAAGCAGACTTTTCCACTACCTTGCAGGTGTTCTAACTACAGCATAAGTGGTTTCATCATCTCTCTCCTCCTGCACCTAAACCCCAAGGATGCTGGGGAGCTGCTCTTCTTCCTGTTCCAACTAAACCAGGTCATGGGACCTGCATCCATGTTTTGGCCTGTATTTCCCTCCTCTGGGGTTGAGTTCCGTCTACCACTGAAGGATGTTTGCATCTGCCAACCCAGCAGAACCCTGGCTAAACACCATTAAATATAGCCTCATCCTGGCTCCGTGCATATTCTTTTAGTCAGAAATGTGTCGTCTTAAGACGACAGGGAGTTACACCTCCCTGCTGAGCGCTTCCCAGAGTAAGACGACAGGGAGTTACACCTCCCTGCTGAGCGCTTCCCAGAGTAAGAACAGCTTTATTCAAAAATCGCATGTCTTCAGAGGATGCCAATTTTTGGCAGCACCGATTCATAGCATTTTAGATGACTTGAAAGGCTTGGAACAACTCAGTTAGAGCCTGGAGGACATGGCCCATCTGCCATGGAGTAATCTTTGGGTAATCTTTGAGTAATCTTATGTTACCAGGTTTTGGGGAGTGTCGGAAAGTTTTGTCTGTTATTACATCTTGTGTTTCCTCAGTCCGGTTACACATCACCCCACTTTTTTATGTCAGCTCTTTTTTTTTTTTTCTTTCTAAGTGTTGGTTACCTTTAGTAATTCTTACTGGTTTTTAAGAGTGTATGCATGTGTGTGTGTTGCTAAGTAGGAAATTGAGATAATTTTAACTGAGATTCCACACCAGTTGAAATATGCCTCATCTTACTGATGTCTTAATCGGTTTGGTTTTAGCAGTGATTTAGGAAATGTATTAAAAGGCTGCTTACAATATCTTGAACAGAAGGTTTAGATTTTTCCACATTTTGATAGTCTGATATCCAATAAGAACTATATTTCATGTTCTGTCTAAATTTTTGAGGACTATAGGAACTGACTGTGGGTAGAATGCTTGGTGAGCAAGAGTTTGTAATCACATTCCAACAGAACTGAGTACAAGGTCAACATAAAGGGGTTATTTTGTTAGGATGGACGGTTGTCTTTGTTTGACAGTTAAGTTATGAGCCCCTCTTGGCACTTTAAGTGGCCTCATTCCTAACCTTTGGATTCTCCTTCATACGTCATAAACATCATAAATGTTTGACAAGCCTTTCAAGGTTATCGTGTATCTCCTTCAAAGGAATCACTGAAACTGCATGGCGTGGAATATCTGGTTAAATTCATCTCTTCATTTCTAGTGAGGTAGAGATAAGACCCGTGAAATAAAATAGAATCTTTTCTGTGTATCACATTCCACGCTTCATGAATGTAGAAAATCTTATTATTTTCATTGGATTTTTTTTTATCCCCATCCCCAGGAAAGTGAAAGGCATAGTGAAGGTATCAGATAAATACAGTTGGATAACATCTTTAACCATTTCAGAGGTTGTGTATATTTAAGACACATGAGGATATTTTATTTTTCCCTCCATTTTATTTTAGTTTGGTTTGATGCTACTTATTTTTGTTTGAAATCTTAAAAAAAAAAAAAAACAGGAATGGGGTCACGAGAGCACTAATTTTTTTTTAAACATTTTATTTATTTATTTGACAGACAGAGAACACAAGTAGGCAGAGAGCAGGCAGAGAGAGAGAGAGAGAGAGAAGCAGGCTCTGCACTGAGCAGAGAGCCCGATGCAGGGCTCGATCCCTGGACCCTGGGATCATGACCTGAGCCAAAGGCAGAGGCTTTAACCCACTGAGCCACCCAGGTGCCCCACGAGAGCACTAATGTAAGAGAGCAGGAACATATGGTTTAAGATGTTTCTTGATATCCTTTCGAATTTTCTATGCCGATGGAAAAAAAAAACATTTTCTTTTACCACATGTAATGGAATATAAGCCCCACACATAAATACGAAGATCTACAAGAAGGTTTTTGGCCCACATAAATATACAGGAAATAGTATTTTAGGACACTGATAGATAGTATTCGGTATACCAGTAATATAGCAGTATGAATGAAATAGTCATGTCTATAGTATCTGCTTTATTAATTTAATTCACCCATATTTAAAATACCACGTAAAATGTTAATGGTCTATTAATTTTGAATATTCCTTCTCACACTCATATCTTTTATAAAGCAAATGTATTCAAACTCAGAGCCACAGTTTAAGTCCAGTAAGTCCATTTTTCAGAGTGGAACAGTTACCTTCATTCCCATCATCACTGTTTGAGGGACAGCAATTTTTATATCCACATACAGTGCTGTCACTGGACCTTCTATCCAGGACCACAAGAATCTATGCCTATATACCCTTGGCAGCATTCTCCTGCCTTCATCCAGGACTAGCCTGATTTATGAGCACATTTGCTATGTGCTGAACACGGCATAGATGCTTTACCAGTATTACTTATTACTGTATTATCTCTATTACTTATTCCTCAGAACAACCTTGTGGGAAAGATACCATCATTATCTTATTTTACTGTGGGAATTAAGGTCCAGAGAGGTTAAGAAACTTGCTCACTGTCACACAGCTCATGAAAGGCAGAGCCACGATTCAAACCAGCTGTCAGATCTAGGAATTCATGCTTTTGAACCAGCACCTACTCTGCTACAGAGAAATCCAGCACCTAAATTGCAAGGTCATTTCTCCCTGGAATAATTGTTCAATTCACCATCGAATTTATTTTCCCCTTTTATTTTAAACCAGTTCCGACCTCTATAAACACCTAAATCAGCATCAATTGACCTGAGACAATTGTCTTCTCCAAATAGCACTTTACCACCCAAATTGATTGAGAGATTCATAATATAAGTGTATAGACTCAAATATAAGATATCTTCCTCTTTTTGTGAGGATAGGTTTAAGTAAAAAACATCTTATAGATTTGACACGCATGCTATATTTCTCTATATTAGCGTGTAAGCCAAATCGGTTAGTGAAGATTGTGGGGAAGGGGCAGGCTAGCTGTATTATTTCTGGAATAACTGCCGGTCCTTAGGTTCTCCATCAGGCTGTTTACACATATTATCTAGTTTCATTCTCTCCACGACCTTATTAAGTAATTAGCTCTGCTCCCATTTTGTAGATGAGTAAACCGAGACCCAGAGTTTATGAGAAACTGGCCCAGCAGACCCAGAGATTGGGCAGTGGGTGGAGATATCAGCCCCGGTCCAGCCCACACGAAAGCCTGTGCTCTGTGGACGACCCCGTGTGGCCTCGCTGGGCACATAGCACTGGGTCGAGAAGCCCGGACTTGGCGCAGGTGGGCACCTGCTGCTCCTGCCAGCTGGCTTCCCCTGTCCTCCCAGCTTCCTTTCATTTCTCTGCTTTCTGCCTTGCTGAGCCCAGCAGGGCTTTTGGCTGCAAACAACCGAAATTCCTGTAGCTAGTTTAAGCAGAAAGGGATGCATTAAAAGATGTTAGCTAGGTGGTTCGTAGAATTTCTAGGAGGGACCAAGTATCAGACTCAGATGTTGCAGAGCCAGGAAAAGAGCCAAACCACACGGCAGGACTGTTCTAGCAGAAAAAAGCCCCACCACTCCAGGCCCAAGACTTTGGGCAGAGAATGCCAGAACCGTGCCCCTCTTCCACAGCACTCACCCCAAGGCTTGGTCTCAGTGCGCGACCACGGCCCACTTCTGCATGCAGGTCTGGGAAAACTAGCTCCTGGGCCTGCACGCTGACTGTGAGGAAATATGAGAAATGAGGGTTTTCTGATTCTCTGATAAATGGGGTTGATGAACCAACAGACAGCTTCTTCCATGCTTAAGTCACACCGGTCCTAGTCCCAGCCTTGGCTGCAGCATGCTAAGATCAGATGGGCAGTGTCTGTCCCCAGTACCTGTGCCTTGATGGATACAGAGGGACACTTCCTCGCTCCCCAGAGTGCCGGGCCCAGTTCACCCTGCTCCACTGCTCTGACCATCGTTGGATACGACCAACAGTGGGGTAACTCGAGGGTCCCTGTGGAAGACTGGTTGCGCCTGTGGTGGAGTCTCTCTACCACGACGGTGTCTCCCAAGTTATATTTGCCTGTCAGAAGCCTTTCCTCTAGACTCCAGCGTCCTAGTTGAAAATCACACAGTGGGATGCTCAGGAAGGAACAGAAGCTCTCTTCCCACAGAGTGCCTCTCCTGAATCAGGGCTTTCATCCGCTGAGTCCCACACCCTGAGCACACTGATAACGAAAGTAACAAGTGACCAAAGAGTTAGCATCCTTCTTCTTTCCAAGAGCCACTTTGTGGACCCCTTTCAGTCTCCAGGTTGTCAGCTTCGGTGGAGAAAAGCATCAAGTGCAAGTCCAAGGTCGGAAAATAATGGACTTGAGGGGAAGATGTTGATGGGAAGACTAGTTTGGGAGCTCGAGGAACACAACCCCAAGCACTAGCTGATGGTCTGCTTCTCAACGGGGCTTGGTCAGACGAATGTAATTCGTGCTTCTGACTGGTCACCTAGTCTGTAAAACTGGAAAAGAAAACAAACATTAAGACCCTAAGAGTGATCATAAGAGTTAAATGCTCGACCTCTGGACACGGTGTCCGGCACACAGTTCTTTAATCTCATCCTTTCAGGAAGCCACAGTCTTTGCCCATGAGGCCATTCCCCCCACTCTGCTTTTGCTTCCCACAAGGGTCTTGTCTTTCTCAGCTGGGAATTACGTGGGTAGTTTACATTATCAAATGACCACATGGACTGAAGTTTAATTCACTGAAGGTGACTGGGGAAAACAAATCTTCCTCCTCAGCACTGTTATTCACTGTGAATGGGTTTAGAACTCACGCATCAGAGAGAAAGTCATCACGAAAGATCTTGGGATGGTTTGCATTTTTTTGGTCGTCTTGAAATCTTGACTTGGCCATGGGTTTCAGTATCTGTATTAATTTTCCTTCAGTTCATTTAGCAGCAACAAGCAGAGGAATCATTTGCATTTTAATTGGGTCATTGTCCTTCCCCTGTCCCCACCCCCAGCATTCTCTCAACTGCAGAGAGCTGGATCCAGATGTCCCTGCCTGCCTCTCAGTGACACAAACGTCAATGTCTGTAACTCTTCAGTGGCACCGACCCAACCACACAGTGCCTCCAGGAACTCCCCGGGGCCGGTGATCCCAGAATGGAACAGTTAGGAAAATTCTCCGTTCATGTGGCACATGCCCATGCACTTCTAAAACATTAAAAACTTGGGAGTTTGGGGGGCACCTTGGTGGCTCAGTCAGTTAGTTGTCTGACTCTCGGTTTCAGCTCAGGTCATGATCTTGTGGGTTGGGAGATAGGGCCCCACTTCGACTCCACACTGAGCAGGAAGTCTGCGTGAGATTTTCTCCCTCTCCTACCCTCCCTCCCTACCCCCACGCTCTGTGTCTCTGTCTCTCAAATAAATAAAATCTTAAAAAAAAAAACAAAAACTCGGGAGTTTCACAAATGAAGATCACTAATGACAAAAATCTGCATGGTCATTCCCAGCAGTTCATACTCAAGGTTTTAGGAATAAGATGCAAGGATCTCATTTTAAAAAGGAAAATTTTCTAAGTGGATGGTGCATGTCTCATGTTCATGAGACATGGAAATTTTGGAGGACGGGGAAATCTGGGGGTTTTGGAAAAATTTTGGAAATTTCCAAAAATTTTGGAAATTTTTGGAGGACGGGGAAATCTGGGGGTCACCCAGTGAAATCTGGCACCACTGCTGATCCTATTCTCCTAGATGAAGAAACTAAGGCCATAACTCAGGGTCAGAGATGGTTCTGGCTCCAGCAGGAAGCTGTCTGCCCTGGGTTCATGCCACCCTTGACACATAGCTCACATGGAAAGCCGGTGGAATAAGCGTGCGCCCAGGTGAGCATGCGTCCGGGCCAGCGTGTGTCTGGGCGAGCAGTCTCTGTAATTCCGACCTGTGCCTGTAAGGGAGGAGGGGGCAGCATGAAATATTCACAGCAAGCCTGGCGGGGATCAGCATATGCAGAGTGTGAGTTGAATGAAAATGTAGGACAAGAACAAAGCCTTAAATGGTGAAAACGTGCCTTGTTGTCTTTGGGAGAGAGGCAGAGTTTGAGATATGAATTCCTGTTTGTTTGGAAAGCCCTAGGGTGTCTTTACAGGACACCTTTACTTTCTCAAAAAAGGTATGTTAGATGTTTCCAGACCTGTGCAGGAGAGCATGGGGAAGACCAGTGTTGCCTCCCCTCCTGTCACCTACGCTCTAGGTAGATGAATTACCTTTAACCGGAAATGTCCAGATTTTCTTAGATTACTGCTCTCAAGCCTGGGCAAAGGAAAGGAGGGCCCTGGGCTCGTGACAGTTGGTGCTTTCTAGATCAGTTTCAACCTTGTCGCCTCCCCTAGCTTCTGTTCCTACTCCCCAGCAGCCACATCAAGCAGCCAAAGACCTTCTGTGCTGGGTGGTGGTCCTGCAGAGGCAGCACGTCTCCTGTGTGCCTCGGTGTTCACCCCCTGGGTGCCTAGCTGGAAGGACCATCTTTGTCAGAGTCTAGATGTTTCTGCCTAGAGGCGGGCCAGCTCTCCAAACTAGCCCTGTTCTCTCCTGAAGAGAGAGGTATTTCTGGGTTTGACTGCAAACTTTCTGACAGCTTGTGAGCATGCCACTTAATGTCTACACAGCCTGGAGGGTTTCAAAGACCAAAGGCTAAAGATATAAGAGAAAGGGACTTCTCATCTGCCCCGTGTGTGTGTGTGTGTGTGTGTGTCCGCACATGTTCTCACATGACTGTTAATTGATTTAAAAATTTTTTTTGTTTCAACACAGCCTGCTTCGATACAAGTATTAGTCTCAGACCTGTTTTTGAAAATAGATGAAAGGAACAGGCGTATGCAGACAGGTTAATGAGCTTTTGGTCCCTCTCTGAGCACAGTTCTGTTTTCACTCCGTCAGTGGGAAAATTTTCCTTTTTTGCTGGAACCTTTGGACCAGAAACCTTTTATTCAGAGCCTCTTGTTTTTAGGAGACTTTATTGGATGCTGCTCTGGCAGGGGCTCTATCCTCAACACACGTCGGGGCTGCTGTGGGGAGAGGGTAGGGCCCATATACGCTCTTACTGTTTGCAAATGCTCGTAAAAAATCTAGAGGCTGAATCCTTGGAAGGCAAACCACAGTTTGACGGGGGAGGGCTATGCTGGCATTTATTTTTTTCCATTTTTTTTCTCCCTGGACATGTTCTAGATCCAGCACACTGTGTTTACAAAAAGGCTTCCTCCCCGGTTCATTCTAGAACAGGGTGTTGACGTCCATGCCGGCAGCTGTGTTTGCATGGCTTGGAGCAGGCGTGTCTTCCTGGCGTCATTCAGAGACTGTCGGTCGTGTCGGAGTGTCGGCTTCTCTGCTCTGGCTGCTGTTGTAGTGAACGGGAGGCTACCTTTTGTGTACCCTCAGCCAGGTGTGAGCCTGAGTTCTCCTCCCACAGGGTTCCTGATTGCCTTTGAGCAATCGGTGAGTGAGGACACCTGTGCCATTTTTGTGTCACTTCAGACTGGGGCCACCGGCTGTCCCAGCCCAGCAAGCAAACCACGGGAGCTAGGTGTGGCATTCCTATGCTTTCTGATACCATCTGATGCCCTCATTCAGGTGCACCTGTTTTTAGACGCGGCCTGCCCTGATGCGAGCATTGCTTTTGGGAGGCTGTGGCCTCCTGCAAGCATTCAGATGTTTTCCTCAAGGATCCCTGGGTGTTCAGTGACTCCCACTCTTTAGAGGCCTTGTAATCTGCCAAGGGCTTCAAGTGCAGAAACATGTTGCCTCGCTGTCCTTGGGCAAGAGTGTTTCGTTTGGCTAAAGATAAAACGCAGCGACCCGAGGCCTGAGGAAGGGAGGGAGCTCCAGGATGGACGGGGCGGTTTCCTTGAGTGTGAAAGAGGACAGAGGTGTGAGCCTCCTGTCAGAATCGGTCCTGGTTTCCTGAGGGTCCTTGGGTTCGTTGTCACCACGATAGGTATAGCTCGTGTGAATCAGTTTATAAACTCAGGAGCAGTAGTCGCAGACTTGGAAAGCATGTGGCTGGGAGGAAAAGGCTGATGAAGGCAGTCAGGACCACTTGAGTGAGGGGCGGGACACAGCAGCCTGCTCGGAGCGGCGCTGGAAACTGGTGGAGCTGGTGAGCAAGACCGGGTCTGTCCGTCGGAGGGCTTGATGGCCACACTCAGGAGTCTGCATTTGCTCTGGGACTGGGAGGTGTACGGCATTTAATACCAGCCGGGTGGAGAATGCCACTAAACCTGCGGCCAAGAATAGCTAGAAAAGAAATAAGAAACAGCATCGCCCTCCACTGGAGACTGTGCCGAAGGAGGAGAACCTTTCCCGAGAGCTCAGAGTGGAGGTGCCCTTGAGGCTGGACAGGGAAGGACAGGGGCGGAGCCTGGGGGAAGGTTACTGGCACATTCAGCTGCAAGTGTCGACCCCCTATGGGTCTCACGGAACCAGGTAGGGTGAATACACAGAGTTCCTGGGACTGAGAAGTCAAGTCAGAGAAAGAACCATCTGGAAATCATTCGTGGACATCATTCTGGGCATTTCAGAACCCTCCCGGAGGCATTTTAGAGAAAATCTATGGAAAGGGGAAAGAAGGACACCCACGGCTCTCCTTGGGGTTCCAGGGGCTCTCAGAGACAACGTTTCTCTTCAAGCGGCAGAGCTCATCTAGTTCAGGCTTCTCCTCTAATTTTGAAAGTAACCTTGGTCATTCTACTTCTTTTTTTCTTCCATTTCTTCATCAATTTAAAAAAAAAAAAAAAAAAAGGCCCTGGCTCGTGGCTCTCCTGACAGGAAATAATTCGGAAAGTGAAGGTAGATGAAGCTCTTGGCACCCCTGGGAAGGCAGGTGCTGTGCTCTTCCAAGCGGAAGCCCCACTTGCCCGTGATACAAGCCGTTCCCCAGAAAGACGGCCACGACGTTTTTCAGTAGAACTCCACATGGGTGCTCTGTGTGGCTGTTCAGGAAAAACCTTGGGCAGCGTGTGGTCCCCTCTTTGCTCCTCTTGTCACGTAACCAGTGGCTTGATTGGGGCTGGCAGCCCTTTGGGGGACACTCAGCACGGGCTCCTGGATCTTTTATCACCGCCCTGCCCCGAGCCTTCCGCTCTCCCTTCCCACTTTCCCCCTTGTCGCTTTCAATTAAGCCAGGAACTTTGGGAACCAAGACAAGCCATGGATAATTTGGCTGGTGATCTAAATAAGTCAAAACAGTGGAGGGGAAACGTAGAGGTGAAGAAATAGGTCTGGAGTGAGTAGATTTCATACAAGAGTCCCTATAACCATGATTTCTTGAAGGCCACTCTGTGGTCCGTGCTGAGACGATCTCAGATATTACCATCTCTCTATTTTAGCAACAGCCCTGAAAACGCGTTGTACTTTTCTGAATGAGGGAGGCGAGGCGAAGAGGCACCTGATGAGTGTTCACGGAGTGAGTAAGCCGAGAACACTCTAAACCCGTGGAGGATCAGCGGAAGCTCACTCCTGGTTCACCAAATAGGCTGTCCCCCTTAGAGACTCTCTGTGACAAGTGAGACACAGTAAGAAAACGGTGCCAAAAAGGAGAGAACAGAGGATTTAAGGAAGTAACGGGCAGACCTGGTTTGGTTGGCAATTCTCCCCGGGTCTGTAATTTAGGAAATTACTTAAACCCTGAGCCATTCCACTCTCAAGAATCAGCCTCTGAGGGGCGCCTGGGTGGCTCAGTGGGTTAAAGCCTCTGCCTTTGGCTCAGGTCATGATCCCAGGATCCTGGAATCGAGCCCCACATTGGGCTCTCTGCTCAGCAGGGAGCCTGTTCCCCCGCCCCTGCCTACTTGTGATCTCTTTCTCTCTCTGTCAAATTAAAAAAAAAAAAATCTTTAAGAATCAGCCTCTGAAATCCGTATATTAACTGTGTCACAAAAGGTTGTAGCTCAGTAATTCTCGAAATTCCTGAGCCCAGTTTATTTTCTATGAGGGTCTGAGAGTCTAGCTTATTAGAATCTTGAGACCCTTCTGTGAACTCTTTCTCGTGAATCTTAAAAATTACACTTTGGGGCGCCTGGATGGCTCAGTGGGATAAAGCCTCTGCCTTCGGCTTGGGTCATGATCTCAGGGTCCTGGGATCGAGCCCCGCATAGGGCTCTCTGCTTGGTGGGGAGGCTGCTTCCCCTCTCTGCCTGCCCCTCTGCCTACTTGTGATCTCTGTCTGTCAAATAAATAAATAAAATTGTTTTTAAAAAAATCACACTTTAATGGGCTGGTGCTAGGAGGACCTCACTATTCTCAGTTGAGGACAAATCAAAGACACTTTGCCCCAGGACCCGCCCTCCTGTGAGGTACTGGGAATTTTGTGCTCTGGCTGCTGTTCTTAACTGCCAGAGTCTTCATTGTTACAAGGCCAGTCAAACACATTCTTAGGTCTTTTGTTTTTAAACTGTTCCAGATAACGTTTAAGACCTGGAAGTCACCATTGCCTGATTCTTCCCATGGGAAATCTCCAATTATTTAGAGAAATTCTTCTTGTGGGAAAAACCAGGGGGAAAACAAATAACTAATTGTTTGGAGGTTCCTAGAAAGAAATTTCCATATATGAACCGGCTTCCTCATCATTGCTTCTGAAAACTGTGGTTTTGTAAGTCAAATTTCTACCGCACGGAACCATGCATGATTCCGAGAGAGTTTCTTTCTGATAAAGATGAGAAGTAACTTGACAGTACAGCTGACCCCAAACATGTCATCGAGTGTCATGTGGTTTCGATGGATTTCTTCCTCCAAGGGCTTCACCCACCCTTTCCCTACTTGAGTAAGAGAGACTCTAATAGTTTTTAATCATAATGTAAACTTGGTAAGCTTAGGGGACTGCATTTTTTTAAAAGAGGAATTACTTTCCTATCTGAAAATAACAGACTGGGTGCAATAAACCTTTAAAACTCCAAGCACCAGGGGGAAGTCCATTGCCACCGTTAGGCTTACAGAACAGCTGCAGCAGATGGGGGCGTGGGGGGAGGAGTTGGCTGGTTCTAGAAACTTCTCTGAAAAAACATATGTCCATTCACACGTGTCTCACCAGCCCTTCCAAGACGCACCTGCAGCTCCCTTCCACAGTGTGGTGTGTGTGGAGTGTGCCCTCTGATCAGGTGACCAGAGCAGCACAGCATCCGTGGCTTCCCTTGGTCAACCTTTAGCACCTGGCAGAGTCGAAGTTAAGCTTATTGTCTTGCTGCAGGGAAACAATGCTGGGGACTCTGCCTGCTGCTCTGAGCCTTCCATGTACCTCTACGCTCTCCGTGTGTTTAGGGTGCACCTGCCTCCCTCGGTGGAGTAAGGAAACATCCACATCATTGTCAGTTTCTGCAAACCACGTGAATGGTAGCATCTTCCCTATTTGACCATATTGGTGTAGGGAAAATAAAATACAAAGGCTTGGAGACCCCAAACTCCTTTTGTCTATGAGGGGCAGAAATATGGAATTGTGGGAAATGCCAAGACCAAGAAGCTGACTTTGAGGCTTTTTTTTAGACCCACTTCCTGTAAAGGTCAGTCTTGTTGACCCCAGCCCATTGTGGCACCTCCCTGGGGAAATGCTGGACCCTCCCTGGCTGCCTTTACCCATCACTTCTCCTGCACATGTGGCATTGCCATGGTGGGAATCTTTTCAAATGAATGGGGTCTTGCCAGCCCAGCACAAGTGCTCACAGGAGACCCTTACTAATTACTTGTCTGATTCTGGTCTTGCAGGGTAGTTAATCTTGTGGAAGTCTTTGGGGAAATGCCTGCAGGGATGCTCACAGGGATGGAGAGCCCAGGCCCATGAGAGGCATTAGGGAGAAGTCTCAAGCCGAAGGAAGCTGGTGGCATTGGCTAAGGAAATTGCTTGTTCCCTGTGCTCAGCTGGTGTGAGTTATCAACACTCACAGCCCAGTCCATGGGGGTCCTCAGGTCTGGGGCAGGAGTCCCAGGAATGAGTTGAAGTTGGGATGGGGGTGGATTTAAAAGTTTCCAAAACCCAAAATGTCTCCATTTCTTTGAAAGAAACTGCCTTAATACAAAAGATTGATTGGACTGACAAGCCAGGACAGAAAGCAGGGACCGAGCATTGCTATTGTGGCTGAGACCAGTGGCTAGTGGGTCTAAGAAGTTTGTCCTCAGCTGGGGGCCAAGGAGGAGGTATAAATGCCTTGAAGCGAGGGCCTGGGATGGTCCAGTCTCTGGGGAGGAGCATGGCAGGTGTGGGTCTGGTCGTGTACATCCTAGAGACTTCTTGCTTCTCCGAAGTGAGGCTTTCCTGGTCCACAACCATTGATCCTTTTCTCCATCTGTGTTCAGAAGAGACTTACTTTTTCTTTTGAATGGACTGACCTAATCCTCATTAATGGGCCTTGATTCTAGAAAGATGGTCTTAAGAATCATGTGTCATTGTCTGAGACCTCAGGTCCTTGGGGCACACTGATGTGTACCCCCATTCACTGACAAGGGCCGACCATAGCAGAACTCTCATTTCCTCCCTCTATCTTTTCCTAAGACTGCTCCCTCCTGAAGAAAGCTGAGCAGTGGTGGAGATGTGGAGACAAGCTTGAAGAAGGGAAGGGTGAGGGGAGACCCATCCGAGCCCCAGAGACAGGGACTGAGTTAGGGGTGCTGACACGTCCCTGCGGACACGTGGAAATTTAAACCAAAGAGTGCCCCATCTAGAAGGGAGGGCAAATCAGATGGCCAAGGAGAATGCTTGACAGTGCTTGAGAAGTCCTTAACACGCGTGTTTGCTATTAATAAGTTATATTCTAAAAAGACAGGGGTGGTAACTGTTTGATCATATAAGATCTGGATGCACCAGTCAAAGGGAGCCTTTGTGTGAACACTTTTCAGGCATATTGGACCATGGAGCTCTTCTTCCATAGGGCACCTTCTCAAACTGGCATTTTGTAGGATGTATTTGTGGGAGAACTAGAATAAGGTAATTAGGAAGATTACAAAGAAGGAACCTTTGAGAAAAAATATTCAAAAGGACAGCAAAACTGTTTTAAGGATCTGACATGAAGAGAGCTTTATCCTGTTTTTCCATTTATTTACTAGAACTTAGGGGTATGCCAGGCTCTGAACGCAACAAGAGGGAACTTTCCAGTAATTGTGGATCCAGCCCTTCCAATGGAGCAAGCGCCGGGGAGGTGAACACCTCACCCCTGCCCAAGAGCCTCGCAGAAGCCACATTGATGCAGCTCAGGGTTTTCGGGTGTTGAATCTGGATGCTTAAGAAAGAGATGGTTGTTCCAGTTCTCAGCATCCCCCACGGCTCTTGCTTGAGCCGCTGCTCTCGATCATCTACCTTTCTGCACCCTGACAGCATGTACGCTTGCAGCCCGAGAGCGGGAAGCCGTCGTGGTCATAAGCACAGTGTAGCCCAGCGCCATAAGAACTCGCCTCTGCTTTGCTGCAAGAACTGTCGAGGGCATTGTCGCATACTTAGCCCTATCTCTGGCCTCTACCCGTCCAATGCCAGGAGCAAGCACTCCTCCTTCCCACCCAGGGATGGCATGGGGGGTGAAATTCCCCCTCCCCCAAACACCCCTGGTCTGTGTGAAAAGTGTAGACAGAGGAAAAGGAGCAGTAGCTAGTGTGTCATGGTGCAGGCGTTGGGGCTGGGTCAAGAGTAGAGATGTTAGGCTTTATCCTTTGAGTGATGAGAGATTATCCAACAGATCTTACAGACTTGCCAGCGGATATCTCTGTGCGCAGGACAGATTGGAGGAGGAAACAACTGAGGAAGAGAGAAAAGTTGGGAATCGAGTCCCCAAACGTGACCGAGTCCAGGAGAGGGGACATCGAAAGATGGACAGAGTCGAGCAGGCAGGACCCAACAGCGAGTGTGAAGGGGAGAGGCCCGTGGGGGGTGACTTGTGTGCTGGGTGGCCTGGGATAACATCAATCACAGGAGGGGCTGGCGGAGGAGGTGCCGATCTGCGGGAGAGCATGATGGGTTTTGTTCGGGGGGAGGCCGAGTGTGAGAGGCGGCGGTGCGTGCCGCTGGGGCAGGACACCAGCCAGGCAAAGATCTGGGTCTGAAGCTCGGGAGGAAGCCGGAGGGTGAGAGAGAAACTGGAGGCGCTGGCTTGATAGCCATTGCTGTGAAGGTTGGGGGCACAAGCCAGGGAAGGGGGGCGGAGCGATGCCGGTGCCTCTCCAGGTCTCACCCCGGCTGCCCGCGGGGAGGAGGCCAGTTGAGCTTGGAGACAGAGCCAGGCTGAGCAGAGAGCTGAAGGCAGTGGCATCCTCCAGACTTTTGGTCTCATTGGTCAGATTCAGCTGCAAAACAAAACAAAACAAAAACCAGTTCCGTAGACAAGCAGGGACCAAAAACGCATGACAGCGTCGGTCCACGCTGCAGGGCTGAGAGGGCGGGAGAGCTGCGTGGAGCAAAGGACAGCCGGCAGCCGCGTGCAGCTTCCCCGGGGCTGGTTAGGAGCCCTCTGCCTTGGTGGCCTGAGTTGGAAGGGAGCTGTGGGTTCACGGTTCCAGGCCCGGCTCCCCCTGCCTGCAGCGGCTAGAGGGGGTCGCCTGGCCCTATCACCACGGTCCTCTCCGGCACAGAATAGGGAAGCAAAGTGAGCGTGCTGTCCGCGTTCCTAACTTCCCTGGAGTTACTTCTGACCGGGGCTGGGGAGGAGAGAGGAGGAAACTTTAGTGCTTCCTGTTGTTTTCCAGTCATTGATGAGTTTTACTGAGGGTGTTCTTTTCACGTCATGGCTCTTAGTGACAGGAAGCATGATGGCCATAGGACTGGCCAACGGGCAGTTGCAAAGAAAGTCCAGGTTCCATTGGCTTTTTTAAAAGCATCTGTAATATAAGATTTACCATTTCAGCTATTTTTAAGTGTACAGTTCTGTGGTCCTATATCTGTCCACACTGCTGGGCCACCACTTCCTCCGTCCGTCTCCTGGACATCTTGTCTTGCCAAACAGAACCTCCGTAGATGCTGTCCCCATTAAACATTGACTCCCTGCTCGCCCTCCCCCCAGCCCCTGGCACACACCATTCCACTTTGTGTCTCTGTGGAGCTGGCTACTCTTAGTGCCTCCTGCAAGAGGAAGCGTCTGATAGTCACTGTTCGGTGACCGGTTCACTCACTCGGCATCATGTCCCCAAGGTTTAACCCTATGGAGCGTGTGTCAGAATTTCCTCCCTTTTTAAGGCTGCGTAATATTCCATGTTTGTCAGTTAGTGAGCCCTTGGGTTGCCTCCACCTTTTGACTGCCGTGAACGGGGCTGTACAAAGAGCCATTTGTGTTCCTGCTTTCGGTTCTGTGGGAGAGGGACCCAGAGCGTCTCGTGCCTCGTGTGGCACTGTTGCCTTCTTTCTCTATTGGGGGATTGCTCTGATCCCTTTCTAGCTCCCTGTCCTTCTCGTGCTTCCTTTGTGACTGGCTGGAGAGCCGTTACTGAGCCCGGGGCCCATAGTTCTTGGCTCTGAAGGTCTGTCTACAGCGTGTCCCCCTAGCGCTGTCCTAGAATTTGAGCAAGGAAGACCCAAGTTCTAATCTCTAGTCTCTACTATGCCATAACCTTAGCAAGCTTTCTCCTCTCTCTCTCTGGGCGACTGTTTCAACACCCCCACAATGAGAAGGTAGAGCTAAGGGATGCTTAGAGCTCCTCCCAGGGCACAGCGGGGGAGGGCACGGTGGTCTCCTGAGTTCAGAAACCACGCTCCTAAGGTAGGTGAGAAGAGCGCAGAGCTCCAGATTCCCACCTGGGGCAGTTTGACCCAAATCTCACCCTCCTCAGACCTTGGATGGTTAGAGGTTTCTCACGGCTTCTGTACTTGCTGTGTCCTGGTACACGCTGCGTGGCTAGTTTTGTGAGTAAATGTAGCAGCAATTCTCCTTAAAGCAAAATTATATAATATATATTATCCGCCCTTTGTTGAGAGAATGGGGGAGAGGCAGAATAACTGGTTTCACCATAGATTTTTGGCGATCTCACAAACTAATACTGGAGAGAATATTCTACGGACAAACTTTACCTCTGATTAAGACCATAGTTGGTCATGGGCCAAGAAAACATTAGCCCCCCTTTTTCCCTCACATCTAAAATGTTTTGAAGAACAGACCTTCTTCTTCTTAGCTTAAACTCAGAGCAAGTCAATTGCCCCAGAACTGGAGAGGTGAATCCTAAAAGGGCCCCCATGTGATCAACTTTCAGGCCCCAGATGGCACGTGAAAATTTGGACAGGTCTGGGATTCCCTGCTTGGGCTTGGAGACTAGGAACTGACTTTCCCCTCAGCTCTCTCTCCACCCCACCAGTGAAACATCACGTATATGCCAGTGACCTTGTGTCTTGCTTTTCTTGTTCTCGTCTGTAAAAAGCAGTTCACCTGCTTTGTTCAAGGGTGTGGTATTAGGCTAGACTAGACAACTAGAACCCATTTGAAACATGTGAAAAATGTATAGCATTTTCTTCTTAGGGGATGTTTTAACTTTTAACCATCTTATTAAAGAAAAACCAGACTTTCTTTAAATCTGGATACTAAGTCATCAGGCTTTTAATATAGAAAAATTTCTTAAATTTTTATATTGAAGAACTTACCCTGCTGATTGGGACTAGCTTTTGACAACACGAGATTCATAGAGGGAAATTCATATTGGATAAAACTCTGTAAATAAATAACGAAGGGATGCTTGGGTGGTTTAGTCAGTTACGCATCTGCCTTTGGCTCAGGTCATGATCCTGGGGTCCTGGGATCAAGTCCCGCATCGGGCTCCCTGCTCAGCGGGGAGCCTGCTTCTCCCTCTGCCTGCCACTCCCCCCCCCACCCCGCTTGTGTTCACTCTGTCTTTCTCTCTGACAAATCAATAAAATCTTTTAAAAATTATAAGAAAATAAAGTAAATGAACAGAGAAAAAGAGACTAATATTAATTCTAAAACCTCACAGTTTTTCCATCTTTCCCAGAAGTATGACCTGAGACTGACTGCTGTCGAGCTTTTTTGCTCCCAACAAGTGTAGCTGCTAAAAGGCTGTCAGTATTTTAATAACAAGACATCACGCCCATTTTAATAGCTTTATGTAAATTTTCATACCCACTCTGAAGGCCATGAGGTTTCCAGACCTGTGTCTCTGGTTGATGGTACATGAATGACCCCTTTTGCTCCAGCTGCAAATAAGGCAAATTTTATGCATAGCGGGAGTCACGATCTATGTACGTTGGTTTGGTGGGGGAGGAGCGCCTATGTTTAAAATTTCTACTTCCTGATAACATCTTACCAACTTTATCGTTGCTGTCATTCTAGCTAGGTAAGTTTTCTCAGGAGCTGGCTCATAATCTCCATGCTGGGGATCAGCGGTCTGGGATGGAAGACGGGAGTGTTGTTAGAGTAGGAAAGTTTAGATTTGGGACCATCATGACAATGGGCTTTTTTTTTTTTTTTAAAAAACAAATGGTCTTTTACTTACCAATGGGCTTCTTTATAAGATCTTTTAAAGTCTCAATTTTTATTCTCATTTAAATGCAATAAGAAGGCCGGCCCTTTAAGAAGTGCAAACGAAAATAGGTCACTGGGTTGTAAGTTTCTCAACTGATGGTCCTAGCTTCATGTTTGGGGGTATTTTGGTCAAAATCTTCAGTGCTCCTCGGGACGTGGTGGTGTCTGTGTCGTGACGTTACTGTGGCCCCATCAGCCCGCCGTGGGTCCTCTGTGGATGGAAGCTGGCTCCGCAGACACCTGCAGGAGGGAGGAAACCACAGATGACTTCTGCCAGGATCTAATTCTCCCGCGTACTCCTGGCACATTAAAGCCGCGTGTAGCAGCGTGGTTCCAGCGTCCTGGCGGGGCAAGAGTTGGCTCATTCTCTTACAAACACAGTGTAGCTGGATGCACTCATAAATGAAAAATGATCTGAGTGCTGTGGGTGGGGCCCGGAGCTCCGGAGGTGAAGCTGGAGGAGGAGAGAGAAAATCTGCTTCTAAGCTCAGTAGGGCATGGGGAGCGGGCAGGAAGTCGGAGCACGCGCTGGCATGGCTCACATTTTTGTAGATAGCTAATAGCCCAGGACTTTAAAGAACGGAATGGAGAAGGGAAATGAAGCACAACAAACTTTGGAGCCTGTCCTGGTCAAGCGGCCGTGAAGCATAGCGGGGCGCGCTCACCTGATCCGCTCAGAAGCAGGTAAGAGGGGCGCCCGAGCAGGGCAGAGAATCGCATCTTCTCTCTGAACCCAGCTTCTTTGGTCTTATTATTATTATTTTTTAAAGCACATGAGAAGTGAGTAGATAATATTGACATAAGAAGCAGACCTCGCCTAAATTGTGCTGATATCTGCCCAAGCGAGAGTTTTTCTCACTTAGTCGCTTGATGACCAAATGACGGTGATGTTCTGGGGGTTTGCTTTAAAAACAGTCACCCAGGATCGCACAGCGGTTAGTGAAAACTGATTTTAAAATGGGCAGATGAGAAATGAACTGCAGGCAGGCCCTGTTTTAGAACACAGACTTTGAAGATAGCCAACCAGAAACTGATTTTCAGGCTTGACCGTTGCTGTGTTTTCATACTTCAGCGCCGATAAGGTGCTTGCTAATTTTTGCTGGCTTTTGTAAGAAAGGAGGTAGATGTATAACAGCTGGGAAATATCCAGAAATTGACTGGGATCCAGAGTGAAGCCTGAATGCACTAATGTTTTCTCCATTAAGGCAGCCGTTCTCTGCTCAGCTTCTAAGACAGGGAATTGGAAAGTGAAGTGTGGATCCTGAGTATTTGTCATGGGGGGAGGGGCAGAGGGTTGGAAACTGTCACGGTGACATCTTCACACTCAGAAGTAGAAAATAAATGAGGAGGGCCAAGGGTCCCAGCCACATGCAGGGAGAACTGGAAGACGGATCTGCGGCTCCTGTCGTAGCCACGTCTCACAGCATCCTTTCCGTTGCTGAGGCTGGCCAGAGAGGACCAGAAGGGAATAAAGACCACCCCAAGCCTGGGTTTCTAAACCACTGCCAGGCCTTGCCTCTGCGAGGCGCCCGGATAATCTGACGTGGATTCCCCGCCCACCCCCCACAATGAAGTGGTCAGAGTCGTGGAGTTGAGCTGACCTGGGGAAGTCAGAGATGGTGTGTGTGTGGTCAGTGTGACAGGAGCACCAGAATCAGATCAAGAATTTAATATTTCGATGGATTAGTCCAGCTTGAGTGTCGGTGATCTTTGGGTTGCGCTTTTGAGAATGCCCTGTTAGCCACTGGGGTGTGTCTGGGGAGGCCGGTGTGAGAGCTGCTTCACCTCCCAGCTGGCTGCATCCTCACCCGGAGCCCCAGTCTTTCAGCTTTGCATTGTAGGTCTGGAGGGCTGGGAGATGGCTGTGCTCAGTCAGGGCAGCCTACACCTTATCTCTGGTTTCTTTTTCCCTCTAACTTCTCTGCCTTCCACAGCGAAGCCCACGGCGGTGGTGGGGAGGGAGTGTACGGGGCATTCCACACAGCCTCTCTGTTCCCCACCACCCCCGACTCCTGTTCTTTCTGGCCTGCTCTCCAGAAGATGGGTGGGGCCCCTTTTGCAGTGAATTAAGGTGAGTTGGGGGACAGACTCCTTTATAGGGTCCATTCTGGAATCCGTCAGAGGTTAGCCAACTGTGGCCTATGGACCAAATCCAGCCTGTCTCAGCCTGTTTTTGTGGGGCTCAGGAGCTAAATATGTATTTTACATTTTAAAGGGTTAAAGAGACCAACAAAGAAGACTATAGGACAGGGACAGATACGACAGATACGATCTGCAGAGCCTAGGATATTTTCTCTAGGACCTCTTAGAGAAAATAGTTGCTGACCTCTGATTTTTAACATCATTCATGACCAGAATGATCAATGGGTTGACACAGCTCAAGTCCTCCACAGCTTCCATGAGTTGTTGTTTTGGAAACTGATTATCATTCATCAGTCTGTTAAATGGCATTATTGCCTTCAAAAGGGTTGATCGGGAGCAGGGAAGCTGGGTCCGATCAGTGGGAAAGAAACATCAGACAAACTGTACAATATGGTTGGATTTTGCCCAGTCCCCTTGTTGGTGGACCTGCTGGCAAAGCCATCTACGAGACAGACCCACCATATTTGATCGTGCCCCCCACTGGAAGGAACTGATGGGGAACAAAACACCCTGCTTACTTACACAGAAATGATCCATTTCCTTGTTCCTCTTTTGTGGACCGAATGCTGGCCAGAATTCTACGATCTGAGTTGTTTGGTATTGCCACTCTGGGAGGAAAAAAAAAAAAAGACATTTTCTGTAATAAAAAAAGATAGTGAACTAAGTGAATGTCATGTTTTCTCATATCCAGAACAGTGTTCCTTTATTGCTCTCTAAGAAAGCCTACTATAGGTCCACCAGCCTTTCCCCTGAACATGCAATTCTCTTCCACCCAGCACAGTATTTCATTGTTAATGTCATTTCTAATAAGGGAAGAGGAAAATCTGGTGACCTTGCTCATGTTTAACTTGTGTCAAAACTGCAGGCCTGGATGTGGAGCAGACTTCTGTAAGAAGCTCATTGTCCACTGCAGAAATACAGAAAAGTTTCTCACAAGGAGATTGCAGTTTAAGAAGAAAAACAAAACAGTCAGTATTAATTTTTTCTCCAAGACACTTCAGCCATCTAGTATCCTGTATTTGGAAACTGGATGCTGTCAGTGGAGAAGAATGGGGGTGGGGTCCAGTTTGACAGATGAAAACCAATGATGAAGTATGAAAATATGTATAGGCTGGTGTCCCGTGGGGGTTCAGGGCTAGAAAACAAGATGGCGGCGATGCACTTGTCAAGTCAAATTGTCAGAGCTGGCAAGGGTGGGTCCTTTAATCTACCCTGTGAGCAAGGCAGCACCTTTGCCTGTGTTTAGAAAGGAGTTTGGCTCTGAATATAGAGATTAAGTAACCTGCTCTTCCTGTACGCGCTGGAATTTCTCAGACATAGTCAGAAACCTGATTTGCATAACTGCTGAAACTCGACTAGAAGCCGAGCAGACTGAGGCCTGGACTCCCCAAGCAAGGAGCAGTTAGGAAGCACAGCACGTGAGGGAATTTATGAAGCTTGCCCAAGAGGGTGTAGTGCTGTGTGGCCAGATTTAATGGGGTAGGCTCTGGGGTGAAGGGTCAGCTTTGGGTTCCCAGCAGGCCATGATTAGAGGGCGAGTCACGTGTTCGTCTGCGTGAGTGGCGATATGTATGTAAGAGCTCTAGAACTACCTGGTATCCCAAATTAGCATGAGGGACCTTTTCATTTCTGAGCCATGTGACCAAGGTGGCTCATAAAGAGACAGAAACCATCAAGCAAAGTCTGATCATGAGCTAAGCTGGTGGATAAGACACGAGCTGCACTTAATTAGCCAACTCATTTATAGCATATTGGGAGGGCAGGTGTGTCCGCTGGAAGCTAGAGCATCTGCCCCCTCCTTTTGGCTATCTTAACAGGGCTGGAATCTGAACTCTACTCATCAGCTTTTTCCTGATGGTGAATAGGATAAAAGACGGAGCTAAATGTGTGCCTCCGTGTGCAAAAGTATGAAAATCTGGAAGAGAGGAACAGCCAACCTAATAGAAGTTATGATTCTGAGCTAGAAAGGGAGACTTAGTGATCATGTCCATGAAAGGGAATCAGTAATTTCCCATCTCAGTGGCTGGCAGGGATCCCGTTGTGTGGCTTTGTGTTCACATACAGATTCTGTCCCTCTTAAGAACCTCTGTAGGCAATGCACCCAAATATCCTTCCTAGACATATCCTGCAGTGGGGGCCAGGGATACCACATTTTTCTCACCTTGCAAGTCCTCTCTGAAGCTCTGCTGTTTCTTTAGTGGCCAGGGAATAAGATGGCAGCATCTCTCTTCCATTCACAAGACACCTGCTCTGCTTAGCAAAGGAGGAGCCTGAGTGTGGCCTACTCGGACACCTTCTGATGGCGTTGCTCTCCCTGGTGGCCCACTCCCTTAGGTTACCATGGTTTGTTAAATCTGAGTGTGTGGGGGCATGTAGCCCCACTACACTGCATTCCATAGATGGCCTCAGTAAGGCACGGGTTGAGCTCACAGTCCCAGCTTAGATACAAAGTCCCTGCGCAATGAGTTGGGCCATGGCAGCAATGGACCTGGGCTCTAGATCTGTCTCCCTTTTTACGATCTCTTCCTGAAGAAGCAATGTAACTATATTCTATGTGCACCAGAGGAACTTGGCCCTTAGAAGGACCCAAAGTGATTCCTTTGGTAAAAGAGAAGCTTTACTTTTTACTTTTGGTAACGTTGAGGTTTGGAGGCTATCAGGTGTACCTAAAGCAAGATTTACTTGGACTATCTTCTTTGCCTAATTTCTGCTCATCTTCTTCCCAAATTAGAAGATGGAAATTGGCCAAATAGGGCAAGTCCAAGGAATGACCGGAGTGGCCCTTGGGAAGCAGTTCAGTTAAAAGGCCTCTGTTTCAGTGGGACTCCTCAGACTTGGGGGGCGGGGCAAAGAACATTTGCAGATTTCTCCCTTAAAGGGTAGATAGGTGGCCTTCTGTTTCCACATTATATCTTCCCAAACCTTGCCCTTTTAACAGAAGCTTAAAAATTCTTAGAGACTGTCTTCCCTCCCACTCCAAAAAAAAAAAGGTCTTGCATTGAACAATTTAGAATTCCCACACAAATCAGAACACAAATAGCAGTGCTCAAGCCAGAGGGAGGTGGGAGGGAATTCAAAGGCACCATAGTTGACCTTTATTTAAATAGCGTGAGTCTCTGGATTCATCATGGTGGTCTTGGAAGAGCAACCCTGTACCCATGCCTTTTGCTCTAGTTTCTGCTGCTTCAGATAAAGTGTTCCTTTCTCCTGCGGGCTGGTTCTATCACCCAGTGGAGGGTCTGTCTTCCAAGGAACCACGCCTTCGCCTTCTACTTGCCAAATTCTACCTTAGTCTTCATCTTATAACACTTTGCCTAAAGTTCCCAGACATCTGCCCGTGGGGTAGAGGGCCGAATGTTGGCAATAAGCTGCGGGCTTTGGAAAACATCGTAGGTATTTGATTGTAACCGATGCAAGGCGGTCTTGGCATGGGAGCAATAAAGACCTGGAGAGGAAACAGAAAATTGCCTCTAAGCGCTGCAGGGGAGAAGGTGGCAGAAATGAAGGGTACGGCTTGGGTTTGCAAGGCTAAGTCCTTTGCACAATCCTTTTACAGGCTAGAACTTGCTTGACTTCAGCTTCTCCCTCAACTTAGTCAAGGAATGTTGGAGGACGGAATGCTGGAGCTGAGTATGTACCTGGGGGCATCTTGGTGGGTGAGGATTTTATGAAGGTCCCAGGGGCCCAACCAGACATTGCGCGGTGGGAATCCTCCTGTTTTCATAATGGTAAGACCTTAGACATTCTCCTGTCTCTAACTAATTAGACATTCTTAGGGCATTTCTAATGTTAACAAAAATTCAACACTTCCTCTTGAAAGTGAGTAGAGTCAGTTATTTCAAACTTTCACTGGGAGAAACATGAGTCATCGCTCTAGCATTCCGGTGGCTTAATTAATTACATTCGTTGCCACTGGCATTTCTGGGTGGAGAATCTGCCTCAGCTTTAGTCTTTATGCTGTGGGTCCTTCATCCACTCCTCCGACAACGTCTAGCTTACTCCAGAACCAGAGTGGTCTCAAAGCTAAGATCTCAAAGCCTCCAGAGAGTCCCCTTCCTAGGCCTGATGACTGAGAATAATACAGGGCTGAATTTTATAAGCAGTTTTACGGTGATATGATTGACCGCGATAGACTCCTATCATCCGCAGGCTGGCCCTCAAAATCTTTGAGGTTTCTCCTGCTTTCAGCCTATTTTCTTTCTTAGAACCATATCCTAGGTCACCGGCCCCTGAGCCAGGATGGACGGGGAACTAGATAGAAGTCATGCAACTCATTCATCGCCAGGTGTTCAAAATGCAAAGTTTAGCCCTCTTTTTCAGATGAGCAGGCCAAGCTCAAGACAAACTAATGCGAGAGCAGTGTGTGCGTGTTGGTTTTGGAGAAGGGCAGCCAGCAGAAAATAATTCATGATACTCACGTGGAGCTGGAGACGTGGCTGGTTTTGAGCAAAAATCTTAATGGGAGACTGTGGCTCAAGTTTGTAGGTCACTCTTCCTTTCTGTAAACGTGGCTGAAACATGCTCACTTGATTTGTGTTGGTTGGAGAAACGCCTCATTGTGTAGTAGCGACTTTTCTGTGAGAGTTCAAACCGAGTGTCACATGAATTCCCCAGGGCTGATGTGCTCAGTTCCATTTTGCTTTCACGGCACTTTGGTTAGTGTGAGGGGGAAATGGCCTGCAGAGCCGGCGTAGATGGCTTGGATGTACAATTTTGAAATTCAGAGACAAATCGGTGTTGGCTTTTTCTGAAAACGGATCTTATTTTGAGAACCACCGTTGACATGGCTGTGGGAAGTGTTGCTTATACTTGGCAAGAAAACCACCTCGAAAAGGTGCCTTGCCTACGATCCAAGAGACAGGTAGCCTGCCCCAAGCCCTCGGGCAGAGCAGGGAGAATGTTTCAGAGTCAGTAATTTGTATTAAATCCACATTTGAATGGAAGTACCTATGCAGATGGAGAAGGCAGCTTCCTGCAAAATGGGATTATTTTAGTTACTCAGTGTGATGGTATTCAGAACGGAGCCTGGCCTTTCTGTTTCAGAAATATTTGGGACTCCAACCAAAAAGATTCGATCAAAAGTACTCCTGAGGGCGCCTGGGTGGCTCAGTGGGTTAAAGCCTCTGCCTTTGGCTCAGGTCATGATCTCAGGGTCCTCGGATCCAGTCCTGCATCGGGCTCTCTGCTCAGCAGGGGGCCTGCTTCCTCCTCTCTCTGCCCGCCTCTCTGCCTACCTGTGATCTCTGTCTGTCAAATAAATAAATAAAAATCTTTGGGGGAAAAAAAAAAAGTACTCCTGAAACATCTAAGCGCTCATCTTCTAGTAGGAACTCGCATCAAAGCTGGCAGACAGAAGCCAAAAAGGCAAATGCAGTTGCTATCAGAGAAGGAAGTGATCCAACCAGCTGTGCTCAAACTAAGATCAGACAGAGACAGATTTGGAGCCGACTTTTCTACCTCCTTTTGCCTGGGATCCTTAAGCATCTCTTACTTTTAACCTAGATTCTAATAATAGATTTCAGTGCAACTGTGAACCTGAAAGGAAGGACAATTTAATGTTTGTTGTCACTACCGTTCAAAGCACAGTAGTGTTAGCGGTCCCCAGGCCGGGCACCAGTAGAGATGAGGCATAGTTTCTGTAGCAGATATCTTGCAACATTCTGCTCACTACAACTTTGAAAATACATCAGTTAATAAACCTGTTGGTAGGGACGGCTGGGTGGCTCAGTTGGTTAAGCCACTGCCTTCAACTCAGGTCATGATCCCAAGGTTCTGGGATAGAGCCCCGCATCGGGCTCCTTGCTCAGTGGGGAGCCTGCTTCTCTCGCTGCCTCTGCCTGGCACTCTGCCTGCTTGTGTGTGCTTTCTCTCTCTCTCACTCTCTCTGACAAGTAAATAAATTAAATCTTTAAAAACTAATAAAAAAAATAAACCTGTTGGTAGATCTTCTTATTTAGTGTGTTAATAAAGAAGCACAGAGACCCCTGGGTGGCTCAGTTGGTTAAGAGTCTGCCTTTGGCTCAGGTTGTGATCTCAGGGTCCTGGGATCGAGTTCCGCATCAGGCTCTGTGCTCAGGCAGGTGTCTGCTTCTCCCTCTCCCTCTCCCTCTGCCCACCACTCATGCTCTTTCTCTCTCTCTCAAATAAATAAAATCTTCTAAAAATATATTAAAAAATTTAAAATGGTATACATTTTAAGACATTTAGGGTTTTCTATTTCAACATAATTGGTTTTCTTTGTAATCTTAGACATTTTATGCATTTAAATACGTTAGTACGAGATGTCCGAGAGGTGCATGATGAAGGAAAGAAAGCCAGCCAGCTCGCCTCTCCTACAAGCTACCATTTGATATTTAGATGTTCATTTACCAGAAGAAAAATATTAACCCAGGACAGGAGGGTGTGTTCCAACCTACAAATCACCTGGGGATAAAATGCAGATTCTTAATGCAGTGAGTCGGGGTGGAGCCTAAGGTTTCTGCATTTCGTAAACTGAGGGTGGATGGCTGTAGCCCATAATAATCCCATTAAGGCCAATGTTTTCCAAACTCACTTCTAATGATTCAAGCGCTCTTTGTTATAGGTAATAGCTTAACTGTTGTACCACTTATCTATGGGAAAAGATGTCCCAGGAGAGGGAAAGTGGGAGATTCTCATAGACCACACGTGCTTCCAAGTGTCCTACACTCAGTCTCTGGGAGCCCAGGGTAGCTTCCAGGCTGCCGAGTGAACTTGGTGGAGGCTTAGCCTGGGAGAAAGAGCCAAGGAAAAGGGCCCAGTAGCAGGTGCATGTCTGCCTCGTGTCTCTGTCATGGAAAGGCTTCGTCTGGGGAGCAGCGGCCCTGTGAGGGGCTGTTTCCTGAGCTCCTGGGGCTGCTGTGTGCGAGCTGACCTTATGCTCTGCACTGAGGAGCGTGGTGGGTGGCCTTCTTCATTCCCCAAGGGTGATTTATTACCTGTGTAATTAGATGATGCAAGTCGTGTATCTTTGTAAGATTTTCATAGATGTTTGCAAATTAGGGAAAGGTCCTTTGGCCAAGTATGAAGAGGAAAAGCTCACTGAGCCTCCATGGCCCAAGCAATTTTCTTGAATAACCCAGGGCCCCCAGTCCTGACCTGCTGTCTCCTAAATGTGCTGCTGACCTTGGTCAAACCACATATGTCATTTAGCCTGCTGGTGGCTTCCTAGAGCTGCCACAGAGGTCTGGAAATCCAATTTTGTCCATATATCTGAGGTTATCAGCTGCTTGGAGACTGGTCTGTGCTAATCACCTTCCAGGAGACTGGCATCCCAAACTCAATCTATTGACTCCTAGTGAAGAAAGGGGCCTCGCAGTCACCAAATATGGTCTGCCATCTTTGTCCTTTGTTCCTGCCGTCTTAGCCCTGTCTTCGCAGGAGAGAGGTCACCGAGGCTGAGGACTTCATACGGACTAAGTCTTAAGGAAGTTTCCAGGACCTACATTCAGTCTCTCTCACATGGAGGACCGAATAACCATACCACGATACCCTCAGCTTTTGGACTCACCTTGACTAGCATCCCTTGGGTCTACTCCTTCCCTACCCTGGTTCCAGGGTGGTGACCCACCAACTGTTCTGGCTCAGCTTTTGGACTCACCTTGACTAGCATCCCTTGGGTCTACTCCTTCCCTACCCTGGTTCCAGGGTGGTGACCCACCAACTGTTCTGGCTCAGCTTCCATATTCCTGGGGCTGCCTGCCTGAGACCACCTCTGCCCCCCCCCAGGCTGGGTCGTTTTACCCTCCCCATTCCTGGGTCATCCCTGAAGAAGGGTGTGTGTGTGTGTGTGTGTGTGTGTGTGCGCGCGCGCGCACGCGCAGCAGGTGGGACAGCACAGGTGCACAGCCATTACAAGGTGACTCGTACTATTTCTACTCTCTCCCTTTTTTTCTTTTAACTCTTTCTTACTATTTCTACTTTAGGGGCCAATTCCCTGTAGCCCCAAGTGTGGCGATCCCAGCCTTGAAGAAGCATGGGTGACGCCTCCCGACCAGGAGACTGCTCCCTGAAAAACATGTTAGTTCATACCTGTCTCTGCAGGAAGACTCCTTATCTACTATCATCAACACCCTGGTTCCCAAAAGTCAGCCTGTGAATCTGGCTGCATCACAAAGAGGCAGGTTGTAAAATACTGCTGAGCCCCGATCTCCATTCTGAGTGAGGGTCTAGAGTCGTGCTTGTAAAACATTCTGCAGGAGTAGAAGAACTCCTCAAATGGTGGCCCCCTGTTTCAGAATGTTTTTGTGTCACGGCTGTCCTGTCAGCAATGGAGGATGATTGGAGATCTCTTTTATTTCTTACGTATACTCCTCTTTTTTGCTTAAATCTTTTTTTTTAAGATTTTATTTATTTATTTGACAGAGAGAGATCACAGGTAGGCAGAGAGGCAGGCAGAGAGAGGGGGAAGCAGGCTCACTGCTGAGCAGAGAGCCCGACGCAGGGCTCAATCCCAGGACTCTGAGATCATGACTCGAGCCGAAGGCAGAGGCCTAACCCACTGAGCCACCCAGGCGCCCCTTTTGCTTAAATCTTGTATGTAATCAATGTGTGTTGTCTTACAGGGCAAGCTCTTTTTTTCTTCTTTGGATAAAAAGCTCCCCAGATGATTCTAGAATCAGAATCAGTCAAGCTTGAAACCATTGCCACAGACCTGTTGTCCCAGACCCAGAGCCTCATTTCATGGATGAGAAAGCCGAAGCTTCCCGCAGGAACTGGCTGTCTTGAGGGGGTGGGGGCCCGGGAGGGTTGCCCTCTGGGTACATGTACGTAGACCACGCCCAATAGTCTCCCTGTTCCTTGGCTAGAGCCACTCACTCAGCCCCAGCGGCCTTATTTCTGGGCTGTCTCCATAGAGCAACAATAATCTAATCCCCATATGTGCAAGGTGCCAGACCACATTTCACCCAAATATTGTCCCCAGTTCTAGCACTAAAATGTCAGTGACATCAGCCATCCTGCTGCTTCCACAGCTGACAGATGGAGGCCCCCAGAATGCCCAGAATCCCCCATCTCCTCATTAGATCTCTTCAACCTCCGGTGCCTCAAATTCTCCGTCTATAAAATGAGGTGAATTCTGTCTGCACTACCCCCTTTATAAACTTGTTGTGCAAATCAAACAAAACAATATATGTGGAAGGCTTTGGGAGAAAAAATACAAAGCACTATATAAAGGTGGTCTCATCATCACTGATATTATATTACCAGTCTTCCTCCCCCAACAAAGATGCTCTATTTCTGCTGAGAGGCTTCAAATAGAGTCACTCCAGGTAGAATAAGTGCTTTATTCTATTATAACCCAGCGAAAGGCTTACTTTGTGGGGTGGAGAATCAGGATTCCCATAGAAATCTATCACTTCTGAATTTCCTGATTAAAGCCGCTCTAATGGCCCATTAGTGAATCATTTCACACCCTCTGCCCTTCAAAGGCCACTTTCCAGCTGTACTGAGAGCCAGGAATTGTTTGGGGAAGCAAGTTGGTACATGTAAGTCACAGGATGTTTTTCTGTCTGCTCAAAGGCAGGGACTGTCTTTCATGCCTCTCCTGCTGTGCTGGGTGGTGAAAATGCTTCAAGATTTGTCGTTTTGAGAATGGCAGGGTTTTTGACCTTGTGTTCCAGACTAGATTAAGAACCAGACAGATTTTAGTATCTGTAAAACTGTCTGCAACTGTTCCAACAGAGAGCAATCTCTAGAATGGATTAAACTTTACTCTTCTGCCTCAGAAATAACACTGCTTGGGAATGAGGGAGCTTGGCGTGTGGTAATGCAACCTTAGTGATATTAACCACCAGCTATGTCTCCATAGACGTGTTAGAAGAAAACGTAGGGGTTGGAGAAAGAAGGTATAAAAGAGACAAGGACAATTGAAAGAAGGAGTGCCAGGGTGGCTTAGTCGTTAAGCATCTGCCTTTGGCTCAGGTCAATCCCGGGATCGGGCTCCCTGCTCAGCAGGGAACCTGCTTCTCTCTCTCCCAGTACCCCTGCTTGTGTTCCCCTCTCTTGTTGTCTGTCTCTCTTTCTCTCTCTGTCAAATGAATAAATAAAATCTAAAAAAGGAAAAGAGAAAATTGAAATAAAATGTAAGAAAGTAATTCTAAGAAAGGAACATGTGAGTTAATGACGTTACATAGATGGCATGTCCTCATTAGAGGACGTTCCAACTCTGAAATTATACAACTTCACTTGTACATTTATACAAATAGCCTAGGTTGGAATGGATGGGAAAGAGCTCATGAAAGAGGCCATTCTTAAATGGACCTTGATGCATAAGTAGGATGTGCAGGCAGAGAGAATGGGAAGTTCCCTCCCGGAGAGTGACAGTCCAGAGTAGAGGCTGGGTGTGAAGCAGGTGTTTGTGGAAGAAGTCATATGCTAACAAGAAGGGGTTGGGGGGGTGGGGGATGAGAGTCACCTTGTTGATGCTTATAGGTTAGTGAGACTTGGCTGAAACAGATGAGATTGAAAAGACTTTATAGTAAACCAGACAAATTGTTCAATGGTTCAACTTACTTTCATTTGCTTAGAAACCCAAATGCCAGACTCCCAAAAATAGACGATAGAATTACCTGGAAAACTTTAGAGAGTAGAAATATGCTGGCTTCTATTCAGCCACCCCACTAGCCCTGATTTAGTATTTTAGAAACTTCGAAGCAATTAGGGATAGTGGTAAAGGTAGAGATTCTGATTTTTTTTTTTTAAGCTCTCCAAATGCAACCAATAATATGAGCCAGCCATGTAACTTTTAAAGAGTTTCATCCTCATATATGACAGATGTGTAATATAAAATAGCTCTTAAATACCCAGTTTCCTGGGATGTCTGGGTGGCTCAGTCGGTTAAGCATCCACCTGCAGCTCTGGTTATGATCTCAAGGTCCTGGGATCAAGCCCCACACCAGGCTCCCTAATTAGCAGGAGCCTGCTTCTTCCTCTGCCTGCCACCCTCCCTGCTTGTGGTCTGTCTGTCTCTCTCTGTGTCTGTCTCTCTCTCTCACAAATAAAATCTTTAAAAAAAAAAAAGAAAAGAAAAATATCTCCTTCCCCAATTTACGTGATCCTAACAGAGTTATGAGGTTGCAGGTAATAAAAATCAATTCTGACTCATTTACTCAGAAAAGAAATTGAGTGCCAGAATGTTGGGTAGCTCACAGAAGCCCACAGCAGTGGTGAGGTATGGACTCAAGAGAATGGGCAAGGACCAAGTGGCCAAGAACACACCCAAGGTCATGGCACAGGAACGCTCTGCTTCGGATACCCCAACTGCCACCACTACGATTACTAGACCCTTGTGACTAGCCTTTATCTGTCCCTGTGTCCTAGAGCGTCAGACAAAAGCCTCCAGTGGGCCAGATCTAAGTCATGTGCCTGTGGACTGGTTCCCGGGAGTGGAGACAGATAATAAATGTCCCTTCCCTACCAACCCTCATGTAATAGGAGCTTCTCCAAATCCAAAAGCTGATCAAATGACAGAAAGCCCCCTGACCATGCAGGCAGAATGAGCTAGAGAGATGGTTTCCTCCTTCAGCACCTCCTTTCCATGTGTCCACACCCTTTCCTTTCCCTGCCTTTCCTCTCCTCCACTGCCTTTCCCAGATACCCCGTTCTCTCTCGGGCATGGGCACAGCTGGTAAACCACCAAACTCAGTGTGATTGGTTTAGTGCTGGTCACCTCTCTTCACGGAGGCCCTTTCACCCAGCTCACCACCACATCCACAGCCCTGCCTACAGCATCCCTGCCTCCGAAGGCAGCCACTCCATCACGGCGTGGTCCTAGGTGTTTAAAACATCATTGTCTTTTAAAGCCAAATATCTTCCATCCTTTATCTTTTTCTTATGGGAACTACCCCTGTAAGCTGTGACACCTTGAAGTGGTCTACACCTTTCCTCATATAACCATTCATGTATTTGTGTACAAAACCATTATAGCCCTCCTAGACCCCCTCCATCATCTTCTCCAGGGGAAGCCTCCTTAAGTCTCTTCAGCGGCTCATCGTAAGAGGATTGCCATTTTCTCATCCTTGAACTGAATCAAACTCTCTATGTGCAGTCTTATTGGGAAAGAACTGTTGCCTCCTTTGATGTGAATAGTATACTTCTCTTAGTAACAATGCCTCCAGTTGAAATGCCTCCGGTTCATTCTGTTGTGAGATTGACTGTCCATGAAAACCTGTAGATTTGTATTGAAGCTATGTGGGGCTTGTTTAAAATAACCCCATAGGATCAGATTCTGATGCAGGAGCCTAGGACCACATCCTGGCACCAGCGTTTAATACCGTTAAATTCTTGTGAGAGAAATTCCACATTCCTCTATGGAAAGACTGAGAAGGTGAGTTCTAGATGCTGGAAAAATGAAGAGCACAAACCAGCAAGAAAACCCAGTGTGGTCCTCTTTACTTCTAGTAAGTAGATCCTTCCTACAAAAATAAATAGCTAACACACTCCTGATGAACAGAAAATGGTATCAAAAACACAAAGCTTGGTTTGCAAAAAAAAAAAAAAAATTTTTTTTAAAGAGAGTGCACATGAGCAGTGTGGGGAGAGACAGAGGGAGAGAGAAAATTTTAAGCACAATCTGTGCTGAATGCAGAGCCCGACATGGGGCTCCATCTCAAAACAGTTGAGGGTTTGGCCACAGGACTCCGGGATCATGACCTGAACCGAAGTCAGATGCTTCACTGACTGATCCACCCCGGTGCCCCTCTTCTTTATTATTATTAAGTCAAGTTTATTGAGATAGAATTTGCTTACACTTTTAGCCTAATGAATTTTACCCAATTCCAGAAGAAAGGATTAAATGCAATATACTTCAAGTACAAAACTGAGACATTGTGCTAACATAACAAAGAAACTAAAGGAAGACCTTTCCAGTTGTGCCAGTCTATATAAATTCTGACAAACACGAGTCATGTAAACTACAACCTCAGTCAAGAGAGAACCATTCAACGTTGGCTAATTGAACATAATAAATAAAAAATTAAAAAAAAAAAAAAGAACCATTCCATCACCCTAGAAAGTGGCCCCTTGTGGCCAAACCCTCTCTTCATCCACAGCTTCTGGCAACCACTGATATGTTCACTGTCCCTATTACTTCACCTTTCCAGAATGTTGTGGAAATGGAATCCTATAGCCGGTAGCCATGTAAGTCTTTCATTAGCCTCACTCAGTTGAGATTTACCTTGTTACACGTATCAGTAGCCCTTCCTTTCCACTGGGAGGAGTCTTCCATGGTTGTGCAAATGTGTCACAGTGGAAGGAATCTTCCATGGTTGTGCAAATGCGTCACAGTGGGTTTCTCTGTTTGCTCCTTGAATGTGTCGGTATGTCAGAGCAAGGTCTGTGTAATGTCTCAAGAAAGAGGTTTTGTGCCCCTTTGCTCTCACCAAATGCATTCTATTGGACAGAGAAATTGCTGCTCTCATATGTGATTTCTGTTCTTCAGTCTTGCTAGATCGTTATCTTTATAATGTCTCCTGAAGCCTGGAAAAAAATATGGCAAGTAGACTAGACAGAGGATGTGTGTTTTCTTTTTCTTTGCCCACAAGCCTCAGTACTAGATTTTTGTCTATTTTAAATAGAGATCTTATTTCTAGCTCTTATTACACTTTCAAGCCAGTTTCAACTCTTCTTATTTTTTTTTTTTTTTGGTTTTCATTTATTTGTTTGTTTGCTTCTTTTTAGGAAAAAATCTGTTTCACCTTCTTTAAAGGAAAACTGTCACTTCTTTAATATTAGGACTTTTTTATTGAATTATAATTATTATATAAACAGGGATGCCAGAATTTTAAAACCTCTTTCAAAGTACTGTTTTCATTTTAAAATTGGACGCGTTCCACTAAATGTCTATGGTAATCATTTTGAGATATCTCTGCCAGGAGATATAGTATGTCATAAAGACTGCACTCTGAAATTCAGGTTAGAATGGAGAAGAGAGAGAGTGATTTGAAATAATTATGTGATGGGAACGTCTGAATTCATAACCTCTGTATACCTTTGATTTATAATTTTGGTAAAAATTACTTCTAAAGAAAGCCTTCTTGGATTTCATGACCTCAATTGAGAACTTGTGGGCTGCTGATTACAGCAGGGAGATTTACTTGAAAGAGTCCAAGCTAGGGCTGGCTAGGGTGAATTTGTTGTTTGCTTTTTAATGGGGGCGATCTTAGCTTACTGCCTCCTTAACTAAAGGACAATTGTTCAGATTATGTATCTGTAAACACAGTTTTTAAGCTAACTACAGCTCTGGAGACAGCCCTTTAAGGATACTAGATGCTGCTGCCTTCCTTTCCTATCTATAACTAAATACACTTTCCATTAAAATCTGGAAAGTATTATTTTGGAACTTGACCAATGAACCTGAACTCATCTGGAAGGGGGAAAAGGGAGAGACGAGCTAAGAAATTTGGGGGAAAATCAGAGCAGTGAGGAAGGATGTGGGCTTTCTTACCAGAGAGCAAACTATCCTTTAAACTTAGAGGAATTCAAGCAGTGTGGCACAGAGATCGCCAAATAGATCCGTGGCACAAAGTAAGGAATCCCAGACAGGCCCATGTATGTCAGGAAATTTGGTGTGTGCAAAAGGATGCAGTTGAAAACTGGAGGATGGATGACAGTCTGCTTCATGGATCTCATTGCAATAATGAGCTGAAACTTTTATAGGAGACTGTGACGTTAAGTCCTGCCTTAAAAATCGATGAATAAATTCCAAATGGGGTAGAAAGCTACATGTAAAAATGAGATCTGTGGGGCACCTGGGTGGCTCAGTGGGATAAAGCCTCTGCCTTCGGCTCAGGTCATGATCCCAGCGTTCAGGGATCGAGCCCCACATCAGGCTCTCTGCTCAGCGGGGAGCCTGCTTCCTCCTCTCTCTCTCTGCCTACTTGTGATCTCTGTCTGACAAATAAATAAATAAAATCTTTTTAAAAAATGAAATCTGTGAACATATTAGAAGAAAATAGAGTATCAGCTAGGGCAGGGAAGCCTCCTAAGTAAGACCATGAATGCAAGAGGTTGTAACGGAGAAGGAAGATTAAACTTATGGAGAGGCTGTAAGTTGAACGTTATAGGAATGGTTTGGAGGGAGATATGAAGGAGCGACTTGCACGTCTCTCTCTCCCCCTTTGCTATGTGAGTTTTGGGAAGAGCATATTGACAAACTACTTACGTTTCTCAACGTGCTCACCGCCGTGTGTGGACTGTGGCACGTGCGTGTGTTTTGGGTAGGTATTACTAGTTCTAAACCCCTTCCTTACTTGCAGTGATTCATGTTTCAAAAGTGTAGCTCCACGTCTAAGCATATTTTTGTAAAATTGTCATATGTTTTGAAAACCATTGCCTTGTTGCTGATACTCCTCCTTACTTCTCAGTGCCAAGGGTAAAGGATTCAGTTCTGTTATTAGATACGTTGTGGCTCTTGGCTTGCAGTGTGCTTGGGAATCCACTGCGTTCTCGGAGAGAACATGGGAGGCAGGGATGAGAGGTTGTAAAAGAGCCATGAACCTGCTTTAAGGTGTGCACAGTCTTGCTGATCAACATGACAAGCTCGTGGACACAACCAGAGCACATTCTGGGGAAGTGTTATCATCAAATGCCAAGTTGAATGTAATCGGCCAGAGGCTGGGCACTGGAGGATGTCTTAACACCTGTGTTCTATGGAACCTCAGAGGGGACCAGCCTCTTGAGGGGCTGGGAAGAGGTGCATCAAGGAGCTTAACAATGGTAGACAGACATATCTGGAAATTTTCCCTGTCCTCTTGCTCCTTTGAAACGAGCATCTTTCTAACTGAGCCTATACTCTGAGTTTGGGGTGATTCACATGTGACACTCTAAAATGCTCGATTAGAAAGTTGACATGCTCGTGGGGGCTCCAGGAAAGCCAACTTTCTCAGAGTATGTGGGGCAGAGCCCCAGGGCTGGTATCCACTTCCCCGCCACGTTCAACGTCATCATGTGGGTTTTCCTTCTTGGCCTTCACCAATGGGGATTTGTATGTGTAGTTAGTTGATTTGTCTGCCTATGTAGCCCAGCGGGCTTGGATGTAGTCATTGTGAACATATTCCAGGTATTGCATGTGTAGGTGTCATGCTTTATATCTAAATATCATTTAATTCTCAAAGCAACCCATATCAGATGAGGACATGGAGGCAAAAAGGGAAAAAAATGCATAATTCATTTTAAGGTCCTATAATGGGCAAGTGACGGAATCTGGATTCAAACCCAGGTCTGCCAGGCTCCAAAACCTGTGTTCTGTCCAATGGGCTGCTAGGTCTAACCCAACCCGTTCCCCAGTGAGCATCACTTCTCCCTGTGGCACAGGAGATTTCTGGAAGATCTTCCTGACCATAATGCAGCCTGTTCCTAAAACAACAGCTTTACCATCTCTTTCCCTCTGTACAGAAGGAAGAAGGTGCTCTGGACCAGGAGTCCAGATGGGCTCGGTGCAGCTCCATCATCCTCATTCCTAAATTCTGTCCCTGATAGACGGGTGGCAGCGCATCTTCCTTACCCAGCTCACAAGTTTGCAGTGGTCAGATAGTGATGACAATAGGACGACTGTTACTGACTTTGGACAGATGTGGAGTTATTCAAAGTAAGGAAGCATTAATGATGGTAGTGAGTGTCTGATGTGTAATCCCAGCTCTTTTATCCCTCCACGGATGTGCTTTGCCTGACACAATTCTCTTGACCTTCCCTTCCACTCTCTTTTCCACAGAAGGCTGTGAGTAGCAAATCCAACTTTATTGTACAAGGAAGGGAAAGTAGTCCCATGAGATGAAGGTACCCATTAGAAATGTGAGCATGTTTGAAAGCAGATATGACTGGGGACTCCTCTCTTCACAGGAACTTTTAGGTGGGGTCTGAACAGTGCAAACGACTTGAGTCTGTAATGCCGTTAGGTAGCAAGCCTGTCTGTGCGTGGCCAACAAGATGGCGGTCCACTTCTAGTGCTACAAGAAAAGGAAGGAGCGGCTGTCAAGTTAAAGCCTGTGTTCTGATAACCCGTCCAGTGCCGTAGGGGAAGGACACAGACAAAACCGAGCCCCTTCCAAAGTTTAGGGTCCTTTAGAAACCTGTGGGAAACATGGATAATACACATTGACATCTTTATTGGGTTTGTTTGCTTTTTAAATACCTTCTGAAGCATGTTTAGTGAGGAGAGAAGCTGACATGACAGCAGTTAATGCCTGTTGGCTCCGACCCAGGGGGAAACCACCACTCAGTGGTTTGAGCTCTCTGAAGCTCACTGTACCACAAGACCCCACCCTCGGGCAGGAGGTCGCACATTACAAACCTGTGACTGGGAAGTTACCGAGAACTGGCAGTGGTGTTCCTGAGGTCATGTTGTTAAAGGTGATCATGGAGTCAAGTCCAGTGGCCTTGCTAAAAATCAGAAAATAAAAGAATTGCTTAAACATTTTCCCTCCAGCATGGGTTAAGAGTCTCAGAGCGTGGGGCATCTGGGTCAAGCGCCTGCCTTTAGCTCGGGTCATGATCCCTGCGTCCTGGGATCGAGCCCCGCATTGGGCTCCCTGCTCGACAGGAAGCCTATTTTCCCTCTCCTAGTCCCCCTGCTGGTGTTCCCTCTCTCACTGTATCTTTCTCTGTCAAATAAATAAATAAAATCTTTAAAAAAAAAAGAATCTCAGAGCAGATTCTGAATGGGAAAACAGTTGGTGTTCTTGTGACTCAGAAACCCAGACAACTTCCTCTCACAGAGATCAGCTCTAGCCACCCTAGTGGTTTTGCCCATTGTATGGTGTTAAATCATTCCCCCTGCTTGGTAACATCCCTGTGGCTATGCCTTTTAAAAAAGTCGTGAAAGACAAGGAGTATAAGGGCACTGATGGTTCATATAAACAAGGAATGTCACAGTGATGATTCTCCTGAAGGTGACCTTCACCAGATCTTTGGGTTCCACTCATCTGATCAAAATGCACACATAACCTCTGTCTCTTGCTCTAGCGAATGTTGCTGCTGTTTGTTGGAGTAAAGACTATTTGCCCCCTAACCTATTACATAAGGAGAAATGATTACAAGTTGCAGCTGGAAATATCTCTCATGTTCTCATCTAAATACCAAACATAATAATTTTTAAAATAAACTAGGACATTTTATACAATTCAGATGCAAAATTCTAAAGATCAATAATTAAAACAGCAGGCTATTGTTTTTCCTATTATTGATACCACAACTATCCCATAGGTAGTTTTTCTCTGTATTTTAAAATGTATGTTTTAAATATTTTAAAATGATGCACGTTATTTAAATTCAAGTCAGTAAATTGTCTTTGTCCTTATGGATTAATCTGAAATAAATGACACAGCATGCATTACTTGGGAAACAGGGAAATACACCCTGATATTTTTAAAGATTATATTAAAAGGGGTTTTAAAGCCCTTTAAGAGCATATTTACTGGATTTATTTAAAATTACTTGGTTATATGACCATGAAAAACATGATGAAATTATTTTAAGCAGATCTTAGAGGTTTTACAAGATTTCATCCTATTGTGAAAGAAATTCAAGAGTCAAAAAGTCTTGGGAAAGCTGAAGGGGGCAGAAGGAGGCTGTGTTCATTTCCTAGGACTGACACAAAAATAAATCACTAATGCGATGGCTTACAATAGGGCAAATGTCTTTTCTCACGGTTCTGGAGGTTAGCGATCCAGATCCAGTTGTCAGCAGAGGTGGTTCCTTCTGGAGTCTCCAAGGGAGGAAGCACCTCTTGCGTCTCTCTCAGCTTCCGTCTTTGCAGGAAGTCCCTGGCATTTTCTGGCTTGTGGACGCATCACAACAACCTCCACGCCCAGCTACACAGCCCTGCCTTCTCTGGGTGTCTGTATGTTCTCTTCTGTCTCTTAGAAGGACACTTTCATCGGATTCAGAGCCCACACTGATCCACCATGATCTCCTCTGGATCCCCAAGTAATTACGTGCAAGGACCCTATTTCCGAGTAATGTCACATTCTGAGGTTCTAGGTAGATGTGAATTTGGGGGGCGGGTGTGGGGAACTATTCAACCCAGAGACTTGCCACTACTACTTCTCCAGTTTGAGGGAGAATTGTAATTCATAGTCAGATTCCACCACAGGGCCTTAAACATGGTCTTAGTTTCTGCCTGGACCCTCTCTCCTCTCTCCTCAATGCAGACCCCTCCCAGTCTAGCTAACGTCTGCTGGACCTCAGACCCCAGGTACTTCTGAGGGAAACCTTGTCTGTCCTCATCCACCCCCAAAGCAGGCCAGTCCCTCTTTTAGAAGATTCTGAAGTAACCTGTGCTTCTGTTGGAACATTCTTCATATAATTAGTATCTTAAAATGTAGAGAATATAAATCCACATTATATATCTTTATTACTTTATATCAATATTATTTTATTAAATATTTACCTAGTAGCTAATATATTTTATTAATATCTATTCATTTTTATTACTATTTTATATAAAATTTCATTTATGTAATGTATAATTTATAATATAAATAATATACATATTAATATATGTGTTATATATGTTAATATATAGTATAATTTATTATAGTATAAATGTTAATGATATAATATTATATATATGTTAATAACATGTTAATTATGTAATAATACAATATGTAAATAATATAACATGTCAATTTAATTCATAATACACTATAATAATTATATAAAGTTAATTAGAAAACTGACACATTAATTTGCAACATTAATTATAGGTTGACTGAAAATCTGTGAGGGCAGAAATCAGCTGCCTCATTCACTGTTTTGTCTGCACTGAGCCAGCAAGCCTGCACTCAGAATTTTGAACCTTATTCTCCTCATATCATCCCCTTAATTTTCAGAGAAAATCTGTTCCTTGGCACAAGTCTGACTCCCTTCTGGGTCTGCTTAGTGAATGCCTCACGGAAACTCCCCTTGTGAGTGTTGGGGGCTGGGGCAATAGTTGTGTGTTTTTTCTCTTCAGCCTCCACACTCACCCGTGGAAGCTGGGGAGTGATTTATGGTTGGATTCAGTGTTGTGTGATGGGTGTCTCCATATTGTCTTGAAATCCAAGGCAAGGCATTTTAAATACAGCTTTATTCATTGGCCCTGTTGGGATTTAAGACAAGAATGAAATCTGAAAACTCACTTTCCTTATTTGTTCTTCCCGTCAGTTTCTTTTTTTTTTTTTTTTTTCCCCTTCTATCTCTCATCTCTGCCCTAGGGAAAGAGAGAATTGGGACATCTCGGTTTTAAAAACCAGACATTTTCTACAGACCAGGTCTGGGGACTCTGATCTAGAACTTAAGCCATTTGAAAGAGTCGTGGAACACTACATCAAAAACTAGTGATGTACTGTATGGTGACTGACATAACACAATTAAAAAAGAAATAGTCTGTGAGAGGCCCCTTTGGACTTTGAAGTGTATTTACTTATAGGTTTTGAAGTTATTTCAAAGTGAAATTGGGCCTTGTAAGCTTTGTGCCTGATAATTTAAAAATCCTTCTTTTTTAGTTCTTGAAGAAACAGCAATATTGAAATTTCCACAGATCTGCTTCATCAGACTTAGCTTTTCCTTCCCTTAAGTCATCCAGGAGATCATGTCCTTTTGCCCAAAGCCAAAGTAAGTTGTGAGAAGAGGTGATGCCAATATGTAAATCCTTTGAGGAAGTTGGACAGGGAGGGGTAAACAGATCTCATGTTGATCCTCTCAGTAGACCATAAAAGCAAATTTTAAAACGGCAGTAAGTCTCTTTAGGAGGAAATGTCTGAAGAGAGCTCAGGATGTAAGGTGTTAATAACAGAAAAAAAAAAAAAAAAGAACTCTCCTAGTTGTGGAGAGTTGCTGTGCTCTCTGACAGTATGGTGTCCTAGGGCTTTCCCTGAGCCCATGTGGAGTTAAATATCTGGTGAATTGGGTGCCTTGATCCCCGACCTGCAACCCCTGCCGGCCTCATAAAGCTCCAGTCTGTGTGAAAAGTCTGTGTAAAAAGCTGTGGTTTGTCCTCACTTGGGGAAGTCAGAACAAGTGAAGGTGCCCCTTTATCTGTCAGAAATGTTTGAGTCTAAATGGAACAACACCACAGAGGAAAACTCTCGTGTTTTTTTTTTTTTTCCCTCAGAGATTTGAGAAGGTCCTCTGGTCCGTGCTTTCATTTCTCCCACTTCCACAGTCTTCCAAATCAAGCTCTTCCTGGTGTGCAATTCAAGAAATAACTTTTTGGGGTGTTTGTTTTTCTAGGCGGCCCATGGCTCTGATTTTGTTTTCGGATGTTTTCCGTTCGCTTTGAGCTGGAGGGTTCCAAGTTTAGTGTGTACCGTCTGCCAGCTATTTCCTGTTGAGAACGCTTGGTAACAAACTGAGTTCCTCATATTCTAAGACATGCCTGTGACTCAAATACCCACACCTGTTTGCACCTTATACAAAAGCAGAGTTGGCTCTTCATGCCAGGGGTGTTTTCCCCTGGAGTTGAAATCCTGTGTCTACAGAGACCCTCTCCAAACATTTAAAAAAATATCATAATGTTCACTAAGGGCATTGTAACATGTTGAAACATTTAATATTAAAAGCAATTGGGCTTTTGAAACCCCTGCCTCAAAAAAGTGAAAGAATCCCTTTTAAAGGAGGTGGCTGAGCCAAAAGGGAGGGTTGTCCATATTTCTGTGAGAAATGGCAGAAAGGTGCATCAGGAAGGAGTGAGTGCTGAGAGAGGCAGCGTCTCTCTCGCACACATACACGTGCGTCTGATTTCGTCGTGGCAGTTGCTCGTGTCGGTGCAAGCAGCCCACGTGTTTTACAAAATACTAGGGGTCAGCTCATCTCACAGCTTGGGCTGGGCAACCTCCCAGGTTCCACCCGGAGTGCTGGGGTGGTTCCAGGGGCTCAGGGACCATCCTCAGAGTTCAGGTCAGGCCAGAAAGCTTGCAACTGCTCTGGGAGTTGCTCTGACCCCAGCCAGATGGACATGGAAGCAAAACAAGAGGCCACCCTTGGTCTGTGTTCTGAAAGACATGTGTCTCTTCTTTCTCTGGCAGAGAAGATGGCCTGCGGTTGGTGCTGGCTGCCTGTGCTAGCCTGATCCCCCACGGCACACGCAGGACACACACACTGCGGTCCTTGAGACCCTCAGATTGCCTCCCTGTGAAAGCTCTGTGTCTAAGACACATTTGCCCTGCCTCTCCAGATCTTCAGTTTTGGAATCATTTCTGAGTCTCTGCCTGTCCCTGTGAATTTGATCTTTCTAGAGACTCCTTTTCCCTGGCTTGACTGTGGTTCTCTCTGCTCTACTCAGACCATAGAATCAGCTTTGATCACTCTCCTCTGTGAGTTGCCCTGTCCAGGATTTCAGACCGGACAGGGGCAACAGACAGGTCTAACTGGTCGACCTGTGATTACCTAGCAGATTTCTGAAAAGGCAAGGAGCTGACACTGGCATTTATTATGTGCCAAGCGGGAAACCAGCCTGCTTAGTCCATTATCCTCTGCAATCCTCCCCATGACGCCATAGGTCTATGAATCCGAGGGGTTAGTCTCGGAGGTTAAGTGTCCTGCCCACAGGCCCGAGTGGAAATGCTGACACCTGAACCAAGCATAATCTTGCTCCAGATACCTGATACTGGGGTGAATTTTGGTGAAATTGTTTGGGTAATGAGTAAAGAGAGTCCTAATCCAAAAGAGCTCCTTTGCAGAAGGAGCCTTTTGCCGTTTGGTTTTTCCTGCTACTGGCCAACAGGTTAAAGGATATCTTTGCGAATTCCATTCCTCTAACTTGTCTTCTCAAGAACGCTCTGGGGGATGCTTCTATACCCAGTTAGCTGAGTCCTACCCATCCCTAACAGAACTTCTTTGGCTACTGTAATTTTCCATCATCTCCTTTTGGGGACATATTTTGCTAATATCATTGTATTGCCTTCACTCACATTGAGTTCTCCAGGAAGCAGGCGCTAAGTTAGAGCTAAGAGTGTGAAATGTCTGTGGGGATGACACCTGTGAAAGGAAACAGGAGGAAGCAGCGCTGGCCACGGGAGCCGCACACCCTGCTGTCCCCCTGACAAAGCCCGATTGTCCAACAGGGAGTTCGAGGCCAAGTATGCCTGGGGGAGTCCCACACTGGGTGGAAATGATCAGCCCTCATCTCCGCACTGTCAGGAAGCAAGAATATCCTATCTCAAGGTCCTTCTAGCCAGACTAAGAATCAGAATGACATCAGGCATAATAACAGGGGAAAATCAAATTTAATAGCATCCTAGGAATCCACACAGACATGTAAATTCCAAAGACAGGCACAATGAAGTATATATATCATTCTGAACTAAGCAGAAGGAAGTAGGGGTCTGGGATTTCAAAAGTAAGGAATGCAATTCACAGGAAAATGAAGAAGAGTGAATGTTTGGTAAGCAAATGTTTTCTGGGCCACTCAGAAACAATGGGACACAGAAGCTTTGATCAAACAGGCCTTGCTAGGTTCCTCCCTGTCCACCATATCTAGCTCGTAGTATAATGTCGTTATCTATGCTGATAGCTCTCTTCTGGGAGCAGGTCATCTATCTAAATTGTTTTTAGGCGGTTGTGGGGGAGGTAAGGAGCTTTTCCTGAATCTACAGAGTATTAATTGTCTTTAACTCAAAATAATCTTCACAGCCAGGTTGCCCATCTCAGGGCACCCCGCCCTTGGCCCCATACCATCTCGTTTACCATTGGCCAGGAATTGCCCCAGCATGACCTTGACTTGAAAGCCAAGGTGGACTCTGATGAAGATGGCCGCTGGAGGTCCTGAGCTAACACACTTCACCGGCTGGACAAGTCCTTACTGAAGGGACATCTGAGCACTACTTTAGCCCAGAGATTTGCCTGCCTCTTCCGTATTCTAATCCGTGTCAGCTCGTCACCACTTGACCGCACTTTATCTCCCACGAACAATCCACAGGAACAAAGACTATGGTATTAAGACACCTCTTGCTTAGGGCCTGAAGGTGTGCCCAGACCGCCTGCGACCAGGAGGGGCCGTTCCTCGTGAAAGGAGAGGTGTCCAGTGCATAATGCTGCTGGACAAGCACGGATCTAGAGTGAGGACCCCGTAGGGAGGGAGAGGGACGACTGCGCTCCAGAATGCCCCTGAAGGAGAGGCCGGCAAGGCAGGGCGTAGCGGGTTTAGCCATTTTGTTTGGCCTTGGCTGAGCTGGGGGCGAAGTTGATTCCTTAATCCTCTGATTCTAGCTAACGGAAGCAAGTATTGCCTCTACTTTTCCAGAAATCTTGGGGACTGTCTCAGCTCATACCTGAGGAATGGAATTAGAGCTGGCCACGTCTACCCACACCCCAAGAAACCACCCTCCCCCTCCCAAATACTAACCTGCCTTTTGGGCTTGCCTGGAAATACCTCTTGTTTTCCCTGGGGCCCTTTTCTTATGGGTGTAGCACATATTTGGGTGTTAACATACCACGGAAATGGAATCCCTTGTGATATGAAAGTCGGGAGAGGTTTCTTTTGGCTGTTAGAAGTTGTAGCTCTTTTCCTTCATCTACACCTTATCATAATACCCAGCATGAGGATGGGGCTTCGCCACAGGGAATCCCAAGGTCACGGACTGGGATTGTTTGTAGTCAAATGGGAATTTGAATCCCTGCCACGCCTGCCAGCTCTGTGACCTTGGGCAAGTTATTCTCTCTAAGCCCCCGTTTGCTCTTTGCTCGTCTCTACAACATGACTCATAATGTCAACCTTACCAGGGTTGCTTTCCACTGAAACGAGGTCAAGTGTGTGTGTCGTTAACCCCATACACAGCATGTAGTTACAACTTCATATTGCATTCACCTCCTTGTCTGTTGTAACTCACGTTAGTTTGGGGAACTTTTAATAGAAACACACCATTAGGGGCGCCTGGGTGGCTCAGTGGGTTAAGCCTCTGCCTTCGGCTCAGGTCATGATCTTAGGGTCCTGGGATTGAGCCCTGCATCGGGCTCTCTGCTCAGCAAGGAGCCTGTGAGAGCCTGCTTCCTGCTCTCTCTCTCTGCCTGCCTCTCTGCCTACTTGTGATCTCTGTCAAATAAATAAATAAATAAGATCTTCAAAAAATAATAATAATTTTTTTAAAAAAAGAAAAAGAAACACACGATTAGAAGCAAGTTTTACATTTTTGTATCAGCGTCGATGCTTGTACATCCAATAATTTAAGGTTTCTTTAAGGCTTAACTTGCAGTTATCTTTAAAATCTCAGTAGATAAGTACAAATGCCTCTGCATGTCCCTTGTCTGCACGTGAACTAAGAAGCGAGGGCCACAGAGATAGTCCGTTAGGCCACAGTTCGCATTGGTCACTAGGAAGAATGCACGGATTGGAAGCCAAGATTTTTAATTGTTCTGTCCGTATCTGTAAGTACTTGGCTTATCTGTTTTTCTAGGCCAGGGTTCTGTTGCTCTGGCTTTCTTGCATTTGAAGTCCTCCAAACCAAGAGGAGTCCTAGAGGCTCATGCAGATGGATGAACAAGAGGGAAAATATCCAACAAACCTAGCTTCTTAGGAGCATCCCTTTGCTTAGCGGAGAATGTTGCCAAACTTACAAAGCCAATGTAAGGGAACTTCTGTAGATTATGAGACCTGTCCAGCCCAGCTCTGCCTGCCAGAGAGTGTTGGAAGAGAAAGAAAAAGAAGAGAAAAATCAGGCTTTAAAAAAGTCTCGGTACACTGTAGAGAAGAGATTGAAGAGAACACTGCGTGACATTCGCTGGAACACGCCAATAGAGGTACTCCTCTCGCAATTTCTTAAGTATCTCTTCTCCGCCGACTTCAAAACAGTGAACAAAACTTGGGAAAGAAGCCCACTATCTTGATGGAAGCTGTTTTGACATAAGCAAAACCAGCCTTGGCGTGAGGTGAGGGCAGGCTTTGGCCAAGCCCGCAGAACAGACCCTGGAAGGATCGAGGCAAGCGGAGGAAATTGGTTCAAGATGGAGCTGGAGCCCTTTGAAAAGGGAGGAAACTGGAGGGTGCAGACATTTCATCAGTGCTTGAATGAGTGTGTGAGTAGCTTCATGTGCGTTGTGAGATGTGTAGAGCCCTTCTTTTAGCATCACCTCTAGGGAAGGGGAGAAGGGTGGCTGCCTTGCGAATTGTGCAGTGTGGGAGTTGGAGGATGAGTGGCTGTTGTGAACTCACCGATCCAGCTGGTTTTAGGGAAGAGGGAAAGAAAGGGAGAATGTGTGTTACTAAGTCTCATAGGTTCCGGTGGCTTTCACCATGGAGGGACACGGAAGTGGCAGCAAGGGCAATATGGAACTGAGTCCCCGTGTCATCTTTTTTTTTTTTTTTTTAAAGATTTTATTTATTTGACAGAGAGACAGAGATCACAAGTAGGCAGAGAGGCAGGCAAAGACAGAGGGGGAAGCAGGCTCCCCGCTGAGCAGAGAGCCCGATGCGGGACTCGATCCCAGGACCCTGAGATCATAACCTGAGCCAAAGGCAGCAGCTTAACTCACTAAGGCACCCAGGTGCCCCTCTGTGTCATCTTTGACACATTTCTTAGGGCTTGGTGGCCTTGAAGCTAAAAAAAACAAATTGAACATAATCACTAGGACATGGTGTGGCTTCAGTATCCTTGTACCTTGATCATAGCCTCTTTCAAGGCAAGGCCAAGGGCAGCACCACACAGAGGGAAACATAGGAATTGCTCTAGGAAATGTACTGAGCAAGGCTGGGAAGTTGGAGGTCAGGCAAGATTCAAGACAGGCATAAGCTTCCCTGTTTTGTGTGTGTCTCAGACCTGGCCCATCTTCGGCTCTCAGGGGCACATCCTAGCAGAGACCTCTGTGATATGAAATGTCTTTTGCTGGCCAGGGAGCAAGGAATAGCGAAGCTATGGCAGGCTTATTAGCAGCATTCCAGACAAAGGCAGTACAGAAAAGACTCTGGGTCTCATAATAATCTTGTGCTGGTAACCTGGCCTGGACAAAAATAGCATGGAGAAAATTAAAAATGAAATGCTATTGATGTGAATATGTAGTAACTTGAATATATTAACATATGATACATATTATATACTACTACATTAGCATGATATTTGGAGCTTTTGCCTAGTTACTGTTAATGAGGAAAAAAGATTTTTCAAGATTTATGTATTATGTTAGAGAGAGTGGCAGGGGGCGGGTAGAGGGGGAGGAAGAGAGAGAATCGCAAGCAGATTCCCCACCAAGCCAAGCCTGAAGTGAGGCTCCATCCCATGCCCCTGACCTCATGACTTGAGCTGAAATCGAGAGTTGGATGTTCAACCGCCTGAGGAACCCAGGTGCCCTAGAAAGATTTCCTTTGAAGGCAGATCTGGTTTATGATATCAGTGGAACCGTGGGGAAAAGTCTAGGAGACTAAATGGGAAGGGGTACGTACTCAAGTGCAGTCACACGAGGGTTTTTAAAGATAGGAGAGGCTACTGGGGGTTTCCATAGTCTAAACTAGAAGGAGTGGTGAGTATGGTGGGAGAAGATACAGGGCAGGGTAGGGGAGGTACTAGCAGGTCCATGAGGGCAATCTCCTCAGGACAACTGGGTATGATCTCAAGGAAAGGGAGAAAGATACCATCAAAAGGGCATGTCTACATGAATCAAGATTTTGTAAGGGGCAAATGGCAGAGAATGCATAAGGAGGTAGAGACTGGTGACTAAGAACCTAGTAAAAAAAGAATTGTTTTTAAGATGCAAGACACAGAAGACCCCATGTTATATGATTCCATTAGTATGAAATGGCCAGAAGACGCAGCCCTATAGAAAGAAAGTGGTGACTGGGATGGGGAATGAGCATTAGTGGGTAGGAGAGGTCTTAATGGGGTCATGAAAATATTCTAAAACTGATTTATGGTGACGGTTGCACAACTTGATAAATGTCCTAAAAATACTGAATTGTACATTTAAAATGGATGAATTATATGCTGTGCAAAGTTGCCTCAAAGTCATTTTTTAAAAGAATTTTTAATAGAAATTCTCATTGACCTGTCATTTTTATTATAATGCTTATTAAGTGACAGCCACCATGCTAGGGGGGTACAAATATGAAGATTTTTTTTTTTTTAAAAAGAGGGCGTAAGTAGGGAATTTTTACAGAAGCAAGTGACTAATAAGAATTTTGACCTCACTAGTCATCATTTGCTAATTATGACAAGAGGTAGGTTTTGACTTTCATGCTGGCCAAGATTAAAAAGTGACAATATTCAGGAACAAACAGTTCTCTAAGGCACTACTGCTGGGATTCTAAATTGTTACCCCTTTCAAGAGGACAGATTAGAATTACGTAGGAAACCCTTGGATATGCTTTTGTCCAGCAAGAAGAACCTCAGACCCAGAAAAATCTCCCTGAAGGAATTTATCTTCTGGGATCTTAAAATACTATTCATAGTCTTGCATCTCCCAAATTTCTCTCTCCAGACTAGTCCTCTGCTCCAAATCCAGATTTAGATATCATGTCAAGCTCGACATGTCCAGAACCGAACTCCAGAATGGCTCTCCGCATTCAGCATCGGTCAGAGAGCCCCCAGCCCCACAGGCGGCTCTACCAGCTCAGGTGAAGGCAGCGCTGCCCTTCTCGTTGCTGAAGCCAAACACTTAGACACCATCCATGACCTCTTGCTTTCTCTCACACCGTCTGTCAGTTCCAAAAGCGCAGGCTGTTGACTCGGTCTTCCAAACTGATCATGAGTCTCACCATTTCTTGCCATCCCCGTGGCTTCTCATTGAGCTGTTGCTGGAATTTTGGAAGATAGTTTTCCATCTAGTCTCCCTCCTTCTACCTTTGACTCTGTCCTGGTCTATTCTCCACACAGGAACAAAGGGGAACAAAGGGGATCGTTTTAAAACAGAGCACATATCACATTACTCCACTGCTCCCCATTTCACAGGAAAGTCTTGAGAGCAGCGTAGACAGCCTTCCCGAAACCAGTCCCCGCTCCCTTGTCTCCTCTCGCTCTCCTCCTCCGTCACCCCTGTCTCCAACACCCCAATTCCTCAAACACAGCGGGCAGGCTTCCAGTGTACCACTCCTGCCCTGGCTCTTCCCTCTGTCTGGAACACTCTTTCCCCAGGCAGTGGCATGGCCAACGCTTTCATCTTTTTCAAGTCTTTGCTCGGTGTGTTCCTCCCAGTGGGGCCACCTCAGGCACAGCCCTTAAAATTTCCACCTGGCTCTTCCAGCTCCTGGCATGCTTCATCCTCTTTATCCTGTGTTCTCTGTTTTCCAGAACATGTCTCACCTTCTCACATATGATCTAGGATGCTTTAACAGATCCGTTGTTTATTGCCTGTCTCCCCTACCAGATAGTAAGCGCCACAAAGACAGGCATCATTTTGTTCACCGCCGCACCCCCGCGTGCCTCCCGGCGTTTGGCGTGTGATAGGTATTCGGCAACGATTTGTTGAATGAATGAATGAATTTGTAAAGAGCAAGTAGTGATTTTATAAACAAAAGCAGCAACTTCGTGTCATAAAAGAGAAAAGTGATGAGCTCCCATGCACACTTTCCGAGCTCATCTCTCCACTCATGAGGTGAAACTGACTCATTCATGCACAGCAAAGTCTGACTTTTCCCAGCATTCCTTCTGCCCCCCCCCCACCCTCAGAGGTGGGGGGTGGGGGGGAGATGGGACCGTCATCAGGATGACTTAGCCGAGCTATGTGGCTAGAGTTTTGATTTGATTCTGTATAGGCTGCAAGCTGATCTCATATAGTTATAAGAAACCCTGATTCATTCACAGTAATTTAATAAAGAAATGCAATCAGTTGCAAAGAGAAGCCTGGAAGTTCTCTTTTAAGGGCCAGTATCTCTGTAGTATGTTTTATTAGGTCCATTCTCATCACTGATCAGGCATTTTCTACTTAATTTAGCTTCTGAATTTCTGTTTTCAACAAAGTAGATGGTGGCTTTAAAAAAAAAACACATTGATTTGTGCAGAAATAAGTTGCGTGAAAACTTTTGAGGAAAACTGGAACTTCTTGTAAACCTGTTGCTATATGTTGGAAAGGACCACAGCTCTGCTTCCTTGCTGTAAAGCTACACTGGAGGTGAAAATGTGTAGTGCATCCTGGCATAGGAGCAATTTCAATCATGCTCGTTAGTTTGAGATGTGAGTTTCTAAGATGAATACGAAAATCAATGATACCTTATTGCTGGGAAATCAGAACAACTTTTTCCATGATTTAGCTGCTTTTTATCCAGTGTTTTTCTGCCGTGTCTCTGCCACCCCAATCCCTTTATATCCAGAAGCTCTTAGCAGGAAAGAGAAAGAGAACCAGCTCTGCTTCCACACAGAAGTGGATATTGCAGCAAAGGGTTGCAGGAAATGGAATTCAAGTAGTGAAAGGGCAGAAGGGAGTCCACTTAACACGACTGGACACAAATGTGCTTCTACCTTTGAGGTGATGCACTGAATTTAATCAGCGTTTGTAGAATCAGAGGGTAGAACACCTACCTTTTCTCTTACTCCTCTTAGTATATTTCACCTGTGTCTCATATGCCTTCAAGAAAGACCCAGTATTTGTTTAAGATGCATAGTTATTTTTATTTCTTACTCGCTGGTGTCAAGAAAAGATACATTATTAAGTTCCTTCTCTACATTCAAAGTTGGGAAGCAGGACCAGTTATAAACTGAGTTACTGTGTGGATTATCCTGCTGCAAAGCAAGAACCGTGATTTTACTTTACTGGGAAGCTAACCCAAGTTGTTCTGCCACAGTTTCAGGAATGTGGGCAGAAAGCATGAGATTCTGGGATCAAAGATGAAAGATCGTTTATTATTCATAGAAATAGCAGTAGCCAGATTCCCAGCATCTGTGCCCCAGTTCCCTTCAGGGCAACGTGGATCTCTGTCCCAGTGGATAGATGGGTATGATTTAAATTTGACCACTAAGCTCTATGGTGGTAGCAAGTTTTGGCAGCTGATAATTTGGGTTGAGTTCGAATGTCTAATCCTGTATCATAGGTCCAAAAAAATTCTTGAATAAATACTTATTTATATACCTATTATATACCTATATACCTAAGAATATGTGTATTTTTCACTACCGACCTGTGTTTTGGGAAACAAAACTTGGATTCGGGAAATCCAAGTTGTATGATTTTAAAAAATAATTAAATACAGATTTCATAAAAAGAGGACAGATTCATGTGTTCATACTCTCTGTTCTTGGCCCCAGATGAGGGAGAAGAGGAAAGAGTTGCTGACCCCAGCTGTTTATGCTGGATGAGGAGGTAAGAATGAGCAGAACTGGGCAGTCACCTCCCTCATACAGCAGTTGGAATATGGTGTTCAGTCCCTTATGCTCTAAGCCTAGACTCTGGTCTATTTTCAGCGCCTTACTGGTGCCTGAGCCCCATCTTCCTCCACGTAATCGGGGCTGATGAGAAAGTGGCCATGTGAACACACAGGGATAGCAGTCACTCTTCTCAGCACTATAGACAGCCCAAACATTCTGCCTACAGAGTCCCCAGAAGAAAGTTTGGCTCATTCCAGGGAGGGTTGTGGAATCGGGGAGAAGTAAGCCCCAAATTCCAAGTAGCTGGGAGGCAGCACCTGAGACAGTCTGGTCTTGGGGAATCTGATTCTCCAGGAAATGTTTCTCCTCCTCCCACCGCCTCTTACGGAGCTGTCCGAGCTCGCCTCCCCCTGTTTCCCAGCCAAGACTTCACTGGGAAATTAATCTGTATATTTTTAACACTTCCTCTCAACCCGTTCTCCTCTGGGAACCTACAGATTTATAACCTCAGACAGCCCTCTGGGTTAATTAGGCTTAGCAGGTTTTCAAAGGACCACAAACAGCTTTTTAGCCTCCCTTTGCACTCTGCGAGAGGCAGTCGTGGGCAAGAACAACTGATCTCCGTTCATCCTGTGTGTTAGAGTGGCTATCAGCAGTTAGTGCCATTCTGTAAAACTCATAACCGATCCTAGGAACTCATCTAGAAATGTCTTGCGGCCGGTGTTTGCTCTCCTCTTGTCTATACTGGGGACCGGACTTACTCAGATGAAGTAAGAATGTCTGCTTTGCAGAAAAGTCTGAGTTCTTGAATTCTTTTATGTTGTCTGAGTTATGTTGTCTGAGTTTTCATGGCATTGTAGTACAGGCCAAAGCCCAGGGGTGGCAATCCAACTTACTCTGAATTACACACACATATACACCAGTGGTTCTGCCTGGCAGCGCCCCTCTGTGGGTTCACATATGTTTCTGGCATCAGTAGTTGATGGCCAAATGCCCAAGAGGATTTTCAAAGGCAGCTGGAGATCGGTTCTTCAGAGGACATTGGCAAGACAGTCTAGAATATCAAAATTGCTCAGCTGCCCTAAGCCTTCTTTTGATAGAATTGGGGCATGGGTATATAATGTGCATCATAGGCCTTCCAATACCTGTCTGTCTTTTCCTCTCTCTTATCTCCTGCTTGCCTGTCCTGGTTCTTCAGATTCCAGGCAGCTTTATCCTTCTAGCTTTTCCCAGCACCCAGCCTCCCCTGGGACCCTTCCTAGGCCTCCCATACCTAGAGAGCCCAGACTCCAGAATTAAGATAGATCATCAAGAAACAGGAGGTGCTCAAAAGTTGTTGTTTTTGTTTGTTTGTTTTGGTTTTGCTTTTTTTGTTGGTTTTTTTTTTCTTTTTGTTAAAGCACAGTTTGAGGGGAAAGGGAGGTAGAAGGGAATTCAGTCACAAAACATGCTTGCAAAGACCAAGTTAAGGAGGAAACTCAACACATTTCAAAGGGAGGGCTCTAGGCTGGAATTTGGAGCTCCATTTCTGGATATGCTCATCTTTCCTCATTTATCTTAAGACCATCCTGGGAGGGTCAAAATCAAATAAATTTTAATTGAGTTGAATTAATAACTTTACATGCCAGTAAACAGTTTTACATTTTGGGAAGAAACCAAAAAATAATAATAATAATAACAATTACATGGTAGAGAAGCCTCCAAAAGGTTAATTTTACCTGTTGTTGTTGAAGAGAAGACCTAATTTTCTGGACCAGGATTGTATTCCATTTCTTCTTTCTCAAAGACTTCTTGGAAGTTTAAAGATTCTAATGGTGGGTAGGAGTTCTTTTGAATAGAAACAGAGATTTGGAAGCATGAATTAGCTAGGAAAGTGCTAGAAAAGTTAGGTAAGTCATTTCGGTACAGATGGAGAGGGAGGCATTACATATAAGGGGATTGGAAGAATTGCAAGAAAACTAACTCTGCCTAAAAAGTCTTCTCACCAATTTGCTGTGATATCCATAGTTCATTCATTACACTTTGTCTTTGGGATGACCTTAGAAGTCTCAGTGTCCAGGAAGGAATAAAATAGAGTTCCCTGTCTCCAGAGTTCCCTGTCATAAAGTTCCCTGAAGGTGCCAGAGCCTTATTTATTGCTAGGAAGTCTGGAGACGATGGGGAGATGGTGCCAAACTAAAGATAAACTCCTCTGGCTTTGTAGTTTTGTTGAGCATGGGTTCTGCAGAAAGAATAAAATAATCTCGGTCACAAGGCTCTTGAAGCTTCCATAAGAGTAGAAATACCTAAGATCCTATACTTTGAGTCGATGGGCCTGCCTTTTCAGCCCTGAAAAAGAAGGTCTCTGCTCAGAATCCATCAAACTGCTCGGAGTTCTAATGCAAAAGATCGAATCCCTAAAGCAGTTGTAAAGGAATTGCCTATCCAGGTGGGATTTTTTTCAGATTGATGGTAAGTGTCCAGGAGACCTAGGACAACTTGGATGTAAAAGGAATACTTCTGTTTTTCCAGGGTTCTGTTTTGTCCTTGGCACTGGGTCAGTACCTTTAGGATGGCCTGCTACTTTAATCCCCAGAAGTCTTCCCAAGAAACTAGCATTTCACAGTTATTAAACTATAAAAGCAACTCGGAGATGACCCATTTTAACACCCTCGTCTTACAGACGAGGATACTAGCGTGACTGACACAACACAACTGCACAGTGCACGTGGGGTTTGGAAAGCAGGAGGGCCTGGGTCGACCACTTGGCAGTTATGTGAACCTGGGCACATAATTAAATATTTCTGAGCCTCAGTATCTTCTTCTGTAAAGAATGTTCTTAAGGAGCACCAACTCAAAGAAGTAACTCAAAACTTGGCCAGAATTATTATATCTGCTATTGTTTTTTAATTGAGACATGATTCACATAACATAAAATTCACTATTTTAAGGTGTACAACTCAGTGAGTATATTCACAGTGCTGTGTGACCATCGTCACTATCTAATTCCAGAACATTTCCATCACCCCTAAAAAAAGCCTGTACCTGTTAGCAGTCCCAGTTCTTCCTTCCCCCTAACTCCTGGCAACCACTGATCTACTTCCTGTCTCTCTGGGTTTGCCTACTCTGGACATGTCCTATAAATGGAAAGACATACGGCCTTTTGTGGTCTGGTGTCTTTAAACCTAGCATCACTTAAGTTACAGTGTATACTTCATTTTTTATTACTAAATAATATTCCGTTACAGGGATATACTACATTTTGTCTGTCTATTAGTAGGTTGATGGAAATTTGGTATAATCCCCATAGTTTTACATGGCTAGGCCAAAGCCAGAATGAGAACTTGGGTGTCTGACTCTCTCCCTGGCCCTGTTTTTACTACCCCAACACTGTTTTTCATAACCTCTGGCATATGTGTTGCATTAAGAGTAGTGATTTGCTCAGAGAAACCCTTACAACCTGGCTAATAACTACTCTTAGAAGATTTTATACCTTTACGGAAATTTTTCCAGGGTGGGGAAAAAAATGCACAACTCAACAAAACGAAATCTGAATGCTGTAGGAAAATTGTGCTGAGAACCAAGTTTAATTTTCATTTAGTAGACTCCAGTGGACTGCTTTTACCTGTTCATCTCACTGTATTACACAGAACAGCCTGAGGTCTGTGTGGTACCCTTTATCTACCTGGCTTTTACGTGTAAGTTCGTTACCATGGTTTATAACCCAGGATCAAAGAAAGTTTTTATTGATTCTGGAGGTGGTTTGAGGACCCCTGTCTCTGTTTACTCCATGGTAAAAATTCTTCTTCAGTGAGACTGGCACTGTCATTGCATTAACCTGACCATTAGGTGTGGGCGATAACATGGCTTTGGCCCAGAATTTAGTACATTTCAAACACAGCTGGTCACCTCTCCTGATAACCTGGCTCCTTCTTGCATACGGACCGCCCCGGCTCTCAGGTCTGAGCTGCAGGCCTGGGGAGAGAGCAGCTAGCTTGGCATACTTGAAAAAGTTCTCCACTTTTCACTTATTGAGGACATTGGCATTTTCTTTGTGGGCACATGAAGACTGGAAGCAGGTCCAAATCATTAAGGGTTTGGTTGTTGACATTCTTTACTTGTGACCCAGTGATGTGTAGAATGTGGCAGCGTTCCATGGTGAAGGCATTTCCCTGGGTTCATCTGGGGTTTGCATGTCCTTAGCTTAGGCGGCATGAGTGGAGGGTCTAGCCTAGCCTGGTTTCCTGACTTGGAGCAAGTGTGGGTTTTTCTGCTAAAGCTTTAATGGTCCTGAACACCACCAATTACTTGTCTCGTTGGGTGTTCTGTCTATGGTTATTCCTTGAGATCTGGAGCCGTTCTTGTGTGTCAGGCTTCACACGCTTCATCTCATTTGTGCGATTTCCTGCTTCTGAGCGTTTGCTGCTCCTTAAGTGCATGACACGCAACCCAAGCCGGGCTTGTCTGCTTTGAGCTAAGCATCCCTCTCCCCTCTCACTTTTCCTGGTTGACACAGTTTCCAACAGGCTTCTTGGTCCCAGTCATCCCATGTCTGCATGTTTCTCATTATGTTGGGGTTCCTCTTCATGCGATACCCCAACTGAAAATGACACTCCTTGTGCACCAGGAACCACCCGAACTAGAACTATTATCAGGAAGTGAACTTGACACACATTCAATGTAGCGGACCGTTGCACCGCTTGTCGGTTGCACCTTGATCCCAGCCAGCACCCTCCTGCTCTGCTCTCTTCTTGCTTCAGTGATATGAGGCAGAGGTCCTTCTTCTGCAGCTGATACTTTGATCCTAAGAGCAGAACCTCACATTTCTCCTCAGTCTGTTTCAGCTATTCTTTACCCCGGGGACTTGCAGAGTAATTGTGGCAAAAGCATGTGAATGGAGGAGTGCCTGGCTGGCTCAGTCCTTAGGGCCTGCAACTCTTGATATCGGGGTTGTGAGTTCAAGCCCCCACATGGGGCAGGTTCACTTAAAAAAAATTTTTATAGGGGCGCCTGGGTGGCTCAGTAGGTTAAAGTCTCTGCCTTCAGCTCAGGTCATGATCTCAGGGTCCTGGGATCGAGCCCCGTATTGGCCTCTTTGCTCGGTGGGGAGTCTGCTTCCTCCTCTCTCTCAGCCTGCCTCTCTGCCTACTTGTGATCTATGTCTGTCAAATAAATAAATCTTTTTTAAAAAAATTTTTTATAAACTATGTGAATGTGAGGCTTGAGTAATTCTAGTACAAGATATCGTTGAGGAAATGAAGAATTACTGCTTTTTTTAATCCCATGTTACGATTGGCTCTGTGACTAGAAAAGTCCATTTCTGACTACCTACTGTAGGGTGTTTTCTTTAGTAATGTCTAGTTCATGGGGGTTTTGGTTTGCTTGGGGGTTCTTTTTCACATCAGCAATTATGTAGATTAAAACAATGGCATATTGGGACGCCTGGGTGGCTCAGTTGGTTGGACGACTGCCTTCGGCTCAGGTCATGATCCCGGAGTCCCGGGATCGAGTCCCGCATCAGGCTCCCAGCTCCATGGGGAGTCTGCTTCGCTCTCTGACCTTCTCCTCGCTCATGCTCTCTCTCACTGTTTCTCTCTCAAATAAATAAATAAAATCTTTAAAAAATAAATAAATAAAAAATAAATTAAAAAAAAAAAAAAAAAAAATGGCATATTGAGGCTCTGTAGGAAGCTCAGTACCTCAGTTACCTGGGCAGGTGGTTAATCACATTAATCACACGGGTCCCGTGTGGGCTGCTGAGTGCATCAGCCCAATGCGGTGGTCAAGAACGCTGTTCTGGGGGTGTTAACCAGCACGTCTGTGTTTGTTGCAGTTACCTGGCTGAACAGTGCTGGAATGGCGGCTTCATCTACCTGATCATGCTGCGCCGGTTCAAGCACAAAGTCCACTCTCCTTACAATGGCAGCAGTAGCAACAGCTCTGAACCAGGAGAGACACCGACCTTGGAGCTGGGTGACCAAGCTGTGAAAAAGGGGAAACGAGCAAGAAAGTTTGGAGTCATTTCCAGGCCTTCTCCCCAGAAGACCACTGAAGAACCCAAGAGCGGTCCTGGCTGTGAGTTGGACAATGACCCCATCTCTGAGTCGGACAATGGCCCAGACCCTGAACTTGGAAATGGTCATGCTTTTGAGCTAGAAAATGGCCCAGAATCTCTCAAGGAGCTGGCCGGATCCCATCTAGACAGTTCAGAAGCAGACAGAGGGACGGAGCATAGCATTCCAAAGACAGATGCTTCTCTACCCACAAGCAATGACAAACACCGCTTCTCAAAATCTGGGAAGACAGACTTCCAATCGAGTGACTGCCTGGCACGGGTAAGCTTTGCTTTGATTATAGAGCCTGAATTTTAACAGAAATACTGTTGAAGTTGCTTTTAAGGCTCAGAAAATATATCTAAGATGGCCTTGTATTTAGAAGCCAAAACATTTATTATGATAAATGGTCAGAGGACAGAACAATAACAAAAAAAAAAATTCAAGTCATTTTGTCCTACTTAAATAAAGAGCTAGTTGAGTGATGCTAAGTGGAAAATTCAAGCCTTCTGTGGTATAATTTGAGTCATATGAGCCCCAGATAAAGTACTTGAACTGCATCATTATTTATCACTACCGTCCCCAGTGGAATTGCCACAGCAAGGCCCAGAATTCCTGGTGGCAGCTGATAGCATGAACATTCAAGCCTCAGCACTACACAGGAAGGATGTTCACCATGCAGAGAAGCATCTGCTTTTCTTTTTAACACTTCAAAACCAGTGACATTTTTATGGGTTCATGTTATTAAATTGCTGAATTCCAGCGAAGTTTGGAAATTTCACAGAAGTCTCTGATACTATGATATCCAGCTGTGATGGTCAGGGTTAGTCTTCTCTAAAGGCAAAGCAGATGTGGTATACTCGGAATGGTGCTGGGTACACTTCTAGCCCCAAACCACCTCCTTCGTTATAAGCAGCATTCTCTCTTGAAGTGAAATAGCTCTAGGGTAAGCATGTTCCTTCCAAGATTCCTCTTGGCACATATTCTTGTGGGTTCCTAATGAAGCAATTACTTGCTACGTGGTTTCTGATTGGTTTCCTCTCTGAGTCCCTCCATGAGACACCCTTTTGGGATGATAGAGAAAGTTGGAAAGATAGAAAATGGGCACAGAAGAAGTATCAAGTTCAGCTTTGCATACTGCTGAGATGGTGCCCTGGCAGTGAATAGAATTTCTAGTAAGGTTGTTTCATGCATATCTCTGTAATCACAGCTGATCTGTTTAATGAGAGTAGAGGAATTAAAATAACCCCTCTCTCGGGGGACCATGTTCCTTCATCGGAGGTTCTCAGTGATCTTCATAAAGCCTTACCCAGGGGAGGCATGATTTATAGAAGGAATGTGTAAATGAAGGAGAAGAAAAAAGTAATGTCTCTATCAATGATTTTCTACAAACTTTATGGTCCCTCTCAAAAAAGAATGAAGGGCAAGAAGATTATAATGCGTTTCTTATTGGTAATAATCTACTTAAATATGACTTTTTCTCCAAATGATTAAATTATGAATACACAGAAAGCCTAGAGTGAGTAAGTTAGGGAGTGTTGGTTCTCTTAATAATTTTGAAGGTTTAAGTTCCAGAAGAGATTGAATCTCATATATAGTCCAAAGAACAGGATTTGGAAATAATTTGGAAATGACTTTAAAAGGGGAGGAAAAAAAAAAAGCGTTTAAGAGGCTACTATTCTCTGCTCATCTTAACTAAAGGCTGTAACATAAAATTGAATTTCTGGATTAGACTATCTGAAGGCTACACATTAGAGTTTCTTTGCCTGGTTTTTGCATTCAAGGTCAAATGTCCAAGAAGATATAAATGAAATGGTGATTTAAAAAAAAAAATACAACTAGGTCTTTTCCCTTTGGGACATTTTTCTAAAACCACGTGCCAACAGAAAGAAGACACCTGCCCTCTGGAATCTGCATTCTTCATAACTGTCTGTAATCTGTAGGCTGAGTATTGACCCTGGGTTATACTTCCCATCTCAGAAAGTCAGCATGGGCCACACATCCTTGCAGGCATGAATATATTTTAGCACCCTTTTCAACCCCAGAAGCATCATCGTTTGATGCATGTACGCCGGATTGATTGAGTTGGCAAGAAGTAAGGCTTCACAGCTTCCCCCACATCCAGATATCACCCAGATTGGAACCAGTAGACCAACACAGAAGGTCCTGTAGGTTCTTTTTATTTTTACTCTGGGATGAGCCCAAGGTCATACTAAAATGGAATTTCCAGGAAAACAAAAATTAGGTATTTACCTCTTAAACCCTTGGGGTAAAAAAATTCCATTCCATTTGAATAATGGGAGATTAAACATGTCAGCATTGTTCTGTTTCTGCTTTATTAATGATTTAATATATCTACAAAGACTTAATAAATTACAGAAAAGGCTTATAATCATTCAGCCCATTTTTATTTGTCAGATGCTTCTTTTTCATAGACTGTTATTTGTAACATGAAAATAAATCTTCAGTCTTTGTTTTCACATCCTCTTTCCCTTTAACAGAATTATAGGAAACATGTTTCCTCTAATAAATATCTTCTTTTTAAAAAGCCATATGTTTCTATAAAATATTAACACATAATACTACATATGCAACCAGATTAATGTTTTAAACTATAAAAGTTAGGCCCATTGTCTAAAACATAATCTCTTAGGACATAGATAAGAAATTTTAGAACTGAGGTCAGAGTTCCTTACTCCCTGTCTAGGGAAGACCATTGCTCATCCAAGGGGAAAGTTCTTGCAAGCCTGTTTACTACAGATGTGTGTTTCTATAATGCAGCATGGTCAAAAATAAATGTGACTTAGTCACATCACAGTGAAAAAAAGAACCCTGCTGTTTGTCAGCCAGGCAAATTTATTCATAGCTGGTGTGTGTGTCTGTGGGCCCATTTGTGGGCTCCCCGTAACACTTGTAGTTCACCCTGTACAGTATCAGACCTCTTCCCTAGACCCTCAGCAGAGACCTCAGGAAGGCTGCCGCAGGTCTGAATCTGCAGGAAAAGGAAACTCAGAAAGCAAGTCACACCCAGGACATCTCCTGAGTCCTCTCTGATGTTTGCACCAAGCAGAAACAGTATATGGATGGTCCTAATCTAGTAAGCCCCTCCATGGTCACGGGATGAACTTCTATCCTTCTATGTGGTAATGTCTCTCCTCAGTCCGTGTCGGCTCCTTCACCCCTCTCCTGCGCCCTCCACCCCGAGCTTTCCACCACGAGCCTGTAGTACATCTCCATCTTGCGTATCTCACATCGTGCCTAAAACTCGACGCATGACTTTCCCACACCACCACGCCGGCTCCGGTATTCCAGGTCCCGCCACGTGTCAAGTTGCCCAAGCCAGAAACCTGAGATTCCAACTAGCAGTCTCTCACCTGGTGTCTAGAACTTTCCCTGGTTTTGTGCTGCCAAGCCCACATCCCAGGAAATGCCTTCATCCCAGCAAATTGGGACAGCTGGTATCCTACAGTCAGCGGGAACGCTGCCCTCTTCCTTCCCCCTGTCCGGCTCATCACCAAGTCCCTTCCGCCCCGGCTCCCCTTGGGGTCTCCCCGCACACCTCACTCCTCTCCCCAACTCCTGCAGCTCTCTGTCTGGGCCAAGCTGCTTTCATTTCCCACGTGGGTGGTCATAGCATTCTGCTGCCCATCCCACGGTCCAGTGTCATCCCGTCATCCGCTGTCCCCACGGCAACCAGAGAGCGCATCAGGCGTGCGCGTGCGCGCTCGCACACTCAGCCGCGCGTGAGCCCTCTGGGTGGGTCCACTTCACCTTCAGGGTAATACCTGAACTCCGTAGACCGGTGAGGCTCAGGAGGTCTTTCGCTGTCTGATCCCTACCTAACCTTTTAACTCTCACTGCTTTGTTCCTGCCCTGTTTGGGCTGAATTAGCCACAGTTTTTTCCAAAAGACTGTGCTCACTGTCTCCTCTGAACCTTTGCTGCTCTTGCTATCTGGTTTCTCCTCCCCTCCCCCGTGCAGCTTAGCTTCTTCCATTTCTGGGGGACAAAACACCATGACACACTCCTCTAGGAGGCTTCCGTGGCCTTCTGCCATCTGTCCCGTCTCTAGATATCTCCTCTTTGGGCTCCTGCGGTGCCCCTTCTCGGTCTTCATCAATGCACGCATCCCACATACTCCAATTACCATGTGGCTTGTCGTGTCGCCAGTAGACTTGGAGGGCAAGGACCTTTTTGTCTTTGTGTCCTGGCTCATTGCCTTGCACCTGTAGGTGCTCTGTAGATGTTTATTAATGAAGGCATCTGGAAGCTCCGGGCCTGAGAGACGGGACACCAGGTTCTACCCCTAGTTCTTCCTCCCCAACTTGTGGCCATCAGGCTGCCCCGTTCTTCCTCTGAGCTTCCATCTCCTCACCCATAAACTGAACATTTTGGTCTGATGACTCCAGAACCACAGCTCTGACCTGGGTCACATATCTTTTCATTTCTGACTGATCGTTGTAAATAAGAAGGGACAGGCAAACAGCCTCAGAATCTAAGTCTGCAACTAGCGCCAGACGATTTGCTGCAGTAAAATTCTAGTTGGATGATGTTTCTTCTCACATTTGGAGAAAAGATGCGATTGTGAAATATTATTTTTGGTTCCAGCAGAAGATGAGGTCATTTAAATGCTGCCGAGACAGCTCCCTTTAATGCATCACCTCTGTTTTGTAAATAAATCCCTTCTCTTTTTTTGCCTCTCTGAAGAGATGCCTGTGTAAGCATCACACACTAATTGGCGTTTTATAGGAAAGGGTAGCACTTTGACAGCATTAATACAAAAGTCCATGGCAACCAGTTTTGCGTGGTTTGGCTTATTCTCAACAGGCTGACAGAGTCTCATTGCCCTTTAAGCCAGTGTAAAAGGAAGCAAAGGCTTGAGCCATCTGTCTAGACAGGAGCTGTTTCAGAACTCGGTCGTCTCTACAACTGGATTGGGTGTTCACACGCTAAACATTGGCAAACATGCAGGTTTCCCATCTGGGCAAGCCTCTTAATGTCACTCTCAATAACTTCTGAAAAACCGTAAGATTAATGTATAAACATCCTGTATTTGTTAATTCTGTGGCATTTATGCAATATTGTTATATGCTAGGCACTGTTCTAGTTGCTGGAGAACCCGTTGATAAATGAGAGACAAGGTTCTATCCTGGCACATTTATCACAGAGAAGGGGCCACAAGCAATTAACAAGCAAATAGCTGAATAGCTGAACCTAAACATTATGTGGTGACAACAGGTACTATAAATGAGACAAGCAGTAAAGTGAAAGGTGCCTGGGCTGTGTCCTGGTGGGGAGTTAGCAGAAATTGGCACCGGTGAAGACCTCCTTAAAGAGGCAATGTTTGAGCTGAAGCCTGAGTGTCAGGAAAGGGAAGCCTTGCAAAATCTGGGGGCGGAATATTTCCAGGGAGGAGCCAGCCCTTGCAGCTGTCCTAGGCAGGAGTGATGGAGTGTCCCCGGGAGCAGAGAGACCGAAGCACAGTGTGTGATGGAGAGAGCACAAGGAGGTGGTTTGGGAGCATGGGCGGGACTAGATGGAGAGGTTGGGTGCGCCATCTCAAAGATTCAGACCCCAGTCTGAGTCTGGTAGGAACTGTTGGAAGGTTTAAGCTGAGTGCATCATGATGTATGTATTTTTTTTTTTAAGATTTTATTTGTTTATTTGACAGACAGAGATCACAAGTAGACAGGCAGGCAGAGAGAGAGAGAGAGGGAAGCAGGCCCCCTGCTGAGCAGAGAGCCCGATGCAGGACTCTATCCCAGGACCCTGAGATCATGACCTGAGCCGAAGACAGTGGCTTAACCCACTGAGCCACCCAGGCGCCCCATGATCTATGTATTTTAAAAGTTCACGGTAGAGGGGTGCCTGAGTGGCTTAATCAGTTAAGCAGCAAACTCTTGATTTCAGCTCAGGTCATGATCTCTGAGTCCTGGGATCGAGCCTCACATCAGGCTCCATGCTCAATGGGGAGACTACTTGAGGTTCTCTCTCTCTCTCTCTCTCTGCCCCCGCTTATGTTTTCTCTCTCCCTCTAAAATAAATAAATCTTAAAAAAAAAAATTCACCCTAGATGTATAATGGAGAATAGGAGATTGTAGGCGAGCAAAAAATAAAAAGGGAGATCAGATTGGAGGCTACTGTACTAACCTAAGCTAGACATATTGATGGTCTTGGCAGTGGTGGTGGCCGGGGAGCAGTAAGTAGATGGATGTGCGTGTGTTTCACAAGTAGAACCCACAGGTCTTGCTTATGATTTGCATATAGAAAATCAAAGGAGGAATCACGGATAGCTTTTGGGCTTTAGTTTGCATATCCTCCTTAGCTTAAGTAGATGATGGTGCCTTTCCCTTGGAGGTGGGAAAGCCAGGAGTGAGAAGGGGGCAGTCCTGTTTTGACCATTCTGAAGTGTGTATTAGATACCCAAGTGGACTTGTAAGGGGGAAGTTGGAAATATACTTCATATTATCATATTTAAGTTGGCCTTTTGATTTTCTGCCAGTGCCAGGTTTAGCCTCATAAACTTCAAACGCCGAATTATTTGTAACTGAACACTGCTTTTAGCCGTGGGCAGCTAGATTTAATGCCGACAGTTGGACAATTGAGACTGATAACATCTGCCTCTTTCTTCCTGTTTGTGCCTTCCTTTGTGTACCTCTGAACTCCTCCTTAGATGATCAAGAAATTCCAGAGCAGGGAAACTTGCATGGACTTCTTTGAACTCCCCGCTTAGAGTTACTACTTTCAGTTATGGAGGGGGAAACTCATGCTACTGGATAAAAGTGAAAACGAAGATCTGCTTCTTGACTAGCGTACTTGGGGGCTGTATTACAGATTGGTCATCCCTGCCCTCTGAAGCAATTTTTTTTTAGATATGTGTTTTATTTTACATTCAGCCATTTGTGTGTGTTTGGGTATGAAGAGGGCATGTGAGTGCTCCTAATGAACACTGCCTTAGTTCTTTCATAACAAGGATACATTAAGTCATTACGCTTCCTCCATGATCATAGTTTTGCATGTTTCTTACCACAAGTTCTATTTCTAAAGGCATTTAAAAATGAGAAAGGATTGTGTATCAAGTATTGTTATACCCATACGTGACATGTTCTGTTTAATGAAAAGATGGCAAGATGGGGGAGATGGTGGTGAAGCTTGTAATGGGATAGATAGTTGGGGGATAGTTTTTTATTAATTTGGGCAAAAAATGGGATAGATAGGTTTTTACTAATTTGGGCAAAAGCCCAATGGATTTGCTCATTTCTGGACTCTAATAATGTTCCCTGTTGCTTTGGGGAAAGGATTTCACAGCTTTTCTGTACTGGGCAAGGAAGGAGCACTGTCCCATATCTTCAAGACCCTAGTAGCCATGGTATATCTTCCATGGAAAGAACAACTGAAGCCACCTTTATGCCCTAGTTTCTCAGCTACTTTGTTAGGCCCAGGGAGGCAGCCATAGGTCTGACCCCTGTGCTAGAGTGGGACGCCCCGTAAGCCAGGACGGCAGCTAGTCAGCACATCCCAGAATTTGTTCCCTTTGGGCTGTCTACTCGGCCACAGCGCCTCATACACTAGAAGTGTTGAAATCTGCCATTTCATCAGTAGCACTGACTCTCAAGGATGGCTTTTTGGAAATAGTGGAGCTGTGAGAGGTTTTGAAGGCTAGGGACGTTATTTCTGAATGGAGAAGAGAAAAAGGTGTTCCAGAGGTCAGAGGCAACAAACCAAAAACCATGGAGTCCAAAGTGAGGTGACTGGATGATATAGGGATTGTTGACAAGTTCATGAACGACTGTGGTAAGCCAGTGACTTCTGAAGTTACATTTGGCCAGACAGGCATCGTTTGTCTGTGGTCAGCAGATGAGGGAGACTGTTGGCACCGCTGCACGTTCCCGGAGCCGTGGACCCCCACAGAGCACGGCTGTGCTGGAGAAAGCGGAGGATCCAGCAGGTCTCTGTCTGTTAATAATTTCCCCAGACATTCATTCCTATTGCTGCACATCCGTGACTGTTTAACATCTGGTTTTTTTACTATTGCATAAAGTTTCATTTTAGTCTCTGACGGTGTGTATTTCAGATTTTCTGAATGCCTCACATTCTTCCTGTTTTGTATGCAGCTTAAATGGGAAGGTTGCCTCTTTCTAAGAGGAGGACGTCTTTGTCCATACTAGATCTTAATGGTTCCATCGGACCTTTGTGATGGATGAGGAGAGGATATGGTTTTTGTTTTATATGTTGAGGAATGCATTGTGACCAATACCCATAGATCTAGAGAGAAAAAGAACTTACAGGAGTTAGCCTAACGTAAGACACCCCCCCCCCCCACCAAAGTAAATCACCTTGGAAGGTTTTGCTTTCATTTCTCTGAAAAAGCAAGTATCTGAAGGAACTCAAACATTTTACATCAGCTCATGTCTGCATCCTCCGGGTAAAATAGGGAGTCAAGTGAAGAATTTAACCAAAGCAGAAAAACTACCAGCAGTCCAGAGGACTTAGAGACACGATGAGTTTTTTTAAAGAATAGATTTTTATAAGGGTTGAAGCATGTTTTAATGTATTTAAAGCGTGTACAGACCAATGTCTATAGAAGCCAATAACAAGCTCATCAATTAATTTCCTGTTTTGGTTTCTCCCACCAAAGATCTCATTTTTATGTTCTACGGAGGTTTGAGATTCAATTCAACATGATGGGTTTTTTTTTTTTTTAATGATATATAGTGGACACACATTGTTACATCAGTTTCAGGTGTACAACATAGCGATTGGGCAACTCCACATTATGCTACACTCACCACAACTGTAGCTACCATTTGTCACAATGCAACACTATTACAGTACCATTGGATGTATTACAGTATGATGGTTTTACCATATGTACACATGTACATATACAGATAATATAACATTACAAGTCAACATTTATTATGTCTCTACTAGGTGCCAGAAGCATTGCTGCTTCCATAAATATCTCATTTACTCCTAATGACAAACCTGAAAGTATTCATAATTATCCCCACTTTAGAGGCAAGGAAAGGGTTTTAGGCATAAAGACTTTCATCAGTACTAAGTGGCAGAGCTGGGCTCAAATTAGTTGACATCTCCCAGCACCAAGAGCTTCCTCTCATCTTCTTTCATCTTCCTTTATTAATTAGTAGCTGCGTGTAAATAAATGGAACCCAGACACAGCCCGTGTTTACACACACAGTGCTGTCTGTGTTTCAGGCAGAAGAAGCTTTATTTAACAGCATCCTGGTCAGGAAATTGGATAATCACTTTTGCCATCCAATATTATAGCCACTTGCCACAGGTAGCCATTTAATTAAAACCAAATGAAGTAAAACATTTAGCATCTCAGTTGCTACTACCCACATTTCAAGCACACTATAGCCATATGTGGCTAGTGACTCCCTGTTGGATTGTGCAAATATAGAACATTTTTGTCATCATAGAACATTCTGTTAGACAGGACTGGCAGCTAGAGACTCTGATCCAGCACACAGAGCTTTTTCTTCTGCGGTCATCTGCAACACCTGTTGACAAGTGATGGGTATTTGGCTTGACCTAACAGTTCCACTCTCCTGGGTCAATGCCATGTGTCTGTCCATATACTTCATAGTGTGCTCACTCTTTCTTCCAAGGAGGAAGTTGGCCGGATATGGAAGATGGAGCTGCTTAAAGAATCGGATGGGCTGGGAATTCAGGTTAGTGGAGGCCGAGGATCAAAGCGCTCACCTCACGCTATCGTTGTCACTCAAGTGAAGGAAGGAGGTGCCGCTCACAGGTGACTAGATAACTCTCCCTTTTTCTCTGCCTCCTTATCCTCTCCCTTCCCTTCCTCCGGGCGTAGGACTCTTCCACTTGCTCAAAGCCCTGGTAATTACAGTTCCTATAAAATATGCTAGAGCATGGAAGAAAATCAGGCATGAGCAGTTCCAATTAAACACACCTCTGGGCACAGGAAGTGGGTAATTTGCTGGAGATGGTGCAGGCTCCTCTGAATCAGAAGAGATCAGATTTCTTTCTAATCTGTTTTGAGTTTCAAGTGATGGCTACCTATCCTGACTTTTGAGATACTGGTAATATGGGGTTCCCTATTGAGATCATGCTCTGCAACAGAACACCACATTCCTGACATCTTAACCTCCATAAGATCGTGGCTAATGACTTGAGAAAGTTAAGTGCTTTTCAATGTGACCACGCAGTTCATGTGCTGTGTCAGGTCTACCAGGATTCAACACGCAGTTATATACGTGTATCATGGAGATGCCAAGGGGGAAAAAGTAAATGTGAATTTTTCTCCTTGTGACCTGAACAATTCATACTTCAAAACATGTTTTTTAATCTTAGCTATCATCTTCAGTAGGAAAAATGACAGTGCTTAGGCAGAGCATGTACAAAGAAGTCCATTTGGAGTTACAAGGATGTAACTGTCCCAAACTGTACACATGCTTTTGCCTTGCTAGCTGATGGCTTCTGTGTATATGGGGTGTCTACTGTTGGCAAGGCACGCTGGGGTGGATGCACATGTGTGTGCCCTCATGAATGCAGTAGGTGTGTAAAGGTAGAGTTTCCCAGATGAGGGAGGTAAACCTAGTTGGGAATTAGGGGTTCAGTCCAGGTACCATCATTACAAGGGGGATAGGGCAAACCAGAGTGGCGCTGGCCTGCCTTAGACAGAGACGGCTTTGAAAAATATATCTCATAAAGTGGACCTAAAGGAACCAGAGGTAAAGATTGGAAGACAAAGGAGAGGTCAAGGGTACAAACTATCAATGTGTGTCATGTCCCAATTCTAGTCTCAGAGTAAGATGCTAGCAACTAGAGATAAGAATGACTGCACTTGTTAGTTACCAGGGCAGCAGTCATTATGGAAGGATTAAGACCTTAGTTTTTATCCAGAAAAGCATCACTAAATTTCCTACATGAGATATGCTTTGAGGAACTCCCATCAGATAACCATTTTCCCATGAATCCTAGGTCTTAGGTTCTAGCATGTCTTTGGAAAGTTGACAATTGGGAAATTCCTGTGCCCAGAGATAAACTTATATAGAACTGTTCTTGTCTGCTTTCTAGGTGAGCTGTTTCTAGTGGGTTTCACCATTTTCTCTTCACCCTTAGCCTGGAGTTGTGTGCATGTGTCTCTGTGCTTCTGGAGTATATAATTCAAATGTGGGGCGTTCTAGCTAATAACAGGAGATGAGACGAATGGAATTGAAAAGGGAAATAAGAAAAAGGAAGGGGGTAGGCATGGTCTTAAGTAAGTTCAAGAACACTGGTCAGAACTTTGCATTCTGTTTTAGTCCTGAATCCCTCTCTTTCTTGGTGGCCACCCACACGCCTCCTTGAGGTTCTCTGCCGGCTTCCTATTCCCCTTCTCTTCCCAGTCCAAGCAACTAAAAGGGTTCTTAGCATTTTTCTGCTTTAGGGGTTGTTGAAGGACAGAAGTCAGAGGCTATCAGAAGTCTCCGATGCCTCCTATCTTCGTGAAAGCCTAAATTCATGGAAAAGATTATAATGCATGCCCTAGAGAATTGAGAGGAAAACGAACGAGGGAGGAAAGGATGGAGAGAAGCCGGTTGATTTGCTGAAAGAAAGCAAGGTGGAAAGAGTCGAAGCATTGGAGAGAAAGCTGCGTGAATCTAGGAATACTGCAGACAGGCATAGGTCCCCAAGAAGCACCTTGGGTGTTGATGGAAAGCCTTCAGAGGGGATGGAGGAACCCTAGGCTTAGGGATCATCCCCCTCAGATTTCCTGTCCCATATTTAGCAATGGAGATGAAAGACCTTTGGCCCCTTTGGGATCATGGAAAACTAGACCATTGGAGGTTCAAGGGGAACCCACTGGACTGTTGATCCATCGTGATTGAGGACACCTGCACGGTGCCCTGGCTAGTGTGCCACCCCCGCCCTTGACCCAGCCTAGTGCAGGCAGCCCCAGCCCAGTGGGAAGGAAGCTTTAAGTTAGTTATAGTTTACTTTGGAGGAATAAAGGAACACATCTGTAGACCAGGTCTGATACCTGCAATAGCAGTAAATTGGTCAGTCTGTTCAATTTGGTATTCATCCTCCTGAGGAAGCCAGGCTGTAGGATAGAAATGGCCATGAGAGGCTCGATCCTCAAGGTCCTATAACTCTGCGTGTGTGTTGGGAGCGAGGGAACTGCAAGCACATGCACATCTGTAGCACGCCAGGTGCCACAGAGGAAATCTGTCCAGGGCTATGTCACCTGGAAAGAGAGAGGACAGCAGGTTAGAGAAGGCTTTCTGCTGAGTCTAAGATACCTTTGTCTGGGGCGCTTAGCTCAGTGACTCAGCTGCCAGCTCAGTTGTGAGGGCAGGATGGCATTAGGATGGAGAATGGACGGAATGACTAGACTATCCAAAAACCTCGGGATCTCAATTCCACTGTCATTGTGTCCCCCTGGACGGGAGGCATTTCATTAAGGTTGATGCAGGGAGTGGTAGTGACTTAAGAGCTTGCTCGCTCCCAGGTGATGGTGTGAAATCATGGAGCTTGCCTAGGTGGGCAGCGGGACCCAGCCAGACCAAAGGAAACATCCCAGCCCAAACTGTTGCTGGCCATCTCTGCTTTTTCCTTAGCCTGATTTTAACTGTGCCCTCTCGACCCTCCCCAGCTCCAGGAGAATGTCCCTTCTCAAGTCCAGAATATCTTGACAAGGGATTTTTTTCCCCCCGTCTCCATTTCCTCAGGGACGGCAGACTGTCCTTAGGAGATGAGCTGCTGGTAATCAATGGTCACTTACTGGTGGGGCTCTCCCATGAGGAAGCGGTGGCCATTCTCCGCTCCGCCACTGGAATGGTTCAGCTGGTGGTAGCCAGCAAGGTAGGTAGTTTGTTTTTGGTTTTAGTTTTTAATATTTTTAATATTAAAATTGATGGTGAATTTGGATTTGAGCCCTCCCCGCACACACTCACACACACACTTTGTGCCACACACACTCACTCCACACCTACTTGCAAGTTTACCGGAGCCATTTAAATGGCCATGATTCTCCAGGACAAGCCCATGTGAGCGGCCTTGAGATGAACTATTTAGTAGATGGAAGAGCAGTAATAGGACTAAGGAAATGGGGCGGGGGGTGGTAGGGAGGACAGAAGGACAAGGTAGAGAGAGCAGCACCTCTTCCAGGGAGAAGCCAAAGAGGAGACATGGATGTCCACTGGGCGGCAGAGATGCAGGAATGGTGTGGAGCTGCACCTCTCCCAGGTCCCGGAGGAGGAAAGGGTGCCGATGTCCTGGGCCCCCAGCATCCACTTTGTCCCCTGGTGTCACCAGCCTTAGTGCCCTGGATAAAGGCTGCAGGCTTCTACAGCAGCGTGACCAGAAAGAAGAGGACCTGAGCCCCCTTGCCTCTGCTCCACGGTCCCCTCTGTTGTTGATAAGACAGGAAAGCGCCCACAGGACTCAGGAGTTAGTGCGAGGGAGCTACTAGGCTTCGTTCTCGTGCATGGAAGCAGTGATGGGAAGCCACCCCAGTCCTAACCCTTCACAGCAACACACTCTTGCCAGTAGGACTCATTCTTTCCTCATTATTCCTAGTATTTTTTTGAACCTAACATCCACAGGTTTTTCCATATTTTCTCTCTTAGATTACAAGGTGTGTTGCCTAATTTTGGAGTATTTAATAACTAGAATATTTTGAACTCTCTGAAAAATCTGTTTTCCTCCTTTTACACCTGTCACCAGTCCCTTAACCCAGACTCTCGGGCTTCCAACAGCAACCCAGAGCCTTGGCACAGACTTGGGAGGAAGGGTTGGCACTGAGGCCCCGGAGGCAGGCGTCGAGACCGTCTCTACTCACAGGCCCCCTCCTCCCCTCCCAGAGATACCATGGGATGCCCTGGTGTCTCCTCACTAGGGACAGGAAGGGGAGCAGAGCAGGGATATTCCCTCTCAGTCTGTTGAATTCCATAAGAGGGAAACGCTACAAGAGAAGGACAAGCAAGTTCCCTTTCAGCCAGAGGTGATGGGGTTTGAAAAGCACCATCGGGTCTTAAACACTCACACAGACTGAGGCCTGTGTTTGCACAGCCCACCTCCCCACAGTCTGTGGCTCAAGAATGGGGGGTGTGTGGGGGGGGGTTCCTGCACAAGCATACCATGGCCACCAAACCTTTATTTCTATACTGACATCTTTCTCCTGCTAGTTCAGAAAATGGGGAAGAGAAAACCTTTTCTAGGTCAAGCTGTTCCCCGCAAACCCATGAACACAAAGAAATCATAAAATAAAAACAAAAAAGGTCCACTCATCACTTGCTTATACCATACATAAAAATAAATTTAAAAATGGATGAAAGACCTTAATGTTAAGACAGGAAACCATCAAAATCCCAGAGGAGAACACAGGCAGCAACCTCTCTGGCCTCTGCAGTAGCAATTTCTTAACTAGACACGCCACCACAGGCAAGGAAAACAAAAGCAAAATGAGCTATGGGGACTTCGTCAAGATAAAAATCTTCTGCACAGCAAAGGAAACAATCAACTATTAAAAGGTGGCCTACAGAATGGGAGAAAATATTTGCAAATGACATATCTCATAAAAGGTTAGTATCCAAAATCTACAAAGAAATTCTCAAACTCAGTACCCATAAAGACAAACAAGTCGGTTAAGAAATGGGCAGAAGACATGAATAGACACTTTTCCAAAGAAAACATCCAGATAGCTAACAGACACATGAAAAGATGCTCAACATCACTCATCATCAAGGAAATACAAGTCAAAACCACGATGAGATATTACCTCGCACCTGTCAGGATGGCTAAAATTAACAACACAGGAAACAACAGATGTCAACGAGGATGTGGAGAAAGGGAAACTTTTCTTATACTGTTGGTGGGAATGCAAACTGGTGTAGCCACCCTGGAGAACAACATGGAGGTTCCTCAAAATGTTAAAAACATAATTAACCTACAGTTCAGCCATTGCCGTAATAGGCATTTATCCAAAGGATCCAAAAATACAGATTTGAAGGGGAACATGCACCCCAGTGTTTATAGCAGCATTATCAACAATAGCCAAACTATGGACAGAGCCCAGATGTTCATCGACTGATGAATGGATAAAGAAAATGTGGGCTGTGTGTCTGTGTGTCTGTGTGCGCACACGCACAATGGAGTATTACTCAGCTATCAAAAAGAATGAAATCTTGCCATTTGCAACGACAGGGATAGAGCTAGAATGTATTATGCTAAGTGAAATAAGTCCTTTATAGAGAGACAAATACCATATGATCTCATTCATATGGGGAACTTAACAAAGAAAATAGATGAATGTATGGGAAGGAGGAAAAGTAAAAAAGGAGAGAGGAAACAAGCCATAAAATACTCAACAATAGAGAACCAACTGAGGGTTGACTGAGGAAGATGGGTGGGGGGTGGGCTAGAGGGGTGATGGGCATTAAGGAGGACACTTGTGAAGATGAGGCCTGGGTGTTGTGTGTAAGTGATGAATCACTGCGTTCCACTCCAGAACCAGTATTGCACTGTAGTATTGCGCTACCTAAAATTTAAATAATAAAAAGTCGACTCATGGGTAAGCATAATTAAGGAGCATACAAGGGGGTTTTGAAAGCTGGTTTCCTGGATGATGCCTGATCTGTGATCTCACTCACTGGCTCAAAGAATAGACACTAACATGTATCAGGTATCCACAGGGTACAGGGGCTTTCTCCCTCTGATCTCATTTAATTCTTGAAACCCCATGAGAGAGGTATTAGTTCTTCTTATTCAAAAGATGACATTAACATCTAAGTGGTTATTTCATTTCCCTGGAGGACACACAAGCAGTGGGGGACAGAAACAGGTTTCGTCGTGGACCCATAAGTTTCATGCTTCTTCCCTGTATGGAAAGCTGCCTCTTATCAAATAAGATATGAAGGACACGGAGCCAATGGCATTAGAGAAGGATAATGTGTTCCTGCTGGAGGCTTTGACTTTAGGGACATGCACTCAACCTACTGCCCTTGATCAAATGCACTGAGGCCTAAAGATGACCAGACCGCAGAGAGGCTATACCCTTCATTTCTTCCCATAGGCTCCGTTCACCGCTAGGCAATACGTTGCTATAGCAGCTGCCCACTGTTTGTTCCTAAACTGAATCCCCACCCTTTAAGATGCTCAGCCACCTTGGAGAGAAAAGTCTTTCCACACCTCTTGGCATCCGTGCCTCTTTGTTACCCAACAAGAGCGCACAATCCAGAGTCTTTGTTTTGTCTTCACATTTGAAGAGAGGAACCGGGGGGAAAGAGCATTTGATTTGCTGAGTACAAAGAATAATAAAAATGTAAATTATTACTGTAGGAAGTAGTCACTTTGTCACCAAACTTTAGGATATTGTTTTGAAAATATAACGATGACTGTCTTCAGGACAGGCTGTCTCATGTTTCCATACAAATAGGTTGTTTGCTTGTGCATAAGAGCTTAGAAAGGTTTTGTCAAGTGAATGAAATCAGAATTTCCCAGTGTGCTTTGCTGTCCCGGGAAGCACGTGCTATCCATACAGATTTCTCTCTCTCTTTAGCACTCTCAGATTTTATTAGCAAGTAATATGCATTTATTTTGTCTATGTAGAAAACCTAGAAGAAAAGGAAGATAACATTTTCATAACACCACCAGTAGTTCTACCCATTACCTGATCTGTCTGTCCAGGCAAGCACAACGAGACAAAATGCCCATGCACATCAGAGCCAGCACAGCCCTTTAAAAGCTGTGTGTCTTGAACAAGTTGTTGCATTTTTTTTAAACTTCGGTTTTCTCACCCGGACGGTGAGAATCAGTAACTACTTCATGGAATGTTAGGGAGATTAAGTGAAACATAAAAGCCTGAACAATGCAGCTGGTTGCAAGAAGCCCTTGGAGAAACAGTTATCACATATTACAACACCTGGCTAATTGTTAACGTCCATTAATAAAATGATAATACTGTTCTTCACCTGCTTTTTCACTAAGTAGCATGCTGTAAGAATCTTTCCACATCAGAAAGTGCATTTCTGTGGCACCATTTCTAATGAGCATGGAGTCTTCTATCCTGTGGCTGTTATGCCATTTACTCACGAGCTGGGACCTTCATGTCTTTTAAAAACGCGTTTCCATTAATGGTCTAGTAGAGCTGACCTCACAGAAGAGGGCTGAACTCACTTTTTGCTTCATAGCTTTTTCCTTCCCTGAGGTGGAATCTAACTATAGCATTCCCACTTACTGACCTGACATGAAGGAGCTTTGGGTGCCTCCAAGATGGGACGCGTGTCAAACTAGTAACAAACGTCACTGTCACCAGGCGCCTGCTCACAAATGGTCTTTAATAACACCCGTTGTTTAAAATGGGTGTCTTCTGTTTTTCTCCTTTCTGTCAAGCCCCGGGGAATATGGCGACCAAAGCTTTCCACAGGCTTCCTTCCTTGTGAAAATGACTGGTGTGGGAGAAGGGAGGACACATTTCTCTTCTTTTCTGGCCTCAGATCAGCCACAGCCCTGGTCCCTGGCCTCCTGGGCTGTGCTCTTTCCCCAGAGAGTTCCTGGTGGCTGAGTGGGCCTCCTCTGCGTGTGAGGATTGTCACGTGGCCCCAGTGACCTCGCCTGCCTCCCACCAACCCCTGCGGCCTTGTCTGTGTGTAGGAAGGAAGAAGGGCTGTTGGTGGAGGCCTCTTTATAGCCTGATCTTAATGAAGTCTGATTCCATGTATTTTGTTGACCTTTAAAAATTGTTCAAGGGCTTCTTTCTTTGAAGAGACATTCGTTATCAGTCTCCACTGGCGTGATTCAATCAACAGTCTAATTTCTTTCCAGTGAGCGTATGCTAGTGAGATGAGCCGTGAGGGGAGGGAGCACGTGGATATCAGGGCTCTGGGCTGGGCCTGGGGACACGATGAAGAGTAGAAATGACATTCAGTTTGAGGAACACTCAGATAACCAGGACAGAGAGGTATATTCAGACGTACGTGCCAGGTGACGAAAGAAACAGTAAAGGACATTCAAGAAGAAGGGAGAGGCGAACCGGATGCCTCCTGAGATGGTCCAGGAGGGCTTACAGGAGAGAGTGCTGAGCCAGGAAGCTGAGCTCGCTGGGCAGAGGGAGCTGCTGGTAGACAAGGAATCCGGGCAGGGGAGAGCCTGGCGTGTTGGAAGGTCAGTATGGCTGGACTGGAAGGTGTGGGTTGGAGGGGATACTGGAGGGAGGTGTGTTTGGAGCACTGGGCAGAGGCCGCAGCTCTAAGATGGTGGCCTGTCCATGAGGTGCTTAAACTACCCTGAAGGCAAGGCAGGAGAGGATATCAAAGGACCTAAAGTTCAGGGAATTTGGACTGCCTGCAGAAATATCTAAGAAACACGGATTTTTCAGGGGGAAAAAAAAAAAATTGGTTAGGGTTTAAATTGGGTCTCCAGCCCTGACATATGAAGTAACCTCACCAGCCTAGAAATGTGGAACCTACATTCCCCTATGGTCTGTACGTTCAGAGCACACGAGCACTCCCAGTGGGCTCTGCTGGGTTTTCTTTGACCCAAAACTACTTGGTGCCACAGGGTAATTCACGACTCTTTAATTGTGTCCCCTTAGGAGAACTCTGCTGAGGACATCCTGAGGTTAACGTCTAAGAGTTTGCCTGATCTGACCAGCTCAGTAGAGGACGTGTCCTCTTGGACCGACAACGAAGACCAGGAGCCAAACGGGGAAGAAGACGAAGGACCCGGCTCGTCTTCTGTCCGGGGAGCAGTAAGTGTCTCTGGTTTCCCCAGCTGCTGTGCTGGAACGATGTTTCCCCAAAGATGGTGACGGCAGGATCAGAAATAATAGCTTAAGACAGTAGGATAGAGACCGGCATGGGAACGCCACAGGGCGTTCTTTTTATTTTATTTATCATTATTATTTTTTTAATCAGGATCTTCCCAGACAAACCTGTGAGGGTCATGATTTCCATTTAAGAAAAAAACGCTGAAACTGGAAATGAGATGAGGGAGCAACTGTGTATTAAGTTCACTGCATGTATCAATTTCTAGGACACTTAGTCATTCATATATACAGGAGGATTTTATTGCTACTTTTTGATGTAGTGTTTGAAAACGATTGGTTGTGAATTTAAACTTAGAGGGAGAGATTGTGGTCGAGAGTGGAATGTTCCAAAAGCACAAAGCTCGTTCAGGCACAGAGGTGTGGCTGTGTCTTAGGGTTTTAAGGAAACCAGGACTCTCGCCAGGCTCTTCTTTACACCGCCTGTGCGTTCACACCCCCGTGGGCCGCTGCGCCGGGCACGCGGGGTCCGGACGGCTTTTGGCAAACTGAGGTTGCAGTGTGGTCCCCTTGTTTCCTCTCCGGATCCCAGATCTGACCGATGTGGCATTTTTAGCGTCAGCTCTTGTTAGCTCTTATTCCCCCCACCCAACCTGGGGTGGGGACTCCCTTCTGCCATGGGAGCCCCTTACTCTTTCCCACCAGCGCTAAACCCGGGCAGCACGGGTGAGCATCGGAAAATTCACTGTGGTTATAATTAGGTCTCAGAAGACCAAAAAATGCATGTTTTGTTACATTTACATAATATGCAATTGTATGGCATATGTAATATGCCGTAAAATGGCATAATAACATGCCATTTTATTTTAAGGAAGAAAATTTGCTTTTCTCCTTTCTTTTCGATTCCCCAAACATCCAGGCCCACCAAGCATGGCCGTGCGGCTGTGGGCTGCACGTGTGTTACCTCGAAGCAGCACCATTCGCTTCATAAACATCCTAGGCTTTTCTGTTCATTAGGACAGTTTTCTGAAAGACGGCAATAAAGAGTTTTGTTCTAACAAATTCAATATATTGGGACAATTTTCCAGTCAAGGAGGGAAAGCCTCACAAAGAAGAGATACCTTTTTGTAATTTGCCCACAGGCACTGTATAAGCCCATTGTTGATCTGAAACATTTTTCTAGCTGCTTTTCCTTCCAAAGAGAACTTTCTCAGAACAGTAACCTATAAAGTAAATAAATCAGAACTGAATGAATGAGGTTAAGGTGAACAGCTTAAAAAACAACCGTGGGATTATTCCCATCTCTTTGTATTTTGACACCATTCTGTGGCTGCCCTTAATTTTTATGTTTAATAAGGGCAGAGACCAAACTAATTTTCATGGCCTAGACTGCTTCTCTGACTCCTGCTTACTTCTAAAAACTTATTTCTCACTGAGCTCATTATTACTCCTAAGCAACCACCACACTACCCTTCCTGTGGTCCCTCTAGAAGGACTGCATGCTTTTCTGCCACAGGACCTTTGCAAATGCTATTCTCTCTCTCTTTCTTTCTGGAATCTTCTGCCTGAATAAGATTATTCTTATTCATCTTTGAATAGGAATTGAATTTGAATCATCTTTGATGATTCCTATTCATAATGTTATTGCCTCAGAGAAACTTCTCCTGAATACACCCATGTATATTAAACCTCTTTGCCCTCAGCATGAGTGAACCACTTGTCACACTTGGGTTTGTGATTATTTGATTAAGATCTGTTTCTCCCAACCAGTTCTAAACTCCATGAGGTAACGTGATGACTGGACTGGGGTCCCAATGAATCTCTAGAGTTTACCCACTACATCTGGTACTGAGTTATAAATAATGAAATGAATTTAAAAACAAACAGCAGAATAAGTGTTCATTGAATGCTAATGAAAATGACACCCAAATCTGACTGGATTTATCCAGCATAAGAATTATGGTTACTCCAAGGTCCACAACTGACCGCAGCATGGCAGCCTCAAAGGGCCTTTGGGTTCCTATCAACATTCTAGCCCCCTTAGGCAGGAGATGGTCCTTGAATAAGCCTTGAAGGGACCGGAGTACCCAGTGTCTTCTCCCCACCACCTCTTTGCAGATGACTTATCCAATAAAAGGTTAGTGTCCATATATAATGAACTTACACAACTCAACACCAAAACTGTAAATAATCTAATTTTTAAAATGGGCAGAAGACATGAACAGACATTTCTCCAAAGAAGACCTGCAGATGGCCAAGAGACATTTGAAAAGATGCTCAACATCATCATCATCAGGGAAATGGACATCAAAACCACAATGAATTATCACCTCAACCTGTCAGAACGGCTGAGGTCGAAACAACACAAGAAAGTGTTGGGGAGGATGTGGAGAAAGGGGAAGCCTCATGCACTATTGGTGAGAATGCAAATGGGCGCAGCCACTCTGGAAAAACGTTAAACATAGAACTACCATATAATCCAGTAATGCCACTACTGGGCATTTACCCAAAGAATACAAAAAACACTAATTAAAAAAAAAAATACGTATTATGTTTATTGTCGCATTGTTAACAATAGTCAGATTATGAAAGCAGCTTGAGTGTCATCTGCAGATATCTTCTCCCATTCAGTAGCTCGTGTTTTAGTTTTGTTGGCTGTTTCCTTTGTTGTGCAGAACTTTATTTTGATGAAGTCCCTGTAGTTCATTTTGGCTTTTGTTTCCCTTGCCTCAGGAGACACGTCTAGAAAAATGCTGCTATGACGGATGTCAGAGAAATTACTGCCTGTGTCTCTTTCAGATTTTTTTAGGATTGCAGGTCTCACATTTAGGTCTTTAGCCACAAATTTGTGTGTGTGTGTACGTGCATGCACGTGCGTGTGCGTGTGTGTGTGCGTGTGTGGTGTAGGAAAGTGGTCCAGCTTCATTTTTTTGCATATTGCTGTCCAGTTTTTCCAACACCATTTGTTGAAGAGACTCTCTTTTCCCCATTACATATTCTGGCCTCCTTTGTCATTAATTAATTGACCATATAGTCATGGCTTTGTTTCTGGATTTTCTGTTCTGTTCCGTTGATCTAGGTGTCTGTTTTTGTGCCAGTACCATACTATTTTGATCATTACAGCTTTGTAGTAGATCTTGAAATCTGGGATTGTTGATCCCTCCTGCTTTTTACTCCTTTTTCAAGATAGCTTTGTCTCTCTGGAGTCTTCTGTGGCTCCATGCTATTTTTTGGGTTATTTGTTCTAGTTCTGTGAAAAATGCTATTGATATTTTGATAGGGATTGCATTAAATCTGTAGATAACCACATAAATAAGCATATATATATATATTTTTTTTAAGATTTATTTGTGGGGGAGAAAGAACGAACATGTGTGCATATGGGGGGTGAGGGGACTACTGGGGAGGGGCAGAGGGAGAGAGGGAGTCTTAAGCAGAAGCATCAACACAGGGTTCGATCCCACAACCCCAAAATCACAACCTGAGCCAAAACCAAGGGTCGGACTTAACCAACTGCACCCCCTGGATGCCACAGCCCATGTGTATTTTTAATTGATCTTATATTAACTTCTGAAACTTGGTAGGATCTCAGTGATATAATCATGAACATTTCCCCCATGTCATTAAAGGGGCTTCTGAAGCATGATTTATAATGGCTAATATTCCACAACATAGAAGTGCCATAGCTTATTTCACCAGTTTTCTACCAGAAATTCTGTTTTCATCAATCACAGGTGTATTTGATTTTTTCAAAGTTATAAAAAATGCTATACAGAATAGCTTCGCCCATATACCTCTCTGTGCACATTTTTTTATTTTCCTATTTTCTTAAATAGCTTAAGCAGAATTGCATGGTCAAAGGTTTTCTCCAGAGAGGTTATTTATTACTAATTTAGTGATCTAGTGGTGGCCAGTTCCCATCATCACCAATAACATTATCTTAAAAAAAAAAAAGGTTTACCGATTAATCATATTGTTTTGTATGTTTATTGTAGTTCTGCCAAACGCATATCAGTGCATTATGTGAGAACATAATTTATTTTGGAAACCCAGCACTAACTCTCCACAAGTCAGTGTTTCAGTGCCGTCCGTTAGGAGACCTCCGTCATGTCACCTGGGGCTTTCATAGACAAATCCCAAATCCATTATCCGTGTGAAACCCACACTGATCCTGCCTTGACAGTTCTCCCTTCTCAGAGCCTCAACACCACCTCGCGCACTTGGCCTTCTGCTCTGCTTCTCCGCAAAGCACTCCCTGAGGGGGGACACCTGGGTTTCTCCCCGGCTCCCCAGTAATGCCGCAACACCAGTCACGTGTCACCGTCCTCTTGAGCTCTGGCTTCAGCCAGGAGAACGGAGGACGAGACAGAGCCCTGCAGGACCGGCTGGAGGGCAGCTGATGCAAAGTACTTTCTGGATCTCAAGGTGTGCCCAGGGTCTGCCCTGCAGTGCCTTACAAACGTACTGAACCACTGTGGGGAGAAAAATTCTCTTTTCCCGTTCTATGTTTATAATCCAGCACCTCTGTTTTCATCATTTTTTAAATACGAATGCGCTATTTAAATGAAAGAAACCTGGTGCTGCTTAATCAAGTTCAAAAGCCTTTTTTTCACAGGTGATAATGATTAGACCTGCTGTCAGACTGCACTCAGACGTTGACTGGTTTTGCACCTGTAAGGCACGGTGAGCTCCAAGCACTTGGCTGAGCGAATGTAACACAAATGCTGAGGTTGTGTGATGAACACCCTTAGGATTTACTTTTCGTGGCTGCGATGGACAGCAAGGAGATTTTCCTTCCAAAACGGTCCAGCGGTGCGGGGAGTGAAACCACGTGGTGGATATCAAATTTGAGGAGTAGAGGCAGGGAAAAGGGAATGGGAGCGGGACAGTGAACTGCTATGGTCATTTGCATAATTGTCATCCATCTCGGAGGGGTCTGGCTTCAGTGACAGGGCTCCCTCTCCACCATCTATCACTCACCCCTCCACATCCAGTGTGGAAGGCTGCCGCCTCCGCCATGCCGGCCGCCGTCCTGGTCCATGGGACTGGCCATTCCTTCTCAAGTCTGTCTTCCCCACTGTCTTCTGCTCTGCAGTGACAATTTGTAAATTAGGATCTGACCATGTGGCTTAATGGTATAAAATTATTCAGGGACTATCAATCACACTGAGGTTAAAATCCCACCTCCTTAACGTGGAACACGTCAGCTCCTGCCTGCCTGGGCTGACGTCTGGACATACTCCCGGCAGCCATACACACACACACACACAGTCCTCCCCTAGCACGTGAGCTCCACATTCCCCAGTGTTCCAGAACTCTCCACTACTTTGTGCCTTTGAACCTCCTCTTTGCACTTGGAAGAGATTCCTCAGCCCAGCCCAAATGTTGCTTCTCCGCATAAGCAAATCTTTCCCTGAGCCCCCCAAAGTTCTTTGGTCTCTGCTCTGCACTTGCATGACATTATGAAGATTTCTTCCAGAGTGCTTACCCTCTTGCCTTCATAACTGATCTTTCTGTTCTTCTGTCTTCCTCATTATTAGACAGGAACATTTCAAGGGCAAAGACCATGATGCCTTAAGCATCTCTGTCACCCTAGAATGGTGGCAGGTCTGGGATCTAATAGGAGGTTGACAAGAGGAAGGATTCTCCTGTGATCTCTGGTCATTCCTTGACCACTTCTTATCTGTCCCTTGGTGCTCACCTGGTCCTCTTATGTCCTTGAAGTACAAGCCTGGGTCCACGAGCCTCTGACTCTTGGTTCTTTACTCCTCTTGCCCCCAACACATGCCCTTGCCTGCGCCCTTCCCCGTCTGCTCTTCAGAGGAATTTGCCCCTGCCCCTGCCTCTTCCCCCATTGAGGGTATCACACTGTGGGGCATCGCAGTGCTGCGAAATCTGGCCTTGCTGCTGGAGGGAGAATCAGGGAGAGTAATTCCCTTCTGGTCCTCGTGCCCAGTTGAGGGAGTCTCAACTCAGGTGCAAGTTTTGCGCACTTGGAACCAAGATGCAGCATTACACGTGTGTCTCATCGCTGCCAACCTCCCTGTATGAAGGTGAATCAGTGTTGAAAGGAACTGAGATGCGATGCTTTGAGGCATTACGCGCGTGTCTCATCGCTGGTTATCTAAGTGCTAACCTTCCTCTCAAGGACCAGATCAAGTTCAGAGTTATCTCCAAGGCTGCCCTCTACTCAAAACATCTATCAGCATCTCTCTCTGTGCTGAATCTGCTGATCACTGCTCCCTGAGCATTTAGCAGGTGCTGTTGTCTCTTTACTTGTGGCTGCTTATCTCTTTAGGGAAGAAAGAAAATACTTGAACTTTGTAAACTTTTCTTTTTGAAGATTTTATTTATTTATTTGACAGACAGAGATCACAAGTAGACAGAGAGGCAGGCAGAGAGAGAGAGAGAGGAGGAAGCAGGCTCCCTGCTGAGCACAGAGCCCGATGTGGGGCTCAATCCCAGGACCCTGGGATCATGACCTGAGCCAAAGGCAGAGGCTTAACCCACTGAGCCACCCAAGTGCCCCAACTTTGTAAACTTTTGAAGTCAAGTATATCTCTTTGGGCTCCCAGTATCCATTGGAGTACCCTGTATTCAGTACTTACTCAGTACATATTTCTCTTTTAGTAGGGACAAAGAGCGTGCATATGAGCAGGGGAAAGGGGCAGAGGGAGAGAGAACCCAACATAGGGCTCGATCTCCTGACCCTGAGGTCATCACCTGAGCCAAAATCAAGAGTCAGACATTTAACCGACTGAGCCACCCAGGCAGGCACTCCTCAGGACATATTTCTTGATCATAAAGCTGTCCCCGGAGCAGTGGTTCTCAAAGTATGGTCCCCGGAGCAGCTGCCGCAGCATCACCTGGAAATCTGTTAGAACCACAGGTCCTCAGGTCCCACCCTTGACCTGCTGAGTCAGAAACCCTGAGGCTGGCCGCCAGCAATGCAGTTGAACAAGCTTTCTAGGTGATCTGGACCCAGGCTGACATCTGAGAACGTCAGGGCCCTCCAGTAAAAGGGGTGGCAACTGTGTTATTGGCTATTCCAAAACATATGTGTCCTTTCTCGGATCTAGCCTCCTGAGAAAGTGGCTCCTCTCTTTTAAAACGAAGAGAGGGAAGAGAAGTTTTGCTAGAACAGGGCATGGACTGGGGGATACCTCTTAAGGAGTTGGGAGCCTCTTTCTATTTCAACAAAAACAAAACCAGAAGTAACGATTGTCTTGCCAAACCTGCGATTGTCAAGGCTCAGCTGGGAAGAGTTCGTTTAGCACATCAATCAGCGGGCCTGTATCCGGCTTCCTCTGACATCAAGGGAATCAGTTCTAACGTTTTTGGAATCACCAGTTCGGGGAAATCTTAGAGAACTTTTGGCTGAGGAGGGTTTAAGAAGAAAATAAAGGACTTCACCTTTCAGAAGGCGAGAAGAGCCCCACTGGATCTTACAATTCTGTGAGTGAAATTGGCCTTTGATTCTGTGTCGGTGGGGTAGTCAGGAGGTGGGAGAACCTGAATTCCAGTGTTCTGGAAGCGTTGGTACCTTTGCGGGTAGGTATTCATCTATATATGGAAAGAAAGGACAGGAGCTCTTGTGCTTTGTTTGGATTGAATAACGGATAAAGTGTCAGCCCTTAGTTTCCTGAGCGTCCAGGCACCGAGAACTTGTACTGAGGTGTCTAGAAGTACCATTTCTGGTTGAGTCGAGCTGCCCTAGGTGGGAAACAGTCTCTTGTTTTGTGCCTAAGCTAGGTTTTTTTCCTGGTGATGCCAAGAAGAGAGCCTTATGCAAGGAACCGTGAGCACCAACTACGTAAACTTGCAATTAGTATTAAAATCGGGAGACCCCAGGGGCGCCTGGGTGGCTCAGTGGGTTAAAGCCTCTGCCTTCGGCTCAGGTCATGATCTCAGGGTCCTGGGATCGAGCTCTGCATTGGGCTCTCTGCTCAGCAGGGAGCCTGCTTCCCCTCTGTCTCTGCCTGCTGCTCTACCTACTTGTGATCTCTCTCTTTCAAATAAATAAATAAAAATCTTTAAAAATAAATAAATAAATACATAAATAAAATAAAATGGGGAGACCCCATATCTGACTGGAAATCGGATCTTCACAGAATAAAACTATTAATGCACAGAGACTGACAACAGGGTGCCCTGCCCTTTTTGCAAGGAGAGCAGATGTTCTTTCCCTAAAGCCTTGAGGAGAGGTTGTTAAGACAGTCTGCTCACACAGGCGCAGGGGTCTGGGCTGCTCACCTCAGGCTGTCTCTGAGCAACTGCTTCGAGATGGCTCACTCCCCTGGGTCAGACATGACCTTCCCTTCTTTCTGGGCTTCCTCTTATTCCTCGTCTAACGTCAGAACTCACTTCTCCTTAGAAGTCTTCCCAGATACACTTATCCTTCATGCCTGGACCCCCAGCCTATAACAGGTCCTTAACACAGATTATAATGACGCATGTGCCGACTTGCTTAATGTAAGACCCAAGTGGACAGGGACCATGTCAAGTTTGCTTCCTCATGTACCCCAGGGCTTCACTGCTGGCTCTCGGTGTGCACATATGTACGGGATGGAAGGGTGTTAGGACAGGTGGACAGCGGACGTCCCCCCTCGTCATGTTTGGTCATCTCCCACTGACTTGTCCACCTTCACCAGCACGTCATGAGTTTAAAATGGGCATGGCGCTTATTGTTTGTGCCTGCAAGCTAGGAAGCCTTATCTGCCTCTTCCTTCTGGATTTTCCACCTGGCATGGGAATATCGATGATAGAGAAATCATTTTTCTATGTATAGCATTGGGGAAAACACAGCATGGCTTCCCTAAAAATGGGACATTCGTGGTAGCACCTCATTAGCAAATGAGTAGATCTCTTTACTTTTTGTTCAGTTAAGGTTTGAAAGCTGCAGGCCAGAGATGGAATTTAGGATGTGATTTTTTTTTTTTTAAGCAAATCAACAGTAACTACAAAAGGTTAAACATCCCAGGGGTGTTGGCGAAGGAGTACGTGGACTGTAAGCGAAAAGACAAGCCAAAAAGGTATCAGGGAAAAGAGCGTGGAACGGGAGAGTCTCAGAGTTGGGGATTCTGATGAACAGAACTGCGAGGTGTCTGAGCTACAGGGAACCGTGGAGATCAGCTGGTCCAAACCGTGCCTTTTATAAGCTAGAAATGTGTGGTGAGAGAGAAGCCTGCTTAACTCTGCTCATCCTCCCAGACCAGTCATGTTGATGGCTCAAGGCAGCTACGAGGGGAAAGCAAAAGAGCCGGGAAAGAAGAGGTGAATGTCCTCAGGGAGGCGTTCACAGCCCGTCTCAAATATGCCAGGGGAATGGGTGTGTGTTTCAGACGCGTCAGTGTGCGGGGAAAGCCCCGCGTTCCGTGTCCCCAGTGCACGGGGAGGGCGTGGTCTCAGCTGGTCCTCAGATCTCCGGGGTCCTGGCTGGAGTTGGGTAGGGTCCAGGAGTTCGTCTTCAGAAACTTCCCAGTGACTCTGGTGCCCACCCAGATTTTGAAAAGCAAACTTGGGGGAGCAGGTGACTGCTGTCGGAAGCGGCAGGTTCGGATACAGCCTTTGTTGGCCACGTGGCCGTGTTCAGGGCCGGCTGCAAGGTGGCAGGGCTCCTGAGTCTCCCGGCTGGGGGCTGCGTGAACCCCCTGTGTGCCCGTGGCTTCGGGACAAGGGGAAGGTTTAGGCCCCCAACAGGCTCCCTCCTTTCCATAGTTTGGGATGAGGGAGTAAGGCCATGCGTTTGAGGTGCTATGGGAAACCTGGAAACACAGACTCCCCCAGGCCACTCTGGATCCTCCGCGAGCAGACTTGCGCGCATCTCGTAGTGTTTCTCGTTGCCTTTGCAGACTTGGAGCCGCCAGGTCCTGGCGCACACACCACGTGTTCCCAGCACAGCCCGAAGCAGGCAGCGACACATATACTGATCCACAGGTCGCGGAGTTGTACGATTTCATTCCACGGTCGCAGAGAGTGAACTACCCTCTCTTTCCCCACCAGAGTCCGACACTTGCCCACACAGGTCTCCGCCCACTCAGATGCTCCCTAAGCCAGACATCAGCTGGCTCGGGCCACATGTTTAGAGGCTGCACGAAGGCCAGTGCGAGGTGCAGAATTGCCAGGACAAGATGAGACAAGGCTGCAATTATTGCTGGTCTAGGGAAAGGAGATTTAAATTTGGGGGTGGTTTTTCGTTTGGTTTGCTTTCATGCTTAAGGAGATGAACTGATTATTTAAACGGGTGGGGGGAAGGAAGATAAGAGTAATGATTGGGCCTAGATAAATTGCCCAGAAAACGGCTGAAGTCTGCATTAGGCTGAGTCCCCGCGGTGCATTTTCTGGGGCCTGTTCCAACTCGTTACCTGGCTCTCGGCTGCATTTCCCAACAAGCAGTTTGCACTTCTCAAGGAAGTAAACAGCTCAAGTGATTTGCATTAAAAAAAGCAAATACTGTGTCTACCCTCTCTGCACAGCGGTCTCCACCGTGGGGTGTACACAGCCAGTGGGGGATGCCAGACCGTCCTGTGGAGCATAGGCGGAAAGTAGTAGAACGTGTATAGATTTTATTTCATTTTTAGGTTGTTTCGGGTTTTACAGTGTACACACATTAGCACAGTAGCATAGGGTTATAATTTACGAATCTTAGCATACAGTCAACGCTGTTATCGCCTTCTAACTTTGAAAAACTCCTTCAAATTTCAGTGAAAATAGAATGTGGTCCACTAGAGCACGTAATACAATTTATTTGCCTTCTCATTAATTTCTTTTGTGAAAATAACACCCTCGAAGTCATGAGGCGACTACAACTCCAGGCATGTTGGTTCCTGTCTTTGTGTATTCTTTCCATTACCGCAGTCCAAGATGCCTTTAAGCCCTGCCCCCCATTACGAATTTCCCTCTTATAAATATCACCCCTAATAATTTAGTTTTATATGTCCTCTGGGAGTTTAAATCTGGGATCCACACACTGCAATATAAAGCAGGTATATTAAGACTTGAGGAAGGTAGTCAGTTCAGAAATGAAACTGAAAGGAAAACTTTTTCTGCCCTAGCCAAAATGATGGTAGTTACACAGGAGGGAAAAATGGGGCAGCGCGACTCATTTGTGCACCGTATACCTTAGGAAATCTATCTTATTTGTTTATGAGCTTCACTCGGCCTTGAAAGTAACAGAAATCCTTGAGATGTATGTGTCTTTTGAGACTGTAAATGGAGATCGTGCTGATACAGTCAGATTCTTGCTCTCTTAAGAGAAACAGGATATTCCCACTTAGGTTCAATTCCAGTAATTGTGTTGTTTTTTTTTTAGGAAAATGACAAAACCACTTTGACAGTGCATAGATGAGTTAGACAAATAGGCAATGTATGCTAGGAAACACACACACACACACACACACACACACCCCTCACTTGAAGGCTTCATGAGCAATGGAAGATTTGGAGTTTGGGGGGTGCTTTTTCCTTTTTCGCTATGTCTTATGCAAAACGGTAGTGCAGAGCCTGGAAATAAAAACATAGCAAAATGTAAGAGATCAGAAGTTCCCCTGTAGAATCTAGGGCAGACATTTCTCAAAGGAATAGATTTGTTTAAGTTTGATGGGGTTCTCCCCACCCCTATGGATACTGTTGTTTGCTTGCCTGACGTTTTATGTACTGGCTGATCTCAGTAAATGACATTTGCAGAAAATGAAAACCATGCCTCTCCCTTCTGGTTCTTTCTCTTATACCTTCACTTGAAATATCCTTCCTTCTGCTTCTGCCTATCAAGTTTTTTGAAGCTCTCCTCCTCTTTCAAAGAGTCTTTTCTAATAGTGCCAGCTTCTGTCATCTCTGCTGTCTCTGATTGCCAATCTCATTTGTCTGTTTCTCATATCATAGCACTTAAAATCAGAAAGACCACTCCTGATTTATAAATGGGATAGGTGATTTTAAAATTTTTTTGGTAAAGCTATTGTGTGGCTCTTCAAACTTATTTCCTCTAGGAAAGACATATTTACTTAGTAGATATTTGTGGAATTGTCTTTTAAGGTAGTAGAGACAGACAGATAACCTATACGTCACACACACATGCGCATACCGCCTGTCCTCAGCTCCAGAAGCTGAGGACATCTCTACTCCTCCCTGACACTCTTTGCTCTGACACCAGATACAACCACAGAAGCTGGTAACCTGGCCATGCGGGAGCCTACAGCCAGGTCCTGGAAGGGCCAACACTGGACTACAGCCAGCCTAACATTGCCATCCCCATGCTGCTGAGAGCTGTGCTGGAGATTCCAGCGGGTACAAAGAGATAACAGACACCGTCTTCCTCTCTTAACAGGATTTATCATTTTCCATAATGAACTATCGGTATTACTAAACTTTTCATACTCCCCTCTTCTGTATAGTAAGAGCCATATCCCATATTGACCCAGAGGAGGGACATCGGATTTCTCCCAGGAATCTGGGAGGGTTCAGTAAATGGGATGGTGTTTGACTACTCCATCTGTGGGGAACACCCACAGAAATGGGTGACTTTCTAGAGCAGAACAATATGCACAGTGGTCCTCAAATAAATTTTATGGCCTGTTCAAGAATCAACAAATAGGGGGCGCATGGATGGCTCAGTGGGTTAAGCCTCTGCCTTCAGCTCAGGTCATGATCCCAGGGTCCTGGGATCAAGCCCCGCATCAGGCTCTCTGTTCATTGGGGAGCCTGCTTTCCCCTCTCTCTCTGCCTGCTGCTCTGCCTACTTGTGATCCCTCTCTCTCTCTGTCAAATAAATAAATAAAATCTTAAAAAAAAAAAAAAAGAATCAACAAATAGTCTATGAGGCACAGATATTTAGTCCACGCTTTTTTTTTTTTTTTTTTTAATTAATTTGACAGAGAGAAATCACAAGTAGACGGAGAGGCAGCCAGAGAGAGAGAGAGAGAGGGAAGCAGGCTCCTTGCTCAGCAGAGAGCCCGATGCGGGACTCGATCCCAGGACTCTGAGATCATGACCTGAGCCGAAGGCAGCGGCCTAACCCACTGAGCCACCCAGGCGCCTAGTCCACACTTTTAGTTGCAGACTAAGGAATTTGACTTATCTTACAAGTACTAGAGTCGGTGATGGTTTTCAAGTTGAGTGACAGAGTCCGAGTGTTAGTTTTAAGATTATTCCAACGGTGAGGTAGAGAAACAGCGAGACTGAAGAAAAGCAGAGCAGGGGTGGAGGCCGACACAGGTGTGGAGGCCTTTGCAGTAGCCCCACTGGGAAGTGAGCAGAGCCTGTGCTGCAGGAAAGGTGGCCATGCAGGTGGAAAGGCAGGAGGCAGTGTGACTGACGGGTCGGTGGAGGAAGGGAGCAGGCGCAGCCCACCAGGCAGAGGACTGGCCTCTGCGATCAAGGGGGTCCTTGGTGGTCGGAAGGAAGGATGAGAATTTTCTCTCCACCTTTTTTCGTGAAGGCAGGGCTAATCCTAAGCAATAGTTGGAACAGGATTTTGTTTACCTTCGAAACCTCAGCTTCCTGTGCTAGTCCCTGTCTTCACAGGTTTCCTGAAGCCCGGAGCCCTCCTCTTGCTCTCAGCTCCCCTACTGAGGGTACCCACAGCCTCCCTGGCCCCCAGGAGACTCCAGGACTCCAGGAAATCCTCTATCCTTCTTCTCCACGTCATCTCCCCCACTTTCGCTATCAACATCAATAACATAAAAGGCCATCCAACAAGCAAAATCTTTTCTGTTTCTTCCAAGCGGTATGTTTGCTATTAAAGCAATCTGATTAAACCGCTCTCAGTGGTGGCCAGTGATTCTGTGACACTTAGCAAACTATGTGCATCTTAAAAAGAGAACCCTTGTTATTTCAAATGAGTTTCTTACCAATATCATTTTAAAATGGAATTTAAAGATAAAATCACAAAGCATGGATGCCGAAGATGTCCTCAGAGGAGATTCTATGGTAGACCAGTAAGCCTGGTCTCCAGTAGCAGGTTCCTTAAGATGTCTCTTCCTGTCAGTACCTTCCCTTCAGCTGACTAAGTTATGTTTCCTTTTTTTTTTTTTTTTTTAAGGTTTTATTTATTTATTTGACAGACAGAGAGAGATCACAAGTAGGCAAAGAGGCAGGCAGAGAGAGAGAGAGAGAGGGAAGCAGGCTCCCCGCTGAGCAGAGAGCCCAATATGAGGCTTGATCCCAGGACCCTGAGATCATGACCTGAGCTGAAGGCAGAGGCTTAACCCACTGAGCTACCCAGGAGCCCCTACTAAGTTATGTTTCTTAAAACTTCTCAGGTCTGTTCACAGTGACTTTGGTTAGGGATGGAGGTGGGCGGTAGAGGGCTAGGGTTTGAACTATTCCTACAGATGAGGGGTCAGCAGTTATCAGATCATACGCATTTCAGGCTTTGCTGGCCAGTCTCTGCTGCAACCAATTACCTCCACCTTTGTAGTGTAGACGCCGTCATCGGCAATCAGAAAACTAATGGGCATGACTGTCTTCCACTAAAACTTCACAGAAACAGATCTGGAGCCAGATTTGGCCCGCAGGGAGCAGATTGCCAACCCCTCAACAGATGATCATGTGTGAGCCTGGGGCAGCCTCTCTTCTTATTGCTTCCTCTGTGGGCTCCCATGAACACACCCCAGCTTTCCAGTCAGATTCTTCAATAAGTGCATACCCTTAGAAATAGACATCAGCAAATCAGCGTGACTTTGGTACCAGTCCTGGAGAATAATGAGTGGAGGGTACAAATCTGGTTGATCTAGAAAAGGCAGCAGAAGGCCGCAGGGTAACCCCCCAGAACCTGCCAGCACATCAGCCCTTAGCGGCAGTGTCTACAGCCCAACCAGTTACTCTCCATCTAAAACCTGCCTACATGGTATGTTCAGTCAAAATGATCTTCTATTTTTCTAAGTCAGATAATCATGTAAAACTTTCTCTAGAGAAATATTTGTAGAGAGAAAACATTTGTATGGAACTGTCTTAATTCATACCTTATTTTCTTTCCCCCATCCCTTCTACTTCCTTCTTGGGTCTCTTTTAACATACCTTTGTTAAAAATATTTTATTTATTTATTTGACAGAGAGAGACACAGGGAGAAGGGAAACACAAGCAGGGGGAGTGAGAGAGGGAGAATCACTGAGCAGGAAGCCCTATGTGGGGCTCGATCCCAGGACCCTGGGATCATGACCTGAGCCAAAGGCAGCTGCTTAATGACTGAGCCACCCAGGTGCACCATGCCTTTCTTTTCTGATAGCTCACCCACTTCTACCTTTTGTGTGTCTTGAGATTGTCCCATACACACACGATTTTATCATTCTGGAGTGGAGGATAAAGAAGATCAGGGGTGTCTGTGTGGCTCAGTCCGTTGAGTGTCCCATTCTTGATTTTGGCTTGGGTTGCGATCTCAGGATTGTGAGATCGAGCACCCCATCAGGCTCTGTGTTGGGTGTGGAGACTGCTTTAGAGTCTCTCTCTCTCCCTCTCCCCTCCTCCACCTTTCTCTCCCTTAAAAAAAAAAAAAAAAAAAAAATTTCATTGTCCTGCTCTCCAAGGAGAGCAGGAAGCCAGCTCCTGCTGAGAAATGACCCAAAGATCTGCCTATAGTAGCCAGCCCACAAGCCAAAGAAGAGCTCCCGGCTCCACAGTTTTCTCACCCACTCGGTCATGGAACATGGAGAGAGTGATAGATCCTGCTTTGTAGAGAGTGTCCGCACTCGCCTTGTCTGAGTTTGAAATCAGTACCAAGGAGGGACATGTGCAGATTCCCCTTGCGATCCGCATCTCCTATTATTTTTGAAGAACTGAGTCGCTTGAGGATACTGTCCTCTCCTTGGGATGGTGACACATACAAACCTGCCACGGGGGAGGCAAACGTGGACCAGTGCCTGATAACCTTCCGACATCCTAAAGGTGATTTCTTTGCCTCACCTTTCCAGGGGACTAAGAAATCTGTTTAACGTGTATGCATGAACATCATCCAAATAATCAGCAACCAAGCATGTTAAGCCTATTCAGATTGTTTGGGAATGATCAATGGGAGGAAACCAGAAACAGGCTCAGAACAAGGACAATATTGTTTCATTTTCAGGGCCCCAGCCCGAACGCCTGGGTCCCCCATCAGTTGCTGCTTCTCCCCAGCTGCCTCTGACGCTCTGCACACACACTGTACGTGTACTAGAACATTCTGGGGTCTGGCAAGTTTTACTTTTCAGTTTCACTGTTTTCCTCTTCAGTCCCAAGTCCGCTTTGTTGGAAAGCAGTGACTCTAACGTAGCAGCGGATTTCTGTTTGAATTTCTGCAGTCAACTCACAGGCTTCTTGCTGCTTTGGGCTGATTTATTGTTGTTCTGATTCCCGTTTTCTGAACGGTTATTCATTCCCAGCCCTGGCCTCTCTGATGGCCATCTGGTTCTCCTTTGGTCACTCAAACATCTGCCCCAGAGATCTGGAAAATGAGCTTCCTTTGGCAGCCTAAAAATAATCTGAGTGTGAGTGAAGCATAAAAGGGAAATCGCCACGCTCCACTGTCCCACAGACACAGACCAGGGGGATGAGCCAGCACAGCCTCCTAGGGATTTGGAGCTTGGATGTCTTCTGTCACATCTGCAGATTATTTTTTTTTCAAGTGCTGGGAACTGTAAAAACATGGCATGAACTGGGTGCAACCCGTCCTCCTGCAGTTTTCCTTGGGATCAGATTTGCTTGCGCAATGGAGATGGTTGGAGATGAAAGCCACACTTTGCACGGTTTGTTTGTAAGGCTTCAAAAGTTTGCTGAGAAAGACAGATGATGCTCAGGAGTCAACATTGTATTAGTCACAGTGTGTTTAAGGAGATCTCGTAAATGGTTTGGACGGCAGTTATAGACCATTCCTAAGTACTAGACTTTTAACTTGGACCCAGGGGACCTGTCTCTTAAGGTAATGATGCTTTGCTCCTTGCCTCCAGAAGACTAAAGCTTACCAGAACCTAAAACTCAATCCTAGGCTATTTCTCCTACAAAATTATTCCTAGCCTCACTGTTCAGTACAGCTTTTCAGAGGGGCTACAAAGAGAGAAAATGTCAACACAATAATGATATTCAAATCATTACCATCCCCACAAATTCAAACCTCCTTGTAAGTCATAATCCAAAGACATTAAAATCGAAAGTCATTAACATCCAGTCTTAAATTTCCTTCACCTTTTGAGTTAAAAACCAAAGCACTTAATGGCCTCCTTCAATTTCTCCTATTTTTTCTTTTGCCTGGGCCATTTCTCACTGCAAAACAAATACGGCTCTTTCAGCTCCGAGGAAGTTGCATTTGTCCAACAGCGAGTCTCTTGTATGCTTTCTCTTTTAGTGAAATGTGAATGGACAAAGAGTAAATGGACCTACATCCTTGACATTTAGAAAAATGAGCCAATCCTTCATGCCTAGATAGTTGTCCCAGGCAAACTTTTGTTCCCAGGACCTTATTTAATTTTGCCCAAAGACCACATCCAGAACTGTAAAACGTCTGAGATTTCCCACTACAGTTTCATGGCTGCTGCCACAAGACATGAGATTCCTGGGTCAGAGACAAACGACTTCGTTACTGATGGCACAGCAAGTAGCTTTTGGCTTTCTCCAATCCCGGTTTAGGATTCAATCCCGGTTTAGAGCATCGTGTTTGCACACTGTTCCCCTGCATCCCCAAGGCCAGAAGGAATGATGCAGAGGAGCTCGAGCAGATGCACAAGCAGTCGATTTGTATCGCAGCTGAGGAACCTGGATTGCCGGCAACCCTCGTGCTCCATGACAAACTGCAAGCAGATCTGACTGCTCCGCACTCCAGAGAGAGACATTATCTTTGTTCTACTGGACGATAAACAAACCTGCCTTTTCCTCCAGAGACACTAGCTCTGACTTTCAAGGTGCTTTGCTTTGAAAAGATAGATAATCCAGAGTAAAAACAGCCTGTGCCTCAGTTCTCAAGCCACATAGAAATGGGAGAAGCCCTTGGAGGATGGTCTCCCGGCAGCGCAGAGCAGAGTCCCAGTCATATCAAATAAAGGAGCACTGATGAAAATAGTCCTGTCTCCTCAAAATACAACTCAGTCTGTGGTGGTTATTTAGAGTCCATGGCCATGAATTTAAACTCAGCTGGCAGAAGTCCTCCTCCCAATCTGGAGGGGGGAAATCAACTTGGTTCTACTTAAAGTACTTTTCGTTTATATTCAAAATCTGCCTGATTTGCATTTGCACTTTGAGACGAAAGTAGCCAGCCGCCTGCTACACTGCGTGGAGGGGGGCGGTGTGGACTGTGCCTCTGACAGAGGCTCTGTGTTCTCTGGGGCAGCCATTTTCGGTCCGGGGGCCCCCTTTTTCCATGTCCACCATCTCTTAGAAATGCAGAGAAGCACTTAGACTAGAGAAAGCTGCGTTTCTCCTTCCCATTGATTCAGCTGGAAAAACACCCTCTGCAGATTCATGGACCAGACCTGCTGCTGACGCTTCTGAGGCTTCCACCCCTAATGAGCTCGGGAGGGCTGCTACTTCTGCCACCTGCTCCTTGAGATTTGTCTTTCCTCAGGGTTTTGAATGTTCCAGGGGTTGAGGAACATGGCTTTTGGCTACATATTTTGGAGCAGCAATCGGATATGTCTCTAGAGTTTCATCTCCATCTCCTTTTGGGAAGACTCCCTTGAGTTTCTGTTTCATCTGCTGTTTAAATGGACTCCTTTCTTCTTTCCCAGCCCTGCCTGCTGAGTGTGGACGTTTTTTTGTTTTGCTTTGTTTGTTTTTTAAACTTCCCCTGTTTCTTTGCTTTCTGGCAGAGACTTTTTTCCTAAAATACTATTCTAGATTCTGTCACGTGGGGTTCATCATTGTGCAAGGTGTGTAATCAATGAGTTTTCTGTTTCTAAAGTATCCGTTGTTCATATGCATCTAGACCACCACCACTTCTGAGCTGGTTAATTCGAGCCAGGAAATTTGCTCCTACCTGACCGACATCAAGTTCTGGCTTGTGATCATCCTGCCTAGCTCCCCTTGGCAGGTCTCGTGTTTACTTCCTGTCCAGTCGGAATCCCATACGTTTCTCAGGCCACTTCCGTCAGGCCAACAAAAATAACTGTGTCCCTTTCAAATTAACCCAGGAATTTTTTTAAATCTCCTCGTGGGCTTCTTTACCATTCACCTTCAGATCTGTACAAACTTTCTGATCCCTCTCAATCCCTTTCTGATCCCAAATCCTCTTACTCAAGCTCTGCTGTTCTTAAATCACCTCTCATTGTCTGCTGGGCCTGAAACAGCCATCGGAGCCTCATTGCATTCTGTTCCTGTGGTTTTGCCTCTTTTTCTGGGGTGGATTTCTTGAGTCCCCAGTCATGCCCTCCAATCTAGTAAAAACTAAAGTGTCTCCCCATTCGTGTGACGCCCACTTTCACTGTGGTCGGGCACTGGCCTCCTAGACCTCACAGCCTCCCCCCCCCCCCCTTCAGACCTGCATGGCCTGTTGTCTGGGATCTCTGCTTTTCCTTCACAGAAGCCTCGCTCTTCCTCTGGTTAATCGCCGCATGTTTCTTGACTGTCTGTCTGCCCCTGCTTCTGCTCACATTGAGGCCAGAGTGTGTTCTCAGGTCATCCTTGGTGTCCCGTGCAGACCCGGCTTCCAGGAGCATACATTTCCAAGAACATGCATTTGAAACAGTTCTAAGCTGTTAGGTTTGCAGTAATTTTATGGAGTTTTTTTTTCTCATCGTGAATACAGCAAGATGGCATATCCATGCTGGGTCACCGTTTGTCTTGCTTTGTTCATTCATTAAATGTGTTGCCACTTATAGGTAGGAAGTGGAAGTGTTTATCTCTGCAGTCTAGAGCTATAATCCTGGTAGGCATAATCATCAAATCTAGAGGCACCCTGAGCCTTGGTGGGGAGAAAGCTGGAGAGGGTTTTGTTTGGCTGAATCTTCACGGTACTTCTGGGGTACAGTTAGGTACTCTGCTAGTACTTTCAAGTGCATTGTTACTAAGTCCTCATCATAACCCTGTTAGATCATTACCAGATAATTTTAACACCTAAACCCTTTCAACCTGGCTCTGTTTGGACCAGGGCAATAGTGAACCACCAAGCCCCAAGTCCTGCTCCACTTCCATCAGCCTGGGCCTCCACGTTTGTTATTAACTTTCTGGGTGATTCTGTTGCACACCAGAGTTTGTCCAGGTCATTCCCGATGCCTGGACAAAATCAGATCCTTTCTAAATACCTGTGCCAGCCACTTTCCACTCTCACCATTGCTTAGCCTTGCCACATCCCTACTTCCAGAGACCCTTTATGGGCAACTCCTGAGCTTTGGGACGTGGGGGCCAGGGGAGACTTTTCTGTTCAAACTGGGTTGCATTTCAGCTTTCTCTGACCCCAGCTTAGAATTCCGTTTTCTCAAGTTGGATCCATTACTACATATTCGTCTGCTTACTGGTTTCCAGAATTTTGTTGCTGTTGTCTTCAACATTTTGTTGCTGTTCTCTTTGCCTGTGGGATTGTCTTTCATTTTAAAATCTCTTCTCTTCCATTTGAGTGTGGTTTCAAATGAAGGGGGAAAAAGGAGGGAAATCTGTCATCTTTAATCAGAAAACTATCACGTAGGGACGCCTGGGTAGTTCAGTTGGTTAAACATCTGCCTTCAGCTCAAGTCATGATCCCAGGGTTCTGGGATCGATTCCTGCATCAGGCTCCTTGCTCAGAGGGGAGCCTGCTTCTCCCTCTCCCTCTGCCTACTGCTTCCCCTGCTTGTGTGCTCTCTCTGAAAAATATGTAAATAAACTTAAAAAATAAAAAACCAACTATCGCTTAATTCTTTTTTTTTTAAGATTTTATTTATTTATTTATTTATTTGACAGACAGAGATCACAAGTAGGCAGAGAGGCAGGCAGAGAGAGAGGAGGAAGCAGGCTCCCTGCTGAGCAGAGAGCCCGATGCAGAGCTCAATCCCAGGACCCTGGGATCATGACCTGAGCTGAAGGCAGAGGCTTTAACCCACTGAGCCACCCAGCTGCTCCTATCACTTAATTCTTAAATCAAACCCCATCTTTCATATGAGAACACTGAAGCTCAAGGTGGATGACTAATGGGCCTAAATTGCTAAAAACCAGAATTTGTGTCCAGGCAGCTGGATTCTTAACCATTCTGCTCTACCACCTCACTGCAAAACCAGAAGCTAAAGATTCTTCTTCAGTGAGAGAGAATCTCATAGACTACATGTGTAGAAAACTGCTCAAACAGAAGGGCTCTAACTTGGAAATTGGCAAATTATATTAGATTCCATTAATTTAATGGCATTGTTGTATAACACATGCATTAGAAATTGATCATGAATAATAGATTATACCAGCTGAACCAAAGGCTTTCCAGGAGAACTTTTTGCACATTTCATTTTCGAACAACTAAAATGACATCATTTCCAGAACAGTTTGATTTGTTCTGTGCATCTGAAATAATAAAAACACAGCAAAGGGACTCTTTAGAGTGTGGACATTTTCAGACAATAGTGCAAAGACTAAAGAGAGGCACATTGTAATCAAAATTGCAATTTGGATGTTGTTACTTTCTGTTCCTTGAGTTCCACACCGCCTCAAATCATGACAGACTATTTTCTGTTGCAAGAGGAAAAGGATCTGTTTAAATTCAGAACTCTGTGCAGACACCTTCCAGGGGTTCTGAAATCAGATTGTGCTTCTGCCTTGAGCTCAACAGTGTACATTTGCACCTCTTTGCAGCGCCTTTAGGTCCATTCTGACCAGTTTAATCTTGGGCTTTCGGGGGTCATGTAACACATACCATCTTTTGCGTAAGATTTCCTCAGTACAAGGAATGGTATCGGTATTTTATAGATCACAGAAACCAAATGTCATCTCATTCTTTGGCACATTTGAGATTAAAAAAAAAAAAAGAAGAAGAAGAAGAAGGTTATTCCTCAAGGCTGTGATTCTCTTTTAAACTGCCTCTCTCAGATTCTGAAAATAAAGAAGATTTGGCTGCGGCTGGGCTCGCATCACAAGAACACAGATTTTGACACAGCGCATGTTCGCTCTTGTAAAAGTCCACGCTCCATCCCTGCACACATGATCCAGCCCAGGTCTCGGATATATGTTAGACCCAAGAAGGTATTAATTACTTCAGGGTCTCCGTTTATTTCCTCATCTGTCTATGGAGAAAACATTTTTTTTACCTTGGGACACATGTTTGCTGCCAACATTAAATGGGAAAAATGTCAGGAATACGAACTACACAGTATGGTGCGGTATTGATCGCCCAACATGTTAACTCAATTAAAATGCATCTAAGGATGGAGGAAGGGAAAATCCTCGTGACGCATGAAGCTGGAAATCAGGAGACAGGAGTCTCTCAGCCTTGCCTGTAATGAGTTGAAAAGCCTTGGGCAGGTCACTTTCCTTTCGGTTACTCATATGAGGGCTTATGTCATCTCCAAAATTCCTCCGATTGCGAGAACTGGAGCCATGCTGGGAAAACAGAGGAAAAAATGGAAGAAGGAAACTTCCGAAGTCTGGAAACAGTGGGTCGGGATTGTTTTCTTCCCTTGACAGGAGCTCCTCTGACGTGCTTTCTGATGGTCTGGGCCTTGGCAGCTGTGGAGTAACCCACGCCCTGACTGGGCACCGAGGAGGTAATAACCGACAAGCCGAGCCTGGGTCAGGTGGTCCGAGAGAAAGAACCAGAGAAAGACGGAACTTAACTCCGTCTCCAGTAATTGCTGTTTATGCTCCAGAGACAGGTTTTTTCCATAAAGCTTTTAAATTAAGCAAAGGGGGAGGCCCCGAGGCTTCTCTGGGATTCTTCTCATTTGCATGTCTCCTCCTGTGCCTCAGCTCTCTGGCCGGTCTCCAAGAGGGTTCTTCTGCACTGGGTATGAATTAAATGTTACCGTTTGGGGTTGGGAAAGACCTCCCTCTTGAGAATCTCTAAAATCATCCTCAGGATTCTATTCTTGTCTTTACTTCATAATTTAAACCTGGAGACCTGCCAATCCCCAACATTGTAATAGGGATTCACCAAATTTATCTTTGTTTTATGTATCGGGATTCATTTGCTTTCCCACGGCCCCTTCCTCAACTCGCCTGCATCTCCTCATTTCTCAGACCTTTTTTTCCCCTCTTTCTCATCTGGAGAGATATTTGAACGTGAAGGGGAAGAGGGAATTTTGCAGACCTCCTATATTATATGTAAGATTTACATATGGAGCGCCTGGCTAGCTCAGACTGTGGAGCGCGGCACTCTTGATCTTGGAGTCATGAGTTTAAGCCCCACGTTGGGTGTGGAGCCTACTTAAAACACACACACACACACACACACACACACACACACACACACACACACAAAATATATATATATATATATATATATATATTTTTTTTTTTTAAAGAAAAAGGTTTCCATAGGAACACTTACATCTTAGAAGGAGGTGGAGTTTACCTGGGAGACTACTTTATGCATTTTCATATACTGAATTTGAAATAGTGTCTAATTTTTATTATCAGTTAACATTCAGGATTTGGGGTTTTTTTACATCATAATTATGTGACTTTTCAATGACTGTGAAATGTTAAAGGATATCTTCCGTCCTTTTAAATTCATGTATGTTTGTTCATGTGAATCCTACCTGTTGTTAATTAATATGACTTTTTCCCTCCAGAACCACCAAGGAAAAGGAAATTTCAAATGGGAAAACTCTTTGTTTGATCCCATAAGGTTTATACATATAAATCTACTTCCCAATTTTTTTAAATGAACTCTTAAGCATGTACGTCACCTTTTCTTTTCTAATAAATGTAGTTTGTTGTTGTTGTTGTTTTAGCATTTTTGGCTTTTCTACAGACCTTGGGATTTTTTCTGCCCCACGCCTCAGGGTCTGGGAGCATCGGCGTACAACGCACAGGTGTGCAGGCTGACTTTCTGGGGCTCCCTGCACGTGGCCCAAGCAGTGCTAATTAGTACTCAGGAATGTGGCACACAGTGTGGCTGACCCAAGGGGTGTAGTTATTTGGCTGCCCCCAAATTAACGTTTTACTGTATTTCAGAATTGAGTTTAAATTTCTGGTTTCAGGGCGCCTGGGTGGCTCAGTGGGTTAAAGCCTCTGCCTTCGGCTCAGATCATGATCCCAGGGTCCTGGGATCGAGCCCCGCATCGGGCTTTCTGCTCAGCAGGGAGCCTGCTTCCTCCTCTCTCTCTGCCTGCCTCTCTGCCTACTTGTGATCTCTGTCAAATACATAAATAAAATCTTCAAAAAATAATAATAATAATTGTTTTTTATAAAGAAATAAATAAATAAATTTCTGGTTTCATAGTTCTTGCAGCTCACACTGTAGGAAAAAGCACTAGCCACAAGCCAAGAGACCTGGGCTGTCTTTGTGGCTTTGTGACCCCCTGGGTGACCTTGACCAACAAGTTTCCTCCAGACATGAAGCGGCCTCTGGGGCGGTTTCCACTTTGAAACCTGCTGTTTCTGCGCTGTGCAGGGCTGCTCGCTGAGGAGGAACTTGCCGGCATAAAGCTGTGTGGTTCCAGGTTATCTGAGGGGCTGTGCTTTGATCCCAGGAAGCCTTTTTCCTCACGTGATACCCGTGTTGCAGCTCTGCTCCTCGAGCCCGGAGAGAACTGCTGGGAGGGAATCTCATCCGCGATCGCTGGTCCGCCTCCCCCGTCAGCTCCGTGTTCTCTGCATTTCAGATGCCCGGGACAGAGGAGTCCCAAGATTCGGGCGGCCCCGAGGAATCCAAGGGAAACCTGGAAAGTCCCAAGCAGGGCAGCAGTAAAATGAAGCTCAAAAGCCGACTGTCAGGTGAGTGGAGCCCCGTGCCTGATGCGGCCTGCCCGAAAGTGAACTTCCAGCCTCCGGAGTGCGAAGATGAGCGGCATTAACAGAATGCGCGCCTCCCCCTCCCCTTACAGCTTCAAACTTATTTTCCCTTTAGATAGTGCACGCCCCAAGCATAAAACTGCCCTCAGCCCGGCTGCCTAAGTGAATATTTTTGTTTGAGTCATAATGAAGTGAATGTCAACATCTCCGTTTGTCTCTGCTCAAACCTAAATGTCCTGTGTGTGTGGTTCATTGACTTGCACAGAACTTCAGGTGACGGGTGCCCTGTGGAACATTCCTAGTGGCCTGTCTTCCCGGCAGATGGCCCTCTCCCTCAAGCTCTTGGTCGACCAGAACCAGGGGCAAAGAGTTACTGACTTAATATGAAATCTGCATCTCAACGAAGCAGGCGGAAAAGTGGGGTGGGAGCCTCAGCTCTGGAAACAGATTTCACATTTCCTGGGTATAGCCTCATAGCAGCTGGCAGATAGAAAGTTCTTGTTGAAAGCAGAGACCCCATGGGGTGCCTGGGTGGCTCAGTTGGTTAAACGATTGCCTTCGGCTCAGGTCATGATCCTGGAGTTCTAGGATCGAGTCCTGCATTTGGGCTCCCCGCTCAGTGGGGAGTCTGCTTCTCCCTCTGACCTTCCCCCTCTCATGCTCTCTCTCTCTCTCTCTCTCATTCTTTCCCTCTCAAATAAATAAATAAAATCTTAAAAAAAAAAAAAAAAAAGAAAGAAAGAAAAAAGAAAGTAAGCAAGCAGAGGCCACATACAAGATTACCTATTATGATCCAAGGGTCCTAAGCGCCCACTCCCTGATGGGCTCTTTCTCCTATTAAACAACAAACAAACCAAAAAACCCTGAAAGTTACATTTTATGTCTGCATTGGTATAAAAGTACAAGCTGGATTCTTTATTATCTCTTCATTACCATGACGTTTACACTTAAAACTTTCTTATGGGCCCTCTACACGGCATCTGCTGGCCTGACGGAGAGGCCCGCCCTAGCTACCTACCCATGAAAGGCGTCTCATGAGACCTTGGGCCACTAACTTCAAGCCCCTGAACTTCCTCTCCCTCACCTGAGAAAAGGAGATAATAATCCTGACTTAGAAAGGGTGAGCAGATTAAAAAACAAACAAAACACATACAGGAGTGGCCAGCCAAAACACAAGGTGTTTTGTGTCTTAGACACAAACCCGTGTGGAGGGGTGCTGTCTGTGCCGCCACCCAGGACCCCTGCCACCCCCGCCCCTGTCGCCACTGCCTGGCCCTCTGCTGAGCTGTTCTCAGGTAAAGCGACTGGTATAGGACCCTCAAACAGATCTGTTTCTTTTAACAAACCAGAGTCACAAAGTGAATTAGTCTGTTCGTAACTCAAAATAGTTAGGCAGTGTCTATCAGAACGCAGGGTGGTGACCAGTGAAATGGCCAGAGGCTGATAAGTTGGAGGGGAGACATCGTGAAGTCCTCACGCAGAGAGACCGCCCAGCTCCCCCAAAGCCCTGAGAACAGCAGAGAGAAATGCATTTCATTCCTGTGTGTGTTTGGGGCCTGGACGTCACAGGGGCGTAGCAGATGAAGAGCTTTAGGCCAGCTGTCTTGGCACAGTTAGTCAACACCTTATCAACAGTCCCCAGGAGGGCCACAGAGCTCTGGGGATGTATTAGGGACCTTTGAAACGCATACGGTCACATTCCTCATTTTATGGATGAGACCAGAGGCGTTAAGGGAATCCCAAAGGTCACTCACTCAGTGCCAGCAAAAAGATCTGCCTCCCAGATAGTTCTTCCCCACCCTGGCTTCCTGAGAATCCTGATGGGAATCCTACTCCCCAGGCTGGGGCTATAGGGTTACAGACACGGGGACGGGGAGATAGCTGGGAACCTTCCAAATCATAATTCTCTAGTGCTATTTATGCTATTAATTTAGAACAAGCAGCACATTCAGCTGAGTAAAATCCACAGCTGGTTGTTGTTTGCCACAAATGGAGGTCACCCTCTCTTCCTGCCCTTCCCATTCACCTGGGGCCATAATAAGCAAATTTGTGTAACAGGCATGAAGCCGGGGAGAACTGTGTTCACTTCTCAGCCCTGCTGTGACTTGACCTGAGACCAGTGACTTGACTTCTCCGGGTCTTCGTTTCTTTGGGTGTAGAGTGAGGATTATACTGTACATTTATTCTGTATATCAGTGCCCCATCTCAGTTGAAAGATGGAGTTGAGAGAGGGAATGTGGCACTGCCCCTGCAGGTATGGCCGCGATGGCCCGGCCCACCCCACCCCTGCCGACGTTAACATCACATTCGTCACTGTCGTTTCCAACTTTGTCATTGTTGTCTCCTCTTTCCCTGTCAAGAGGGGAAGATGCTTGAATAGTTTCAGACAGGAATATTCTTAAGAACTTTAGGCGGTGATAAGGCGTGCGACAGGAGGTATGAAGATGGAAGTCTGTCCGGGTCGTGGTGCTCGGGGGAGGCATCCAGAGGACACAGGATGAAGCAGGGCCTTGGCAAGATTTGACAGAACCCAAGAGGAAGCCAACGGTGGTCTGGACAAGGGAGAAAATGCACCAGAAATGTTTAGGGACTATGAGGGAAAAATGGTTAGAAACACAGTTAGCAACTGGTTTTCCTCCCCAGCTTTCCGAAAGATCCAGTAATCCAACAGGAACCACGATTGAGTCCAGCAGAGCTTGTCAGGGAGGTTAGGGGTAAGGAACCCCTCCGGGAGGGAGCTGATGGTGCCGGCAAAGTGAGGCAAAATGTCAGGCGATATTGATCGGCTCCCCGGTTTTGGAAAGGATGCGGGAGGAGGACAGACCCTCTCCTTTGAGAATCAGCAGGCCAGAGCCACGAATTCATGGAGCAGGGCCGTGGGAGATATGGCTGGAAAAGTAATTTGAGACCTAGGAAGGCGGCTTATGGAGCTGGGTCTTCATTCAGTGCTGTGAAATATGTTCAGCCTGAAGACATTTGAATACAGGAGATTTTAATGTGATCACCTGCTAATTTGTCTGTCCTATAAACTTGGATTTTTATTTCCTAGTTTCTAAAAGCGAGTCACTCTGGTATTCGTGTGTTGGTATCACACTACCGTATGTGGTTTCTCTTCTATTGAGGCAAGTGCCCCAATGTGAGCTCAAAAGGCACTTTCTTCTAATGAATCTTTTTCAGATGAGTAAGCCTGCCAAGATGGAGTGATCTGGCCATGAATTAGTAAGTCCTGAATTATTAAGGAGGTTCTGTAAAAAAAAGTTCCAGCCTTCTCCACTAAGATTTTTGCCTAGTCTGGCTCCAGAATGACTGAAGTGATTTTATAGAACATTTTTCCTGACATCCTAACCTGAATTTTCCTTACTTCATACTGCCCTTTTTGCCAGCAGGGCTCCCTTTTAATTTTGGTATTTTTGATTTATCTGTGTTAATACCCTACACTTGTGATCTTTTTAAATGGAAATTTCTCTTTGATTGCAAAGAAGTCTCAGGTGTTTGAAAACCTGTATCACAAAGTTAATATGTAGCTTTTGAAACACCAGGCTTTTAGTGATGTTCATGTTAATATAACTGTATCAGCACTCTTCCAACTTTTCATCACCATTAAAGACTCACTATATTATTTTTAAAAGAGTACAGAATCATCCTGTTTTATTCCATGAAAAACTTTCTGAAAAACGTTTAGGTAAATTGAATTTTAGGTCATCAAATAAAACATAGTCTAGGAGAATTTGATATTACAAAGAATCTGTATATTCATATAGCTATATACACACATGTGTGATATATTCATAATGTATCATGTAAACATTGTGATGTGATTATAGCTATATTCAGTGTAATTGAGCCATCATTTAAAATAATTTCCTTATTTTAAAATAGCATGTAATATAAACTAAGTATTGATAAAGGTATCTTTAAAAATTACTACAAAAATTTCTTAAGACACAAAGTTCTAAGCATAAAGGGAAAAATCGATACATTATACGTTAAATTATGAATTTTTGTTCATGTGAAAATACCAGTAAGAGTGAAAAAGGCAAATCACAGACATGGAGAAGATACTTTCAATACATAGATCCCATAAAGGACTCAAATCTAAAACATTAACAATAGAAAAATAAAAACTCTTATAAATCAACAACAAAAAGACAGAAACCCATTACAAGAATAAGCAAAACAGGCACTTTACAACTTTATCGGGAAAAAAAAAAAAAGCCACTGTACAAATTTAAAAACGTTAAAACAGCCAACGAATTTTTGAAAGAAGTTCAGTCACATTGGTCATCAGTGGAATGTAAATTAAAAACCACAAGAGGGCCCCTGGCTGGCTTGGCTGGTGGTGTGTGGGACTCTTGATCTTGGGCTTATGAGTTTAAGCCCCATGTTGGGTATAGAGATTACTTGAAAATAAAATATTAAAAAAAAAAAACACAGTGAAATGTCATTATGTACCTATGAGATTGGCTGAAATTTTAAAAACTGGCACCACCAAGTATGACGATGATGTGGGGAAACTAGGACTCCCATACGGTGGTGTTCCAGCATTGGGAAAGGTGGCTGTGTACTCGAGGCTCAGCAGCTCTGCCTAGGTCTGCACCCCCCCACACATGGGATTCCTATGAGAATGTTCCATAATAGTCTGTTCTAGATCAAGGGTCGGCAAACTACCACCCACAGCTGTATTTGTATGGACCACAAGCTAGAAGTACTTTCTGTATCTTCAGTGGATTTAAAAAAAGAGAGAAAGAAAGAGAGAATATGCAGCAGAGATCATCTGTGGCCCATAGAGTCTAAAACATTTACTATCTGGCCTTTACAAAAAAAAAAAATAGTTGTTGACCCTTGTTCTAGAACTGAAACCGGAAACAAAACAAGTGTTCATCAGCAACAGAGTGGATAGCCAAACTGTGATAACTGTGGTGTGTTTATACAATGGAGTAGTATACAGAAATGGGATGAACAGACTATTAGCACCAACATGGGGACTTTCGCAAATAGATGCTAAGAGTGAAGAACCAGATGCAAAAAGTACATATCTTTTTTTTTTTAAGATTTTATTTATTTATTTGACAGAGAGAGGCAGGCAGAGAGAGAGGAGGAAGCAGGCTCCCTGCTGAGCAGAGAGCCCGATTCAGGGCTTGATCCCAGGACTCTGAGATCATGACCTGAGCCGAAGGCAGCGGCTTAACCCACTGAGCCACCCAGGTGCCCCAAAAAGTACATATCTTATGTGTTCGTTTATATAAAGTTCAAAAATAGGCAAAAGTCATCTCTGATGTTGGAAGTCGGGATAATAGTTACCATGGATGAAGGCTGGTTAGTGGTGCCAAAGCAGCTTTTGAGTTCCAGAAATATCTGTTTCTTGGTCTGACTGTTGGTTTCTGGAACATTCACTTTGTGAAATTTCATGGAACTGTACACTTATGACTTGTGCAAATTTCTGTGAGATTTTATTCTTTAATAAAGAAGTTTATTTAACAAGTCATTACATGGAAAAAAAAAAGAAAGAAAGAAAGAAAGAAAGAAAGAAAGCACCTGCCCCAACAATGGAAGTGTACCAAACAGAGTAATGTTCCTCCGTCACTAGAAAACCATCTATTGGTAGCTTTCTCACTGTTGGTTACCACCTTGTCAACTCTGGCTACCTCTTACTTAGATGAAATGTGTACATTTTCCCATATCCAGTTTGGTTCCTTCAAAGACTGGCACTTGCTTCATTATCTGGCATTAATGGCCCCAATGGACCCCCAGCTTAGGCAGAGCTTATTGGTAGAAAGCAATGAGCTACTGAGCTCATCTAATACTTTGAAAGTACACCAGGCTTCTGAAGACCATATAGTGTTGAGGTAAATCCAACAATGTTATGCCTGTGATACTCAGAACATTCTTTCCATCCCATATCACGCCATGTTTTTCTCCATGTTTTCACAAGGGGGTGTACACCGTCTGGAGTCTGTTGAAGAATATAATGAGCTGATGGTGCGAAATGGGGACCCCAGGATCAGGATGTTGGAAGTCTCCCGAGATGGCCGAAAGCACTCTCTTCCCCAGCTGCTGGACTCTACTGGGACATCACAGGTAGGACAGTACCATGGAGCCTTTCATTTTCTCCGACTGTCAGAGTTGCCTGGTTAGGGATGTAAGAGCATGTTTCCACCCCTGGGTCTTGAGGCTTTCTTTCACTCTTTCAGAGACCAATAAGAGCATCCTTCTGGGGAAGAGCTGCCCACCTGTGTGGGCAGGGTTGTTTGGGTCTAGAGATGTAGCACAGAGAACGAGGTCCATCTGTGGAGGCTAGGAAGAAGTCAGCCCAGGATTTGAAAACAGTAGAGAAAAATAATCCTTTGTTGGATCTCGACATCTTGCTCCCCTTCCTACTGTGTGTTTTGGACCCGAGAGCTGCTTTCAATGCCAGGAGACAATGGCGCCTCACGGTCTGTGGTCAACCACCATCGCTTGTTCAATGGGCGCGTCAGGTGTCAGCGTAACCACTGGGTGGGCGGGTGAGTGTTGGGTCATGTGAAGTGGGGGGAGTGCATGTGTGTGCCTATACCATGTCTAGGATTTTACCTGTTACTTAGTAGTGGTTCAAATAGACAAGGTCACAGGACTGCAGTTGGGGGTAAAGGAGGCAATGATGTTAATATTCCAGGACCCTCCCCAGAAGAACTCTGGGATCCCTAATTCTTCACAGGGCTCTTCCACAATTACATTATCCTCAGTCCAGTTACAAGTGTGTAGAGAGCTCCCAACCTAGTTGAAGCCAGGCTCAGTGTCTGGGGAACTTGTGGAGTGTTCTTGCAGTCCTGGCACCATCAGCCAGAGGGCTCAAGAGAAACCATTGGCATCTTGCCTACAGTGAAGCAGCCATGGAAACGGAGGGTGGAGCAGTGACATCCATAAGTGCATATAGACTCATGAATCATAGAGATGAAAAGGTCCTGGGGCAGGTCATCTGGGTCAAGTCATTCCTTTGGGTGTGTTATCACCATTTTACAGACGGGCCAGTGAATCTCAAAGAGAGTGAGTATTTCACTCAAAATGATTTGCCAGAATCCCTGGGAAGAACATTTTACCTAGCCAGGCAAATAACAAGCACCCGTGTTCCAGAGGCAGCTGCTGATCAGGTTATTTTGTGTGGAATCTACCCAAAGACAACTTGAGTTGGGACATGGAGCAAAGGCAGAGCAGAAAACCTGCGTGGGTCCTGGTTAAAACTCCTCCAGACAAGCCTGTGACCTGCTCAAAATGATCCAGCTGGACCAGCAGTCAGGAGGTAAACCGGAAAGTCGTAGGAGAACCACTTGTCAGGCTGTTTTAGTTAGTGCAGAAAGTAACAGAAGGTTTCCTGCCATCACAGCCAAGGAGGCCTAGCTTGAGATGATTTCTTAAGTGACCTGCTGAGAAACCTGACCATACTTATAGCCCAGAAATACCTATTTCTGACAAAGCTCCTAGAAAGCACAAGCTGGTGAGATTTTAGAGGAAAGATGTTTTTCCCCTTGTCAAAATGTCCTTTTTCTTTTCTGCTTTTCTGCTCTTTTCTTTTTCTACCAGGATTCACCCTTCTTTTCCCTTGTTCTCTCTCCCTCCCCTACAAAGCATTGAGGAGGGTAGAGCCACCCAATACATCTTTCCACCAGGATGGAAATATCTTATGTCCGTCCTGTCCAGTATGGTAGCCACTTGTGTCTACTGAGCACATGAGACATGGGCAGTGAGACTGAGGAGTGTATTTTTAATTTTAATCTTTGTTTAAATATAGACAGCCAGAGGTCACTGGTGGCTGCCATCTTGGACAGCGGAGGTCTAAGAAATGCAGTGGGACCCCTAAAGCTCATCAAGAGAATAAGTCAGTGTGCAGGCCTCTGGTTCCCACGGGCTCCCGAAGGGGAGATGGCAGGAGGTGCAGCTGGAGAGAGTCCCTTACAAGTCCACACATGAACTCCATATTTGAGGGCTGGAAGCCCGTAGGCTGTGTCTGGCCATCTCCATGATGGTTTCAGTAAAAGGGCAGTAACCTTGCCAAGCCAACATTTTTTAAATAAATTAGAGTCTGGGAGGCCAGCATAGCTAGCAGATATTTTGTAAAACTGCAAAATAGAATTGTTCTAAGCTGCCAGGAATACAAAAATATCATTAGCAGACATCTCATTTCTACCTTTGGATGTAGAATATACTCATTAAGGCTAGAAACTATTTTCTGATGTCTCTTTTCTCAGATTAAGCACAAAGTTATTTTTTCTTCTTTTTTTGCTTATGCTGGACTATCTGTCTCATTTCAGAGATTTATTATTCTAAGAAGATAGATTGTAGAAGTGCTTTAGCAACAGATTTGCTTAAAGTCTTATTTATGTTCTAAACGGTGAACCCTGCTTGCACACGTGTACGTGTGGGTGATGGACAACAAAGGGATTGAGATGTGAGCCCCTGCGTGCCAGCACGGGGGGAAAGGGCAGCTGATGGGAAAGTATTTTATTTTCCAAATATGAGGGGTTAGAACTGAAACTGCTGCCCTTTGTCAGTGGGGTGTTTTATATGGAATAATAGTTGTCGGGGCTTGCGGTTTGGGTTTTAATATGAAACAAGGGCTTGCTACGTTTTTGGTTGAGTGAATTCAGCTTAAAATGGCAAGCAAGATACTTTCTAACCATGATGGTGAACGGGGTGGGGGTAGGGAGCAGCTTCCAGGGAGAACCTGACCACAGGATAGCCCTCCTACGTCTCTGAGGCCTCTCGGCTTCTGGTTCCTGACTCCATTCCAGAAAGCAAGTAGGAGGATGTGCGGGGTACCATCAAAGGAAGGACACCACTGGGCGCCTGCAGCCTCCAGGCGGCTCTTTCTGCGGCAAGGGCAGCACCACGTGGCATGTGACAGCAGGCGCTGGTCCTCTAATGGTGTCCTTCGCAAGCTCCTTCATGCTGCTCGGCCAGAGATGGAGCAGGGAGAAATGGCTGTCTAACCCAAAAGACAACTGAGATTTTCAAAATCTGAATATATTTCTATGCCAGAGGCCCCAGAAGGGTACACGCGACTATCCCTGACCTTGCCTTATGCTGACTTGTAGGAATATCACATTGTGAAGAAGTCCACGCGCTCCCTAAGCACCACGCAGGTGGAGTCCCCGTGGAGACTCATCCGGCCTTCGGTCATCTCCATCATCGGGCTTTACAAAGAAAAGGGCAAGGTGAGCTCCTTTCTGCTCACTCTTTTGGCCCAGGTGAATGTTAGCATCTGCTTCTTACATGGTTAGCTTTATTACTGTCTTTTTTTAAATTTTTATTTATTTATTTATTTGACAGACAGAGAAAACAAGTAGGCAGAGAGGCAGGCAGAGAGAGGGGGAAGCAGACTCCCCACTGAGCAGAGACCCCGATCTGGGGCTCAATCCCAGGACCCCGAGATCATGACCTGAGCTGAAGGTAGAGGCTTTAACCCACTGAGCCACCCAGGCACTCCTGTTTGTTTGTTTGTTTGTTTAATATATTTTATTTTATTTTTTCATGAGAGAGGGAGAGAGAGAGAGGCTCCCGAAGGAGCAGGGAGCCCAGTGCGGGACTCGATCCCACAACCCTGGGATCATGACCCGAGCCGAAGGCAGATACTAAACCTACTGAGCCACTCAGGCACCCTAGCTTTATTACTTTTTTGTATAGAATAGATTGAGTGGCCTTTGTGTAGATTAGAGGGGATTCCCTCGCCTCCTCTCCCAGGGGCTGCTGAGTGAGACACGCCCTCTTGGCCTCACGACATCAAGAGTCCCTGCTCCTGGGAGCCAGGGCACAGGGTGGGGTGGACTGAGTGCTCCAACATTTGCGACTATTGAAAGAAAAGCCACTCCTGCAGCTGCATGGGGATATATCCCTCATTATCCTTCTGAATGAATTTCATAGCATCGCCTCTATCACAGAGGGTAATACAAATAAGTAGATATTATGCAAATACCAAACCATCCATTTTGATATTACACAAAACAGGAAGATTGACACCAAAGAATAAAATAAATATGGCACCCAAATTGTAGGAAATGACTCTACTGAGCTATTCATTGATCCATGTAAAATTGCCATTTTTGAAGATCATAGGCTGTCAAATACTGGCAAGTTCACATGTTTCAAGCTAAAACTTTCTCCCTTTAATGTAATGTGTAGCTAGTACAATGCAAATAGATCTGAGGATGGAAGTGGAAAAGAGAATGCAAATTTAAATTTATAGCCAGTTAGCTTAACTCTGAGCCTACCTGGGAAGGAGGCCTCAGTTAAATAGAAATAAGAGCAGATGCCCTCGGTTAAATACTGCCTTGACAACCTTTCTTCTTGGGGTGTAGGGCCTTGGCTTTAGCATTGCTGGAGGTCGAGACTGCATTCGAGGACAGATGGGGATTTTTGTCAAGACCATTTTCCCAAATGGATCAGCTGCAGAGGATGGAAGACTTAAAGAAGGTAGGAGAAAGCCTCTCGGTGGCTCTCAGTGGTGGTGGGCTCTGATTCCATCACCTTTGCAAGATGTGAAGCCAGTGGCACAGCAGCTAAGGCCATGGGCTTGGGGGTCAAGTAGACCTGAGCAGAACTAATACTTACTACATCATGACCTTGGACAGTTGATGTAACCTGAGCTTCACTTTCCTTAGTTTGTAAACTTTGGAATATTAGTACCTGTCTCAAGGAGTCATTGTGGGGATTAAAGGAGATGATGAGCAGAATGATTTGATATTTTTTATTTGGGTCTTTAAATGTCTGTCTTGTCCCCTTGGTTCTTAATCATGTTCCTTGCCTTGAAAATTCCTAAGAGCTTACAGGCCATTTTTGCCTCAGGGCCAGAGTACGTGTGTGTGTGTGTGTGTGTGTGTGTGTGTGTGTGTGTACCTTTTATATTCTCCATAATACCTGCCATTTTGCCATTTTGCATAAACATACTAAACGAGTGCATTTTTTCCTCCCAGCTTTATTGGGATGTAATTGATCCATAACATTGTCTAAGTTTAAGGCAGACAGCATGATGATTTGATGTGCACATACATTGCAAAATGAGCAGCACATTGAGCGAGCTAACACCTCATCACATCACATAATGACTGTGTGGTGAGGCGGGGCAAGAACATGGGAGGTCTACTCTCTTAGAAATTTTCAACTGGACAGCACAGTATTGCTAATCATAGTCACCGTGCTGGGCATTAGATCCCCAGAAACTATTCACGAGTCTTGATTTTTTTTCCTCCCTTTTTAACACACTTCCTTCTTGAAATGACTAAATCACACTATTTGTAGTTACCCTCAGAAATTCTCTAACTGCTCAGTTCAACTGACCCAAATTGTGGGTACTCTTATATTCAGCTGGCTTATTTTTTTTTAATTGATAAGAATCCCCTAGAGTCTCCTTTTTCTAGGCAGAGCTACCCTAGGAGCCTGTATGCTAATGTTCAGACATGACCGGGCTTATGTAGAGGACAGAATATTTATTTCTCTCTCTTAGAGGAAGGATTAACTCCCAGGTGATATTTGTAGCTAGTTTCAGAACAATGGAAAATTCTAACAGAGCATTTTTATAATGGATGTGCCATGTGTTCATTTGATTGAAATTCATCCTACAGGAACTGGTAGAATGGAGAAAAATGGAGGAAAAATCAATGGTAAATGTTAATAGCACTTGATTCTCCTAAATACTGCTTTTTCATACATGTTCACTTACCATAAAGGTAAATCATTGGAATGTATTTCCAATGTGTTGAATGATCTTTTAAAAATCTTATATAAAGATTTTTAAGAGCATGAGCAATCATTTTAATGATCGTATCCTTTTCCCGTGTGGAAGCAAACCAAAAACCTCACCTAGTTAGGTGATTATTTTTAAACAGATTATTTCACTTCTTTTACAACCTCTGTAATTGCATTAGAGAGAAGGCACACGAATGCCTGGGCTACTGCTACGTTTTCAAACTCACCTACAGGATTCCTTAAATGGAGTCCACAGTCCATGAGAAGTGAAAAGGTGTGTTCTGACACTGATTTACACTTTGTTATAGGGAAGGGAAGTCCCTCTTTTGTCCTGAACTGCTGTACAAAGTTTATCTGTTCTTCTCTTGGGGGCCCCTTCGTAGTGTTTTTGACGAACTGTTATTCCAAAACACAGACCATGTTACAAGAGTACAAACCAAAAACAAACTCTGATAAGTCAACAGGATGTCCAAGTTCTTTTCTATTCCCAGAAGACACTCTCAACAGCTGGAAAAATGACCTGACTGTACCTTCCTGGGCTTGAAGATGAGGATGAATCCAGGATAATTTGGGAGAGAGAGAGAGAGAGAATGAATGAGAGAGCGGTTTGGCATTAACCCACGATAATGTCTTAGATAGAAGCGTGGAGTAACTGACCAACTCCATGACTGGGAACCCGGAACAGCATCAGTAACCCCCGGCATCCAGACTATTTCTGGAGGCAGGGCTGCCATTCTTAAATAATATCTCAAAAGTTTTTTGTCTCTGTTGTTAAAACCATTGTCCACACCCCAGGATGGTTCTCCAAGCTCAAAAATCTTGTCTTCTGCAAATACAGAAGTGGCTTCCTCACGTGTTGTGTGTGTTCATGCTTTCTTGCCGGTTGGCTTACGTTTTTAAACAGATACTATGAGGAAAGACTTGGGCCTCATTATTGTGTTTTGATCTCTAACCTTGGGACACTTATTATCAAACTCGGCAATGACTAAACAATAAGGTCTGGGTACTTCCCCTGGTTGTTTTCATTAAAGATGGAGATGGCAGAAATACTGAGAAAGGATATGCATTATTCGTTGTCCCATTTTGTGAAGTTCCCGGGAGCTAAGCTAATGGAAACACACTGGAACAATAAAAATCATCTTATAGAATTGTAAATGAGGTTCCATAGCTGTCCTCTTCTGAAGCTCGATGTTAACGTACCCCTGTTTGGTCACCAGGGGATGAAATCCTCGATGTAAACGGAATACCGATCAAGGGCTTGACGTTCCAAGAAGCCATTCACACCTTTAAGGTAACAACATTCTTATCTCTTTTGTCTTCTTTATTTTTTTGTCCTTTATTTCCTTCTGGTTTCGGTTTGAGATTTTTTTTTTTCCCCCTACCCTTTGATCTCGGAACAGTCTGAATGTTTTAGCTCTCCTCTCTTCTTGTCTTTCCAGCAAATCCGGAGTGGATTGTTTGTCTTAACAGTGCGCACAAAGTTACTGAGCCCAAGCCTCACGCCCTGCTCCACACCCACACACATGAGCAGATCCAGCTCCCCGAACTTCAACACCAGCTCGGGCAGCTCAGTTGCAGGCCCCGAGGAAGGCAGCTCTTTGTCCCTGGGTCGGAAGGCCCCTGGGCCCAAGGACAGGATCGTCATGGAAGTAACACTGAACAAAGGTGATACCAGCTCTTCCCCACTTTCATCGTATTCTCTTGAGTAACAATTGGCAATCTGGGCTTGGGTTAACTTTTTCTATTTTTTCTATAAATTGTTCTTTTGGAAAAATCTGCTGCCAACAACATATGGTATTCTCTAAATGGACAATGGGATCAGAAGTAGAGGTTTTAGTCCTTTCACTGAAAAAATGAAAAGAAGTTACCACTAGCACAAAGTCTTTTAAGCTCTCCCCAGATGAGTCACTGTGTGTTAGAAACCTGTGTTAAAAAAAAAAAAAACAACAAAAATCAAAAGAACAAAAAAATCACAGACTGGTTTAATTCTATGGCTAATATAAAATTTTAAAGAACAGGGGCGCCTGGGTGGCTTAGTCGATTAAGCATCTGCCTTCAGCTCAGGTTATGATCCCAGGGTCCTGGGATAGAGCCCCTCTTGGGGTGCCCTGCTCAGCCAGGAGTCTGCTTCTTTCCCTCCCAATGCCCCTCCCCCTACTCGTGTGCTCATTCTCTCTCTCTCTCTCTCTCTCAATTAAATAAAAAATCTTCAAAAAATTTTTAAAGAACCAAAGATTATAGTTAAGAAAACATGTAACAACAACTAAAAGTTGTGGGTCTTCACCAAATCTTACTGCTTTTCAACTTTCTTTACTTTTTCTCTACATCTACTATGGAAATATGGTTGGCAGTTAAATAGTTAGGAGATTAGTTGCTGGGGAAAAAAAAAAAAAAGGCAAATGAAAGAAAACCTAAAGCTGTGTATCCAGAATAACAAATACTAGGGGCCCCTGGCAGGCCCAGTTGGTGGCGCGCACAGCTCTTGATCTCAGAATTGTGAGTTGCAGCCCCATGTTGGGTGTAGAGATCACTTAAAGTCTTTTAAAAATATATGTATTACTTTGACTCTCCCTATTCCCAAAAACAGATTTGCGGAGGTTCCTAAGACAAAGCAGAGAATGGAGCACTTAATAATTCACACGGCCCATAGTTAGCCCCCCGGTTCTGCTGCGGACTCATTTCATTTCCAGACTAGGATGATGTTGACAAAGAAAAGCAGGATTTCCGTTCTGAGTCTGATCACAAATAAATGGTTATTGGTCTGAATATACATTAATGCAGCTACAGATCACTTATACTTTTTTTTCTTTTCTGTGACCGATGCCTCTCACAGAGCCGAGGGTTGGGCTAGGCATCGGTGCCTGCTGCCTGGCTCTGGACAACAGCCCTCCCGGGATCTACATTCACAGCCTGGCCCCCGGATCCGTGGCCAAGATGGAGAGCAACCTGAGGTTCGTTGTGAAGCCAATCGTACGGGCTTCTCGAGTGTTAATGAATGTACACGTGAGGTACCCTGCCCTATTTAACACCCTTGTGTGAGATCCTCAACTTTTGTATTATTGGCACTAATAGAGCCAAGATTACAATTAATAGCATTTCCTGAAAGATGAAAAGGTAATCTAAATGAAAGTAGTGTTGACGTAGAGAACTCTAGATCTTGGCTTGCCTATTTTGGTCTGTTTGGACTCGGAAGCTCAGTTTCAGAAACTTGACAGAATACAACTCTGTATAAATATCTATGATTACCTGAGTATTTCCTTTCATGTTTATATTCACTTATGCAAAATTCACATGTGATGCCGGGAACCGCTCCTAACAGTTCATGATCGCTAGATACACAGAGTCCCGAAATCCTGCCCTTCCTTCAGCAGGAGGCCTTTGTGATTGAACATGACCTCTTGAGGCTTTCCTGTTGTTTCACTTCTTTTTGAGTGATGTTGTCTAGAAGCTTATTGTCTGAAATCACTGCGTGTCTGATTTCTCAGTCCGGCTAGTAGATCGGTAGCCTGGATGTGTGTTTGCACAAGAGATGTCTAGGTGTTCTGTCTACAGTAATTGCAGTGGGTCTGTGCCCACCTAAACTTCACAAGAAGTACACACATTGCACAAAGCGTCCTGTGCAAACAGTATCACCTTTCTCCCCTGTAAGCTTCCAAGTCCTTGAGCAGTTGAGGAATTGTCCAAAATGACATTCCTTGAGGTTGCCATTCTGGGGCCCTGTCAATAGATTATGTTTTTAGTTAATCATCAGAGTGAATTTCCATACCAAAAAAAGAAAAAGTTAGCAAATCATCCAAAGTACATTAAAGAAAATATACTTTTAGAACCCCAGGAAAAAAAATCCTTTAATGACATCCCAAGATGATGTTTCTTTCTTGAATGGTTCCATATGTCTGGAACCTGCCAAATGAACATTCTTCAAATCCCACATAAAGAGTCTTTGTTCTCTCATACTGAGTTCTCTGCCTATAATTTCAAGTCAAAATGGGCATCTTGTCCCCAATTTCTCATTTCTTCAAATTTAAAACATTTTTACAAACTCTTGGGTAACCTTTGAGCTCCAGATATTTCCTCCTCGAATTATATTACAATAATCATTTCAAGATGGCAGGAAAAAAGAAAATGATGGTGGTCAAGGGGCTATCTTGTGATGAAAAGGGAGACAGACCTGACTTCAATAGTGTGTGATGTCAGGGTGACCTCTCTGAGCCTCGGGCCTTATCTAAATAATAGGAATAATAATACGTAGTCCAAGTAGTGTTATGTGAATTTTTCGTAGGGGCACCCGGTCTACACCACGTGCTCAAGAAATGAAAACCCTTGTTATCGTCCCATTATCAATTTATTTAACTCAGATATGCATGACTCCTTTGCCAGCTTAATATCCAACATGCTTTACGAACGTGTTGCCTTTTTACCCATATGCAAAGACAAAAGGATGTCATGAAAAGACTTCATGTTATAAACCTCTCCTGTAAGATCCTGTAAAAAGCTGTTACCTCAGAGTGCTGGTCATTTGCCTTCCCTAGCCGCGGTGATCAAATCCTGGAAGTGAACTCGGTCAACGTCCGCCACGCTGCTTTAAGCAAGGTCCATACCATCCTGAGCAAATGCCCCCCAGGACCTGTTCGCCTTGTCATCGGCCGGCACCCTAACCCAAAGGTGAAGTATTTCATATCATTCTGAGGAGGGGCAGAGGGCGTGGCTGTTTGTGCAGCAGCAGTGGGACCCGTGCTCGTATGATGACGCACACTCTTTGGTGAGACAGTTTACCCAGCTGGGCACGGTCATCAGTGGCTTGTGGTCACACGGCGACCAGGGTAACCGATACCCATGGGAAACAAATCACGGGTCTGGACTTCTTCGTCTTCACACTCGTAGAAATTTTATGAGGAAATTTTGATATTGTTATTGGTGAATATAAAATATGATTGATAGGGCGCCTGGGTGGCTCAGTGGGTTAAGCTGCTGCCTTCAACTCAGGTCATGATCTCAGGGTCCTGGGATCAAGTCCCACATCGGGCTCTCTGCTCAGCAGGGAGCCTGCTTCCCTTCCTCTCTCTCTGCCTGCCTCTCTGCCTACTTGTGATCTCTCTCTGTCAAATAAATAAATAAAAATCTTTAAAAAAATAAAATAAAATAAAAAAACAAAATATGATTGATAGAAGATAAGAGTACCGGGTTCCTAGGACGTCCCAGCTGGTGGTTTGACCTCTGGTGAGATATTGAACCTTTTTGGGTTTCTGCATCCAGAAAATCTGAGAGCACTGGACTAAATGGTCTGTCCAGGCCATCCTTGACCTGAGCAGAATACTTCTATAATTAAGGCTTAGGAGCCCACTAATTTTTTTTCAGCATCGATATCACATTATTGAACTTGCAGACCATCATAGCCCCTGTTTCCTCGGACTTTGCTGATATGTGATTGTATCTTCTCTATACTGAAGCAGTTGCTTTGAATTTTTTAAGGTTAACCAGAGGCCTTTAGCAAATTGGACTCTACTGGCCTTGAGCACTATTATTTTGTTGTTTTGAGTACTTGATGTAAAAGTCTTTTTAGGTTAGCTTGTCTCTAGTATTACAATCAGATGTATCTTTATGAAATTTAACCTTTTCTTCCAACAACTCAAATGCTCCTTAAGGACATTAGCCCTTGTCGTGCCTGTCCTATGTATCATTTGTACTGTTGTGTCCTAAATGGGCCCAGGCCATTTGATGGACTCACATGCCATTCTGAGAGTGAGACGCCTGTGCAGAGAGACCTGGCGGGTCCTCCCATGTGTGAGATTTCTTCAGTATGTAAATTATATGGCATCATGTTTCGTGTCTCAGTGGGGTCCATTGCACTGGCTTTCCACAGTGCTTGGTCAACCATTAGACTGATTCAAAGTCAACTCCACTACTGTTTGTTTCCCAGATTGTGTTCTCTCGTCTACATGCATTCTCCTAGATGTCTTAAAGAAAAACTTCTTGAATATCATTAATATAAAATCAAGTCCTGCTTCTACCTTTTTGCATTTTGTCTCTTGTCCCTTCCTATTTTTCCTCCTTTCTACTTTGTAGTTTTGACACTTTCCCTTAAAACCTATTCTCCTTTGTCTCCTACTGCCCCCATGGCTCTCTTTGGGTCATTTTTAATAGCATTCTGCCTCCTACCCACAGTTCGAGTGGTCTTGGCTCCTTCCTCCAGGGTCCTCTCTTGGATTCCATCTCCTGCATGGCCTTACCCCCTACCCCCTTCCCCCTTCAAAGCAGCGCAATAAGCTGGGGCTGACCTAGTATGTCCCTCAGCAACTTCATAAAAAATTCAGTTCTCACGGTTTGCAGTCACTGACTTCAAGGCATTTCTGACTTCAGAATCCATTCCAACATAGCACAGGTCACGATTTGTGTGGAGGTCTGCTTCTTCTCAGCCCAAAAGCATCTGCCTAATTTGCCAATATAATCAAACATCAAAATGGCATTTCAGTGCAAAGCATAATAATCCTGATGGACTGGTGGTCTGAGAGCCTGTTGAATCCAGGTTGATTCTTGCCTCTAGCCACAGTAAAATGGTCATCATGACGGCGCTAGAGATACATCCCGCAAAACCAGATTTTAGTATTTGTTTGACTAGATCTCACATTTCTTCGTAGGTAAACATGGTGTTCTTAGTAGTAACATCACCCTGTATTTTCCTTTTGGTCAAGATTCCACTTTATGTTTAATGTATTTTTATTCCACTCACCCCGGTATTTCATGCCAATAGTACATTTTGGTTCTAAATGTATGTGCTTCCTTAGTTTTCATGTTGTTCCAATAGAAATACCACAAGGATTTGCTTTTCTTCTGTTTCTCATAATGACTGGAGCAGTGGCTGCCCAATTGGGATATTCAAACCCTCCAGGTCTAGACAAGCTAAGATCTTGGACTTGCCAGAAGAAGGTCAGGGGGATCCATTTTTAGCTGGTACTGGGGCTCTCAGCATGTATAGAATTACCCAGGAAGTCTTTCACTTGTTTCAAACCCTACCATTTTTTCCCACTCAGAAAAACAGTTGCAAATATTGAAAGTTTAATGTCAAGAAAAAGTAGCAACCACTGTCTAAGCTGGTATTTTTTCCTGACTCATCTATACAAAATTGCTCTTTGCTTTATGAAGTGTGTATGTGTATGTGTGTGTCTGTGTGTGTATTCAAGTGTATATCCCTGTGTGCATGTATGTGTGTTTGTTGTTATTATTTCCTGTAAGGCCCACCAGAAAGTATTACATAAACATGATGCGATTATGGTTTATCTGTTAGGTTCAAATGTAATGCTGAATCCTATATAGCTTTATGTCCTATACAGATTGCTATGCTTACCCAAATGTTATTATGTACAAATGTTATGTACAAATGTTATTATGTACAAATTGCTATGCTTATGCAAATGTTATTTATGCTAAATGTTATTTTACCACACAAAATTGCCATTCTAAATTTACAGTATTCTTACCTTAAAAAAAAAGAAATTCTATGCAAGCTAGGTAATGGCCTTTTAAAATATCTCATAATTCAGCATACCTCAGGCTTTTTAAAAATCTTTTCTATGAATAAGAACAGTTATGGGTAACAACTGATGGGGGGGAAATCCATGAATCTACCATGATAACAGTAAATATAGAAAGAAAAAAAGTTAGAAAATGACTATTTTGAAAAGTTCATTGTAAAAATTGATCCAAGTAAAAATGATCAATGATGTTAAAACCGTTGAGTAAAAACATACTGGGAGCACGATATGGATGCTGTTGCAAGCTGTCTCCTCACAGATCACTCACTGATGACCAAAAAAAAAAAAAAAAACAGTGGAAAGATCTGGTGAATTCCATCCTAACCAAGTGGTCAAAGTTATCACCAGTCATGAAACATGAGTCATTGACCCCAAATACCTCTCTGAAACCTGAGAAGGAAACAGTTTTAGTAGTTTTTCTGCCCCCCAAAAACAGTGCATCATCTCAATCTCAGCATAAGAAGCTATCACACAAATCCTAACTGAGGGTTTGATTGACCTGGGTTTCTTCCAAAATATCAGCATTGTGACAAAGAAAGGCTCAGCAATGTTCTGGCTTAAAGGAGTCTAAAAAGACATGGCAACTAGACCCTGAATTGAATTCCGGATTGCCAAAAATGAAATTTCTCTGAAGCATTACTATGCAAGGGTGTTGGCTGGTGACGGTCTACTAAGATCCATGAGATAATGAGCTTGTACCAGAATGCAAATCAGTTACATCACGATGTACACCGCTCAGTTCAGGGGACACTTTTGCCCAGCAACACACTGGTGGTGAAAAACTGAGTGTTGGAAAGCATTCTAGAGGAAAAACCTGTCTTGTTGCAAGCTGGCATCAAACTTCTTAGGAACTACTTCCATCTACAGACATTTCTGAAGGATAGTGTTAGGACAGTTGGCTAAATTGGAATAAGAAATGTAAACTAGATGGTCATTTGTATCAGTGTTACATTTCCTAGAATGGCAATAGTGCCAGGGTTATTGAAGAGAATGTTCTTGTTTTGAGGAGACACATGCTAAAATATTTCTGGGTGAAGGTTCCTGATGTCTGCAGCTAACTTCCAGATGGTTTGGTAAAAAGTGAAGCTGTGTGTGTGTGTGTGTGTGTGTGTGTGTGTGTGTGTGTGTGTGTAGAAAGAGCATGAGCAGGGCACCTGGTGGCTCAGTTGGTTAAGCCTCTGACTCCTGGTTTAGGCTCAGGTCATAGTCCGGCGGTCATGAGATCGAGCCCTGCACCGGGCTCTGTGCTCAGATTATCCCTCCCTGTTCCTCTGCTTCTCCCTCCCCTCCTGTGCCTTCTCTCTCCCTCCCTCTTTCTCTCTCTGTCAAATAAATAGATTTCAGATAGATAGATAGATATAGATATATCTCAAATCAGTCTTAAAAAAGCATGAGTGTAAATGTGGCAGAATGTTTAAAACCAACAACCACAAAGAGTACCCTCTTTTTACGCTACTCTTACAAGCTTTAGGTAGGTTGGCGATTGTTTAAATAAAATCTAGGGGAAAAAAGAATTAGAAGTGAAAGTTCCAGAGAAAGGCAGGTTTTGGCCCATGGTTGGTACCTGTGGCACCTGAGCGTTAACGATGCTGGGAAGCAGCCTAAGACCTTGTTCCAAACACACCGTCGGAAGCGATTGGCTAACCCGGTGTCCTTATGTGCCCTGAGTCATTGCTTCCGAGGGTGGACATAATCACGGGCTTTGTGGTTTCCTTCCTTATCTGCACTCAGCCTCTGACTCAGGTCCTAGCTACTTTTATTGGGGGGAAATAAATAAATAAAACCATCTAATTTGTGCTTTCTGCTGAAAATCAGATTTCCGAGCAGGAAATGGATGCAGTGATCGCACGCAGCACTTATCAGGAGAGCAAGGAGGCCAGCTCCTCTCCTGGCTCAGGTACTATAATAGCCCGTCTTCATTCAGTGTTCAGCAGAGCTTCTCAGGAAGCTCCCCTGGGGGCCCTGCCCCATGCCGGGTTACTGGATTCTTTGTCATCATTGGGTTTGCCAGAAGTCATTGTCAACCAGATCCTGTGCTTTCTCCCAGCTGCTGTTTTTGATTTCTGCTGTTACTTAATGTGCTTTATTAAAGTTCTAATCATGCATGCTTCTTACACTATGAGATAATTTGCAAAAGTGAGTTAACAGCATTTCACGTGTTTATGTGTAATTCATCTGAAATAGCCGAGGAGGAAAAGTAATACCAATATATCGGTTGTTTGGTAGACACAGAGTGTTCTCTATCCCAAAGCCTGGGGTTTCTTCATGTGAACTAAAGATTTCCACCCAGTAAGGCAACCTTCCTTCAATAATAAGTAGATATTTTTTTAGATTTCAACTTAGGAAGGGTAACCATAGAAGCTCCCCAAATCATGATTTCCGCCTTCTTAAGTGGAAAAGTTCAGGCAGAGAAGGATTGAGATAGTAAGAATTTCCTATGAATTTCAAATGGGAAACATTGCGTCAAGTTTTAAAAGTAATGTTTCCGGTAGAATGGAAATCCAAAGGGACTCTGCAAACATGTCTCAACTCAAGATATTGCCGATGTCAAGATTGATGTCAGGAGAAAAAGGAACTGAGCTATGAGTTACTGGTTGTCAGAGGAAAAAGAAGGCATAGGATTTTTTGGCAGCCATGTAATACCCTGATTATTTGCATCTGTAATTAATATATTTAGAGTGGCCACAGCCATAATGGGCTCTTTATTCGGCCAGCTCCTTCTCCTGACATGCCTGCGAGCTGTCCCCTCATAACCTTGGCATACCCCTGCCATCATTCATGAAAGATTTTATTAAGCTGTGAAATTCATGCACAAGATCTTTTTGCTCATGGCACATAATTTAAAGTTTTGATGCCAAATCTTTTCATCCTTCTACTGAAAACCAATATAGGTATTCAACCCTCCTCCGAGTTCCTTCGTGAGTTTCCTGAGTGTTGTTTCTCTGTTCGTTGATCCTTCAGTCCACTCAACAGATAGCACTGAATACTCCCTAGATCCAGGTGCAGTGCTGAGCACTGTGCGGTCAGATCAGTGAAGGTCTCAGTGAAGCATTACATAATTGAGGAAGGGAGACGAGGGGCATCCACTTATAATTAAATTATACTGTGTGTATGGAAATGGCAATACAAAAGACTTTCAAGATTCAGAAGTTACTTCTGACTGGGATCATCCCACCAATGGGGGCTGAAAATGGGAGTTGGGATGGAGTAGGGATCGGGTACCTATGCATATGCACCTGGTCCATCAGCGTCAGTGAAGCAAAGGGGGTGTTCATGTGTTTGGCTCCTTCTTTTGTGGATAAGAATGTAAAATATTTGCAAGGATGTGAGCTTTGCTGTTTTGACAGTCTGGTGAATTTTCTCTCCAACAGGTACCCCCTTGAAGAGTCCCTCTCTTGCAAAAAAGGTGAGTCAAGGCGCACTGCTGCCTCACTCCGCTGGCTCATGAACCAATTCCTGGAGCCCTTAAGTCAGCCCTGAAGGTTTTGGCTACTTCACAGATGACGGCAACAACGCTAATTTGAGAAGATACAAAAATGGGTGTTTCTTTTATTAAATACTCAACTAAGGAAAGAATAGAGCAACAATAAAAGAACTGAGCTGCAGTTTAAGAAGCGGTTTTCAAACTGCTCCACAATAGAGGGGTCCCCAGTTGGTTTTCGGGGGGACCCTTGACTTTAAGGAGACTGGAATCTTTCCCAGCTGGCGATGGCTCAGTCCCAGTGGATCCGAGCACAGGACTCAGACTCCCCTCTTTTCTGTTCCATCACTAGGCTGAACCAGTGGCTTGGAATGGCGTCCCATTTTCCTATCTCTTCCCCCAGTGTTTTTCCTGGGTTGGTTGATATATTGCTTCTGTGGCTTTTCTGGTCATCGCTAAACATTTGGCCAAAAAAAATCTCTTAAAAACATTGTCTGGCAGCAACTGTTGCCTTTTTCATTAGTTGTTTAATTTAGCCGTCCTAGGGTCCATGGGAGTGGGTGTCCACTCTCACCACTGCTGCAGACGGCCACGGGTGAGAACAGAGTGTTCTTGGAAAGCCGGGAATTACTGTTTCAGATAACCGCCTTCTGGCCTGCCTTCCTCCTCATCCCGCTCCGTCTCCTCCAACAGGACGCCCTGACGTCTGAAGCCGAAGCCTCCCCATACTTTGCCCACAGCGTCCCAGGCTCCCTGTCAGACTTCGTGGTGGCTGCTTCTGAGGATGAGGACCCTCCGGGCAGCGGCGGCAGCACCTCCGAGGACGGTGGCCCCCCAGCCAAAACCTCCAGTAAACAATGCTATTCTCTGACTCGGGTCCCATTGGTTTATACAGCAGGACAGTATAATGTCCTGGGGACATATAACGGGGACCTGGAAACCATGGCTTTGGTCGCCTAGAAGCCGACTTTTTACCCTGACTAAATTCTGAATTTATTTTTGGAAAATACAGCCCCTGTCCCCCCCGCTGACTGCCCCTTGGTTCTGGGTCGAAGGGTCCAGGCTCACGTTCTGTACCCGAGTGTTGGAGGTGGCTCACCTGGTCAGTGTTCAGATCTTACTTACGTAGCATCATCTTGACATTTATGGCATGAAATCAGCGTGACCACCTAACAGCCTTCTGTTTTAGGGATTTCTAGCCAAATCCCAGGTCCCTTCCCTCACCAGGCCCAAACTGAATTGATTTAAGAAGGCAGTTGAGTGAAAGATTCAGAACTCGTAAGAGATCGGTGTTGTCAAACAGTTGTTTGCTTCTAAATCTCCTTGATCACGCTCTCACTGTACTATGAGAGAATGATCTGATGCGAACCGTACTGATTCCTCCAGCTTCTGCTGGTGTGATTCGCTTTTTTTTTTTTCTTTTTTCTTTTCTTTTCTTTTGTTGTTTGTTTGTTTGTTTCTACTGTCTGCACCAGAACATCCCTGTCTTAGGATAGGCAGACTTGACCACTCTGGCTCTCATTTGGAACAGCCGACAAGCTTACTCCTGTCTCTGATAGAGGCTTTTTTTTTTTTTTTTAAGATTTTGTTCATTTATTTGACAGACAGAGATCACAAGTAGTCAGAAGCAGGCAGAGAAAGAGGAAGGAAAGCGGGCTCCCTGCCGAGCAGAGAGCCCGATGAGCCTAGGATCATGACCTGAGCCTAAGGCAGAGGCTTTAACCCACTGAACCACCCAGGCACCCCTGATAGAAGCATTTCTCTCACACGGTGGAAGCACATGTAATTCGCCACACATTTAGCAAGCCCTGGACGATTTGCTGAGCAGCACGGGCTTTCCCTGTCCTGCTTGGAACTTACATAGATAATATAATCTCGGGCTTCCCAGTACCATGCTCTAGGAGCTTCTGTGTGCCGCACGCCTCTGCCCCCAGCCGTCTCTGCAAATGAAAGAAGGGCCTGGTGTGATCAGAAGGTGCAGGGGTGTGGGGCTGGCTGGTCTCCGGGCATCGGCCCAAAGAGGACTTCCCAGCAACAGCATCTGGTTTGAACCCTAGCAGTGTGTTAGGCATCCTGGACGTTGAATTAAACATTTCTGTCTCTAGGCAGCATACAATCCAGAGGTTGAGGTTAAGAAAATAAATAAAATAAAACTAAGCAAACAAAAAGGGAGGCCATTAGGAAAAGGAGAGAGAGAAGCCGGCTGTCTACTGGGTGCAAATCGCAGGAGGCCATATCCTTGAATCTGGGTGGTCAGTGGCCAGAGGCTGAATGGCCAGCAGTTTTGAGGGTGGGAATGCTCCTGTGTAATGAGGGGGATTTATAAAACAAGGCCAGCGGGAAACCCTATTCATTTGACTATTTCTTTCCCCATCCCCACAGCTCACAAGGAGCCAGGAAAACCCCGAGCCAACAGCCTTGTGACGCTAGGAAGCCAGCGGTCCTCTGGGCTCTTCCACAAGCAGGTGACGGTTGCCAGACAAGCCAGTCTTCCTGGAAGCCCGCAGCCCCCCCGGAACCCGCTCCTCCGCCAGAGGAGGGTGGGCTGCTATGACACAGACGATGCTAGCGATGAGGAAGAGTTTGACGGCGAAGGGGACTGCATTTCTCTCCCGGGGACCCTTCCTGGTCCCAGCAGGCCTCTGACAGAGGTCAACTCAAGGCACACCCTGATGACCTCTTCCAAGGTCATGGGTATCAACAGCCGGGGGGAACAGCCCCAGAAAACCGTGGTCAGCAAGGCCTCCTCAGTGCCTCTCCTTGGCAGCTCACTGAACTTAGAGGAGAGTGTCCCAGAGGGCCTGGGGGACACTCCTTCCCGAGCAGCCAACCTGTTGGCCTCTGCGGAAGCCCACAGGGGTGGCCCTGGCTGCTCAGGGAGGAAGGAGCTCTCTGGATCAAAGAGTTCCCCCAAATTAGAATACAAAGCTGACACAGGCACCCAGAGTCTGGGGAACACAGATCCCCCCAGGTCTGCCCAGCAGAAGAATGACAGCCTGGGGTCCAGGCACAAACCAGTGGCCAGAGTCAGCCCACATCACAAAAGGCCCGAGGCTGACGCCAGGCCCAGCACCTCGGAGACGGTGCATCTGACCGCTGGAGCCGACGTCCCCTGTGTCCGGGCCACTTCCAGCAAAGAGACCAGGCCTGGTTTTCATCCAGGGGGAACGGCGGAAAAGGTAACTGATCTCCTCTTCATAACTTGGGACCTGAGTCACTACCCTGTGAGGGAGGATGGGGTGTGTGAGAGCGTGACCCGCCTGGAAGAGGGTTAGTGGCTGGCGGCTTCTCTTGCCGCGGTCATTCGTTGCCGTCCACGGGCTGCTCGGGAGCCTGCCTGCGTATCAGCCGGGAGGTGGGGGCCCGTGCCCAGGGACCCGGTCATCGATCAGCCTGCCGGACGATGAAATCATTCTCTTGCCTGGACACGGGGCCATGGTGGATGAGGGAAGGGGGGCGGGAGACTGGCGAAGAGCACCGGCTCTGCTCCGCTGGCGGGTGGGGGACCACGGAGGCAAGTTTTGGACCCAGATCGTCTCCCAGACCTGGGCTGACCATCAAACACAGCCTAACAGTGCTTCCCTCCAGTTGATGAGGTTCTGAGCGACCCTTCTCTCTCCCAGACTTTGGTGATGATGTGGAATGATTCTCACCCTCGTTGTGAGAATCACGTGAAATAATGGGCACGCTAGAAACCGATAACACGCTGGGCCGCCTGGCTGGCTCAGTCGGGAGCGTGTGACTCTCGATCTCGGGGTTTTAAGTGTGAGCCCCATATTGGGTGTAGAGATTACTTACATATAAAATCTTAAAAAAAGAAACTTACAACGCACCACTTTAGATGCAAGGCAGTATTATTTATGTTACAGCTTTATTGCACATATGCTACAACGAAGTAGAATTGTCAAATTGCTCATTTGTAATCAGTAAACTTCCACTTAAGCAAAGAGAGTGTGAGAGAAACGAATGTTGTTTACAATCTCAACATAAATAGTTTCTCTCTGAGGTGATTGTAAGGCCGTGTTTATAAAGATGCGTGTTCGAGTGCTTTATACAAACATACGTGTAAACGGACCAGGAAATAGGAAGTCATACAAACTGTATTAGGCAGAAGGGATTTTTGTTAAGTGTATAGAAGAAGTAGAAACATCCATCCGTCCTTCATCCTCCTAAAAAGTGTTATCGGTTCCAACTAGCATATGTTCATTTCTTTTTTTTTTTTTAAGATTTTGTTTCTTTATTTGAGAGAGGGGGAGAGCGCAAGCAGGGGGAGGGGCAGAGGCAGAAGCAGGTCTCCCGCTGAGCGGGGAGCCTCATGCGGGGCTCAGTCCCAGGACCCTCAGATCACAACCTGAGCTGAAGGCAGAGGTTAGCCAACTGAGCCACCCAGGCCCCCCTACCGTACGTGTTCTAAAATGCAAAGTTAACAGGTTTCAAAAAGTATCCTCAGCCCATTTTGGATATCTATATAAATCAGGGGTTTTATTCATGATAGCTTATATAGAGCTTTTGTCATTGTGAATGAGTATTCCCAGTAAGAATTTCGAGATGCATTTAAAACTTTTGCACAAAAGTTTAACTCTTCTTGGTTGTCTTCTACTGTTTTTATTGAATACTTTTTAAATTGAGACCAACGTCATATAAGAAGATTAAACATTTTAAAATACAGTTCCGCTCTCTCCTCTGCTGCCACCTTTGGGCCACTTTCTGACTACTTAACTCAGAGGGTGAATTTTAAATAAAGCTGATATAACTTCGTAGTGAATTTTCTCTTTTTATAGTAGGTTTTAGATAGAAGAAAGGAAGATTAAGTAATTGACACTTGGCTAAAGTGAAATTTTGAAATATTAAATGTGAATTTCATTTATTCAGATAAGTCCTAACCCTAAGTGCTAAACTGAGGAGCTGCTCTTACAGTCTTGGATATCATTAAGCGAGTATAAAGACAATAATATCTTACATCTAGAAAGCCTTTTGTGGGCTGCATGTGGTTTCTATAATGGTTCACTTAATCCTCTTTTATTTAAAACTCTATGAGGGTGCCTGGGTGGGTCAGTTGGTTAATGTCCGACTCTTGATTTTGGCTCAGGTCATGATTTCAGGATCGTGGGATCAAACCCCGGGTCAGGCCCTGTGCTGCTCGTGGAGCCTGCTTAAGAGTCTCTGTCTCCCTCCAACCCTCCCTCACTGTACGTGTGCTCGCTCTTTCTTTCTCAAAAAAAAATTAAATAAATAAATAAAGTAAAAAAATAATAAAATAAAACGCTATGAGTTAGACAGGGCAAGTCTTTTTTTTTTTTTTTAACATATAATGTATTATTTGCTTCAGGGGTACAGGTCTGTGGATCATCACTCTTACACAATTGACAGCACTCACCGTAACATATACCTCCCCACTGTCCATAATCCAACCACCCTATCCCGCCCCTGCCACACCCAGCAATGCTCAATTTGTTTCTTGAGATTAAGAGTCTCTTATGGTTTGTCTCCCTCCTGATCCCATCTTGTTTCATTTTTTCCCCTCCCTGCCCCCTGCAACCCCCTACTCTGCCTCCAAAATTCCTCATATCGGAGAGATCATATGATAATTGTCTTTCTCTGAATGACTTATTTCATTTAGCATAATACCCTCTAGCTCCATCCCCTTCATTGCAAAGGGCAAGATTTCATTTTTGATGGCTGCATAGTATTCCATCGTATATATGTACCACATCTTCTTTATCCATTTATCTGTTGATGCACATCTAGGCTCTTTCCATAGTTTAGCAATTATGGATATTGCTGCTATGAATATTTGGGCCCATGTACCCCTTAGGATCACTACATTCGTATCTTTAGGGTAAATACCCAGTAGTGTGATTGCTAGGTTGTAGGGTAGCTCTACTTTCAACTTTTTGAGGAACCTCCCTGCTGTTTTCCAGAGTGGCTACACCAGCTTGCATTCCCACCAACAGTGTAGGAGGATTCCCCTTTCTCCACATCTGTGCGAACATCTGTTGTTCCCTGACTTGTTAATTGTAATCATTCTGACTGGTGTGAGGTGGTATCTCACTGTGGTTTTGATTTGTATTTCCCTGATGCTGAATGTTGTTGAGCACTTTTTCATGTAGACAGGGCAAGTCTTATCTCCATTTTGTCCCCAGTTTTTTAAAGATTTTTTATTTATTTATTTGACAGATCACAAGTAGGCAGAGAGGCAGGCAGAGAGAGGAGGAAGCAGGTTCCCTGCTAAGCAGAGAGCCTGATGTGGGGCTCGATCCCAGGACCCTGAGACCATGACTTGAGCCAAAGGCAGAGGCTTTAACCCACTGAGCCACCCAGGCGCGCCTGTCCCCAGTTTTTTGACTGTGGTAAAATACACCTAACAAAAGCATGCAGTTCAGGGGCAAACATTCATAATGTGCAATATCACCGCCATCTCCAGAAAACTCTGTGCCTGTCCTACAGTAACCCTCCATTCCCTCCCACCAGCCCCCAGAAACCACCACTCCACTGTCTCTCTGATGTCAGCAACTCCCAGTACCTCATCTAAATGGAATCAGACAGTCTGTGTCTTTCTGTGTCTGGCTTCCTTCACTTCCCATAATGTCCTCCAGGCTCATCCCAACTGTAGCATGTGTCAGAACTTCCTTCCTTTCTAAAGCTGAGTAATATTCCATCATAGGTCCGTTCCACATTTTGCTTATCCATTCATCTCTCAATGGATACTTGAACTGCTTCCACATTTTAGCTATTGCAGACAGTGCTGCCATCAACACGGGAGTACACATATCTCTTAGAGAACCTGCTTTCGATTCTTCTGGGTCTATACCCAGAAATGTGATATCTGGATCGTATGGTATCTCTATTTTTATTTTTTTGAGGAACGTCCGTACTATTTTCCGTAGTGGCTGCACCATTTCCCATTCCTGCCAGCAATGCACGTAGGTCCCTTTCCTCTCCATCCCCGCCAACACCTGTTATTTCCGTTTGGGTCACAGCCACCCTTGCGGGTGATTCTCCACGTGATTCTGATTTGCATTTCCCTGATCACCCTCATTTCAAAGTTGAGAAAACCGAGGCTTAGGCAGAGTGACAAGACCGTGTAATTTCTAGCGGCCTTACCCCCAGAATCTCTGAAATTTCTTAAAGCAGAGCTTTTGTGTGTGATGTCTTAGGGCGCAGAAAACCTGAAAGCTGTCAACAGTGACTTGTGGTTGTCATTGTGTCAGGAATCTCTGGGGAAGCTGTCCATCATCGGCGATGAGCATGTCCCTGCCAGCTGGGAGCCTGCTGCTGCCCTGCCCCACCCAGATGCCGGCCGCTGCCCAGAGAACCTGCTCGAAGCTGCACCAGAGCAGGGTCAACAACCCAGGACAGGTAATATTATTTCATTGCTTGTAAGCGTCAAGATGGGAGAGCAGCCCTTACCCTAATAAAAATGTTACATGTGGAGAAATTTGAGGGGGGGGGACCTCTTCCACAGATTAGTGATATTTACAAGCTGCCTGCATTTAACTTTACTAGATCATCATGCCTGAACTCATAGTTTTAATTCCGCATCAGAGTGGTCCATTTCCAGCCACTTGACACTCCTTACTCTTTTGTGATGGGTGCCTTCATGAATGAGACATAAGATGACATAGAGGAGTTCCTGCCCTTCAGAATTTCAATACTCGGCTCACATGAAATCAGATGCACTGAGAAATATTTTTTACTTCCTGCGTCCGCAGAATATAATGTTTGAGCGGCATGCAGAGAGGTCAGTAAGATGCTTTTGGCCTGGGTGACTGGTGCTGGCCCCAGCCAGCCGTCCCGAGCACTAATGCGTCTGTCTCGGCACCTCTGTGACCGACTCTAGCTAGGAAACCGCACCCACGTCTGCCGTGGCCTTCCGCACCTGCAACATCGTTTGCAAAGGCTGCCGGGCCCTCTTCCCCCTCGTGTGCCATAAGTGAGTCATTGTCCTTCCCATGATGAGATTGGGGAAGGGGGTGACATCGAGAACTGCCTCTGTGTCACGTAACCTCCCTCAAAAACGCTCTTCAGTTACACACTTTGCAATAAAGTCAAATTGTTAATAAAAAATGTAGGGTTTGCTCAGCAAGTAGATCCGAAGCTAGAGAATAACCTTCACATCCCCTTCTTTTGTCTCGTTGTGACTGTTCCCCATGGCTGGCACCAGCAGAAGCAGGAAAGTCATTCTGAAGGGAACTCAAATGGTTGGCAGAGGACAGGAGCCCAGAGAGTCAAGTCTTGGCATGTCCCTCACCTTTCATGGGGGCCTGGGGAAGTTACGTACAGTCTCCGCAGAGGTCCTGATGGGCCTACCTTGCTGTGGCCAGGTGCTGTCTACACAGAGGTTATGCATTCAGGGTTTAGGAGTAGGCTATGGGACTGACTTCCCAGGTGACCCCTGGCTGTACACTCTGCGGTCCTGCACCCGTTGCTAAGCCACGCTGTGCCTCAGTTCCCTACTGTTCCAAAGCAGAGGGAGACCAGACCCACCTCATGGTGTTGGGAGGAAAACTAAGTGCATGAGAAACTTGTAGCACAGTGCTAATAATTAGTCCTTCATTGTTGACACAGGGACTTCAGGAGGGGAAAGGCATATGCAATTAAGATGACTAGCGTGGGAGATGAGGAAGGAGTGTAACATTTGGGTAGACAGTCTTCTCAAAGCAGGTGCTTTCATTGTGACGGCATCACTGTAACCCCTGATTCCTAAGAAAATAGCAAATTTACTGTTCTCTCTTATGCCAGTTTCCCCTGATTATCCGATGCCATGGGCCAGAGGCACACAGATTAGCCTGAGGGTGTACAGAGCCTTACAAGGAGGTACCCCCAGGACAGAGGCTCTCCGGGACCCACCTCCTGGAATAACCATGTCCTGCCGTCCCTGGCATCGGCACCTTTCCCTGCACCCGTCCCATCACATGCCCTTTTCTCCCTGCTTTCATTCCATTTTCTTCATCTTCCTCCTCATCACTGTGTGGCCACCTCTTCACCTGGGACCCCTGTCAGGTCCCCACCCCTTCTGTCCCCGCTTCCCAGGTCATGTGGCCTCGCAGTTCTCCCGGGCCTCTGAACACACTCAAGACCCGGTCTAGGCGCAGGGCCAGCTTGCATCCTTCTGCAGCTCCCCTGTGTCTTCCCAAATCAGCCTCCTCTCTCCTCTCCTGCACTGAGCAGCAAGTCCCCACACCCTGAGGCCAACCCATGGAGAGCACCAGCCCGGAGACCCCAGGCCTCCGCGGAATGAACCACAAAGTGAAAGGATGAAGGAACCTGACTCCTGAGGCTTTTGCCATCAGAGCAGATGGTGTCAAGAGACCCAGTGAAGGATTTCTGATGTCCCCATCCTTGAAGATAACCAAGGGAGAAAGGGGCAGAAACAGAGATTTGTCCTGCCAGCCAGTCTGAGGGGCTTCAGAGCACCGAGAGCAGGGTAGAATTTGGTAGATGTGAGTGCTCTGTGATTTTAGAGGCAAGAACAGAACGACAGGAAGGCTACATTTAGGTTGTGGAAGGTCTTTCTGGGGAAAAAAAAAAAAAAAAAAAAGATTAAGTTTTCCTTTTTTTTTTTTTTTTAATAGTTTTTCTATTTTCTCACATTTTCCCCTGTCTCTCCCCTATCCCCCAACCTTTCATTTATATTCTCACCCCAGGACTGGTTGGCCCCCCAGACCTCGTCCCTACCCCAGGGCAGAAGTGGGCAGCTCATCCTGACCCCAGCAAGACCTCCGTGGACACAGGGCAAGCCAGGAGGCCTGAGGACCCCAGAGAGCCAGTGGCACCCAGGGTTCCTGAGTCTGAGGACAGATGTCAAGTGGGACCCGGCCCGGAGCGCAGCTCATCCCCCAAGAAGACGGCAGCAGCTCGGCATGACTTCAGCAACCCTCCAGCAGCCCCAGAAGCCAGCTCGCCCAGGAAGGCAGCTGCCCTCGGGGGAGGACCTGAGGCAGAGCGAGCATCTCCAGCGGGCACCGCCCTGTCTCGAGACCTCACGTCCCCCGAGGAGAGACCCAGAGTTCCCGGCAACCACAGCAAGGCTCCACAGACAACAGCAGTCCTCGTGCCCGAAAGCTCCCGGGGCTCTGCTCTGCTCAAGGGAACAGACTCTGGGTCCGAGAGGGCCCCGCAGGCCAGCCCCACCCTGCCGTCTCCTGCGGACAAGGCTGGCGGGGTGTGTGGCAGTGTCTCGGGCCACTGCTGCCCCAGGGAACGCGGGGGCAGTCCGGTGACCGACATCGACAAACTCATCAAGGAGCTGGATACGTCAGAACCAAGACTCCGGTCTCCTCACGGAGGGGACCAGCTGACTCCAGAGGGACATTCTCAGGGCCAGCCTCCAGCAGGAGCGGGAAGCGGAGGTTCCCGCCCTGCCGAGCCAGTCCTGGGCAGCCAGACCCCCACCCCGAGGAGGACCTGGGCAGCTGCTGGCCAGCCCCCTCACCCACACTGGGCCTCCCAGCCTTCCGTTTTGGATTCCATTAATCCCGACAAACATTTTACTGTGAACAAAAACTTCCTGAGCAACTACTCTAGAAATTTCAGCAGTTTTCACGAAGACAGCATGTCCCTGTCAGGGCTCGGTGACAGCACAGAGCCATCCCTCTCATCCATGTATGGTGACGCAGAGGACTCGTCTTCCGACCCGGAATCGCTCAGCGAAGCCCCACGAGCTTCCAGCGGGGACAACTGGTCACCTCCTCGTTCTCGCCGCTCTTCTCACAAGGAAAACACTACCGAGTCTGAGGAGGAGCAAATCGAGATTTGTTCTCCAGATGGTTCCCCCCACGCCCTCTCAGCTACTGCTCCCGCCCCCACCCAGCCTGCACCCTGCCCGGTGCCGGCCAGAATGCTGCGGCTGAAGCACAGCGCGCTCCGGCAGGTGGTGGGAAACCCGCGCGAGAGAGCGTCCTTTGTCCCTGGCACCTCCTGCCCTTCGATTCCGGACTCTTCCCAGCCGTTTTCTCTCTTGGATACAAGCTCTCGGGAGCATGAGCTTCATGCAGACCAAAGGCCGTCACAGGACCCCAGGCCCTCATGTGAAGAAGAAACCCTGCAAGCCCCCAGCGCAGGCTCCGCTGTGGAGAGCAGCCGGCCCCCTAAGGCCCCCGGTCATTTCCACAGCCTTCCGGTCACTCTCCGCAGTCTGAACGTGGTCAACGGTCTAGAACATGACCTGCTCGGTGACAAAACCCCCCATAAAAAACAAGACACAAATGTCAGTGACGCTGAAAATCCATCCCCCTTCAGCACGGATGTCCCTAAGAATGGAGAATCCGTTTTGACGACTCTGCACATCTCCGAAAGTCAGGACGTGGATGACCCACTCCAGAAACCAAAAATGATCTCCCGGAGGCCCATCATGGCCTGGTTTAAAGAAATAAACAAAAATAACCACGGCTCAGCCGCACAGGGCAAAACGGAAAAGGAGCAGCCCGTGGTGCCCGCCAGGAGTCCTGACTCCAAAAGTCAGGGGTCGAGTTCCTGCCACAAAAAGGGGGTTGCTGGGCTTCAGAGCCCCCCACAGCTGAAAGTGAGCCTGGAAAATAAAGACCCACCTAAAAAGGGTTCCGTGGAAACACCGTTAAACAACGGTCAGAAACCCAAGTCCGGCCCTAAGCTGAAGAGACTGAGCATCAAAAGCAAGTGCAAGGTCACTTCAGAGGCCCCTGCTGCTCCTGCGGCCAAGGCTGCTGGGATGGACCCCAGGAAACCCCTCATTTCGCCCCAGACCTCCCACAGAGCGCTTCCCAAGGGAGCAGCCCCCCGGTTCCACACCACCGAGCCGGAGGAGCCGGAGAAGAGCGCCACAGCAGCCCCCAGGTCCCCCCAGTGCGTGCTGGAGAGCAGGCCGCCTGCTGCCTCGGGGTCGCCGAAGCCCCCCGCATCCGAGACGAGCATCCCAGCCTCCGTTTCGCCCCACACCTCCCCCAGGACCCTTCCTGAGCAAGGCGCATGCCGTAGATCGCAGGCCGCTTTCCACCCCGAGCCCGACGGCCCTTACGCAGCCGCCCCCGCGTCTCCGCGGTGCAGCCCGGAGAGCAGGGCCCCCGCTGCGGCCTTGGGGAGCAGCGCGTCCCCAGCCGCCCGCGGGCAGGACGTCCCACCTCCAGGGCCAAGCACGAGACGTGGGTCCAGCCAGACGGATCCAGCGCCGCAGGCAGCCCAACCAGGGGTGACTTGCGACAGAGGAAGCAAAATAGCTGCTGGCGATCCCCTAGAGAGAACCAACCAGCTGAAAATAGTGGAAATCTCTTGTGAGAGAATGCCAAAGAATGGCTGCAGTGACAAGCCCGCTGAGGGTGACAGACTAGGAGGGTTCTGGGCCCAGAGCAACTGTCAGGACAAGAGTGAAATTAGACCCTGTCACCAGTACCCGGAGCCGTCCGCACATCAGCCACCATCGTTCCCATCTCGTGCCTCCCAGGTGGAGCCGGAAAGCCAGCGACCTTTCGGTGTGGCAAAACTGGCCTCTTCCTCCTCCTCCCCACAACTCCCTGCGAAAAAGGCCGATTCCTCCCAGGCGAAGGCAAGCCAGGCGTCAGGCTCCCTAGGGATGCCCAGGAATGGTGCAGCAGGGGGCCCCGCACCAGAGGACCATCCGTACTTCACACCAAGGCCGGCGACCAGGACCTACTCCATGCCCGCCCAGTTTTCAAGCCATTTTGGCCGGGAGGGGCATGGCCTGCCCAGCCCAGGTCGCTCGCATCGGGACAGCCAGATCCTTGCGACAAGTGGGGGCCTCCCTGAGGCCAAGGCATCCAGAGGCAGTGTCCTTGGCCTGGCTAATGGACAGGGCGTATATAGCGTAAAGCCCCTTCTGGAGACATCGAGGAACCTTCCGACCACCGATGAAGGGGATGTCCTCTCAGTGCAAGAAAGGAGCTCTCTGGTCACAGACAAAATCAAAGTCACCAGAAGACATTACTACCCAGAGCAGAACTATGAATCTACCTCATTTTTCTCTGTGAAGCAGAGGATCAAGTCTTTTGAGAACCTGGCCAATTCGGACCGGCTGGTGGCCAAGTCTGGGGCATCCCCCTTTTTGTCAGTAAGCTCTAAGCCTCCCATCGGGAGACGGTCATCTGGCAGCATTGTTTCGGGGGGCCTCAGCCACCCTGTTGACGTGACAGCAAGGTCACTGAGACGCAGCCTGAGTTCCTGCAGCGAAAGCCAAAGTGAAGCCAGCACCCTCATCCCCCAAATGAGCAAGTCCCCGTCCAGCATGATGCTGACGGTCTCCCGGCAGAACCCAGCAGAGGCTGGGAACAAGGCCGCCGACCCGGACCCAAAGAAATCACTCGGTCCTTCTGGAATTCCCACCCACCCTGTGACTCCAGCCTCTCCCAGCAAGAGGAACAAGTCCTCCGTGCGCCACACCCAGCCGTCGCCCCTGTCCCGCTCCAAGCTCCAGGAGCTGCGCGCCCTGAGCATGCCAGACCTGGACAAGCTCTGCAGCGAGGATTTCCCAGCAGGGCCCACTGCCGGGCTCTTCAAAACCGAGCTAGAAATCGTCCCCAGGAGGTCGCTTGGCTCTCCCGCTGGAGGCCTCAGTGGATCCACCGCCCTTTCATGCCCCATGAAGCCAGGGGATGGGGCCTGTCCAGGAAGAAGCAGCCCTAAAGCCAGTGAGCCTGAGGGACCCAGTGCAGCCCATCATGTGGGTGAAACCACCTGGGATCTGCCTTCTGGAAAAGGCTGGTCGGTCAAGTAAGCATCTGCCTCTCCCCTTTTGTTCAAATAAACGTTTTAAAAAGAATTACGAACTAGCTTTAGGTTTATAGGAAGTTGCAGAGAGAACGCAGAGAGCTCCTGTGAAGAACCCCTCACCCAGCGCCTCCCGATGTGAACATCTGACGTAATCATGGTTCAGTTGGCAAAAGGAGTTAACACTGGCAGAACACGATGAACTAAACTACAGACTTCATTCTGATTTCACCGAACAAATTTCACTAACATCCTTTTTCTCTTCCAGGATGCCACATTACATTTAGCCCCTTTGTTTCTAATGTCAATACTAGAACACACAGTGCCTGCAGAAAAAGTCTTTGCCAGATTGTAGCTCAGGAGAGGAGCCTGGAAGGGACTTGGCACCTACCACACACCTCGGGGGAGAACCTGGGCCTTTGAAGGTGACCAGAGTTCAGCAGAAAATTTCTAACATATTTTAAAGAATATTTTTTAGTGTGTCAGAAATTTTCTTCTAAGCTCCAGGATTGGTTCCCTAACATTCTGGAGGGATCCCAGAAGCCATAGTCCTTCCCCGAGCTGTTGGCAGCGAATAAGTTCCTGTTAGAGCTCTCAGGATTCCCCCTTGGTTTGCACGAAGAGTTGTTAGGACCGAAAGAGAGCATGATTTGGTAGAAAGGAGATCTTTTGAAATATGGCCTTATGAAATGGAAAAATCGCTTTTTTTCTTTAATGTTCTTCAAATATATTTATATTCTTTAGTTTGGATCAGCTTCTCATCTCAGCGGGGGACCAGCAAAGAGTGCAGTCTGTTCTGTCATCAGTGGGGTCCCCATCGACCGTCCTCACTCTCATTCAGGAAGCGAAAGCACAATCAGAGGTGAGTGAAACCGGACAAGCGGGGGCGAGGGAGCGGCGGCCGCGCGCATGCGCACTCAGACTGGGCCCCCGCGAGCCCCGAGAGCCCCGGGGACCCGCCGCAGGTCGGTGCGGGGAGCTCTTCAGCGGGGTCTGACTGCGGTCTCCCTCCGCGGCTCGCTCCTCGAGCTAGGTAGGCCTTGTGGAATCCCCGCGCAGCTGCTGGTGTGACTCCCCCGTAGAGACGAGCTGCCTTCCTCACCCCCCGCGTCCGGAGTGTGTCCCCCGGGGCTCCTCAGAACGGAACTCGGGGCTTGGAGATGGGAGGGAAGGACCGCAAGCGCGGCTCTGGACCTCAGTTCCTTGTCAAGGGAGCCACCTGCTGGGCACGCGGGTTAGCGCGTCTGGGTAGCCCGGGCGCTTCTGAAGCCTGGGGTTCGAGACGCGGTGGTCCTGACAGATGAGGTCCTTCAACAAACCGAAGCCATGGGTTCATATCTAGAATATGTCGCTGAAGAACATTAATTTCTCAGGACGACCCATAGAGATTTGAACCCTAATAAATACTTGTTTAGAGGGAAAAAAAGTAACTATGAACAGATCTTCTCGACTGGTAATAGACCCGGTTCTCTGATAAGTCCAAGAACACTGTTCCAGAAATTCTCATATTACCCAGGAGGGCTGTGCTGTTGGCATCTACTGAGGAGTGAACCAGGATGGGGAGGAGACCGGTGGCCCTTAGCTTAGCTATACTCCCGCTGGTCTTCAGCCCACTGGTTTGGGTCTGTGCGGTGAACCTCGAGACATCCAGCATTTTCACTTTCAGTAAAAGGGACTAGTCTGTCATCTCCCTTCTTCCTTCAACCTGTGACAGACAATAAGCACGCGTCGCCCGCCTGCAAGTCTTGTTCTGGCATTTCCAATCCAGGTGGCACGGTGGGATCACGGTTCGCTGGGTCCCTTTTCCTCCAGACTAACCGACAGTGGTAGAGGAAATGGAGGAGAAAAGCAAAAGGTCTCAACCAGCTCACAAACGGGATGCCGTTTTCAGGGACCACAAACAAAAGGGGAGACTCTTTATGTGGACGGAATGCCAAGTGCCACCAGGAGGGGTGGGGGGCATCCTCTGGGGCCTCCCACCTCCCCTCTCACCCGGCTCTGGTTCCACACTTCGCAGGAGACCATACTGTGGTTTGCTGTGGAAGGGCAATCCTGCCTGGATCAGAACACGGCTTTTCCCCCTTATAATCCTGCAGTCTTCACTTGCTTTCACGTGAGCAGAGATGTGCTCAGGCTACCAACCCCAGAAGTTTCCTGCTTGCTTTTGTAGTGAGTGTGCTTTGTGGGGACGCTAAAAATGGAACTGGGCACAGCAATTCCCGTGGCTTCCTAATGGGGGCGCTGTGAGAGATCAGAGGCAGAAAATCAGTTGGGCCCCTCTGACCCCAGCACACCCAAACCTTGGGGAGCTCTCAGTGCGTGTAGCTTCCCTGATGCTGTGCTGAGTTATTTAGAGCTGAGATTTGGCCTGATAGCTTCTAGAACACTCGTATCTTTAAACAGGAATAGAAAATAAATTTGAGTAAATTAAAATTTTGGTGTCATGTCCTGGAATGCAAGAGAATTCCATTTTCAAATATTGTCTTTGCTCCCATAAAGGCATTTAAGTATCTGAGAAGTACTATTTTAGTATCAAGCATCACCTCCCAGAAGCTACACAGAAGTCATTGACCGGACCACATGCTCCCGTTTTCACTGAGAAAGCCTGGTCCTCATTCCCTCCACTGAACAGGGTCTGACTGCAGAAACGGCTGGACTTCGCCGTCAGTCTGTGCGATATTCTAGTGTCCACCTGTGGGGATTTGGGTTGAATGAACTTCTTTCAGGAGGTGTAAAATGCTTGGGGTTGCACTTTAGCACACACTAATAGGACTGAACTCTTTTTCTTTTAAATACTGGGTTCCCTCCCTAGCACACTATGGAGATGGTTCTCTCTGTTCAGTGTTTTCACTCTTTCTCATCAAAGCAAGCCTGAAGGGTTATTATTATTAGATTATTTTCTCTTGCTGGACTGGGAACACCTTGAACTGACAGATTGTATATCACCCCGTGGGGAACCTATAAATGCAGACCTTTAAGATGGTGCTTCATCAGATAGTGTGTGAGTGAAGGAAATCACCATTCAGAATAATTAGCCCAACTCAGTTATCTGAAGTATTTTATTTCTAAGTATTTTTTTTTTTTTTTTTTTTTTTGGTGCTTGAAACATAGGACAGTCTTTTGCTACTTAACCCTAGGACACTACTAGGAATGTTCTAGTCTCAATAAGAGTTGCTAGTTTTAAGGTAGTTTATATGTTTTAACATATTTTGTATTTTATGATAGTTCCTTACCTGCACCTGAAATCCAGTGAACTGAACATGGCAGGACAAGGACATAAATCAGTGGCCTCAGTGTCTCTCATCCTGCCTCCTCTTGGCACTGCTTCTCTCTGTTCTTGTTGACACTGGCTTGGCTTGACTGTAGATGTAAACAGCTGTGCGATAAAGAATCCCCTTCATGATCAGATGATGTGCTCTGCTCAGATTTGGGAAGGCATACTCCGGTGCCTGGAAGAGCTCCTAAATTGTCCGCTGCCCCTGCACCGTCCTAGTTCATGTCCACCCTGTGGGCCCGCAGCTACAGGGTGTTCCTCAAAACGCCTTCCTGTCAGCACCACCCAGGAGGGGTGCTGGACGCTTGAGATGAAGCTCCTCCCATTCCAGTGTTGTGCGAAAGCTCCCAAGTAACCACCGGGTTTGTGCTGAGCAGCTCGACGGCCCTGCACCAGGACTCACTCCATCAGAGCTTCCTAACCCTTGGCGCAAGGAACAGACAGCCAACTCGAACAACACAGGTCCTTATGCACCAGATTTTTACAGAATTATTAATGTTTCTCCTATGATTTTCCTTTTTTTTTTTTTAAGATTTTATTTATATTTGCCAGAGAGAGAGAGATCAATCACAAGCAGGGGGAACAGCAAGCAGAGGGAGAAGCAGACTCCTCACTGAGCAGAGAGCCCGATGTGGGCTTGATCCCAGGACCCCGGGATGATGAGCTGAACCGCAGGCAGACGCTTAGCCCACTGAGCCACCCAGGCACCCCTTCCTTATGATTTTCTTAATCACCTTTTTCTCTAGCTTTATACAACACAGAAAACATGTACAACATGCATTAACCAGCTGTTTCTGTTCTGAGTAAGGCTTCCAGTCAACGGCATGCTATTAGTGGTTAAGTTTTAGGGTCGGCATTCTCTGCAGATTTGATGGAGCAGAGGTCGGTGAGCCGCCCCCTGGGTTATTCAGAGGTCAACTGGACTTTTTTCTGTTTCTTTTTACTAGAATAAAGAAGATGTTTGCTTCATAGTCTTGAATAAAAAAGAAGGCTCAGGTCTGGGATTCACTGTGGCAGGAGGGACAGACGTGGAGCCAAAATCAATTGTGGTAAGTGACCCCATCAAGATGCTCTCTGGGAGGTCACTCCTGATGCAGCCTCAGAGGTGACGAGGACAAAGTCCTGTCCGTGTGTTCAAAGAACGCTGGTGTTTGTTTCCTCCTAATAGAGCAAAAATGGAAAAGTAGGGGACAGACATTACTAGTCACTGGCACAGATACACACATTTACCACAGAGTGACCTATTCGATGCCAATATATATAACCACAGTTTTCTGGAGTTTCCTCATATTCACCTGAACATTTTATTTAAGCACTAGAAAACACTAGAATTAACTGACCAAATCTGCATATGCTTCTGAAATCACTTCCTTCTCAAGAACCACCTCCAATTTTAGATCACTTGAAGGCCTCTAAGATCACCCATGAGACCAGACCAGGTCCTTTTTGTTTTTGTGATCTTTCTGCCCCATGGAGTGCCAAGCACAGATTAGACGCTAGCGAGAAGTTGAGGGAAAAATGTATTGTGTTCAGATGCCAGCACTGACATTTGTAATTCCATCCCTCACACCGCATATAGGCTTTCAGTGAACATTTGTAGGATTTTGCAAACTTGCCAGTAGAAAGTTCCTCTACTACAGATTTGCATCTACCCTCTTGCTTTTACTAAAGGTTCCAAATACTTTGGCTTTTGTCATTCCTCGCCCCAGGTGCACAGGGTGTGTTCTCAGGGGGCTGCTTCTCAGGAAGGGACTGTGAACCGAGGGGATTTCCTTCTGTCCGTCAATGGTGCCTCACTGGCTGGCTTAGCCCATGGGGATGTCCTCAAGATTCTGCACCAAGCACAGCTGCACAGAGATGTCCTCGTGGTCATCAAGAAAGGGAACGATCAGCCCAGACCCTCCAGTAGGCAGGAAGCCAACGGGAAGGGCTTGCTCTCCAGAAAGACCAGCGCCCTGGAGCCTGGTTTAGGTAAGACACCAGCTCAAAAGCTGGCAGGGAGTGGGCCACTGGCAGAGTAGATCCTGGCTGGACAAAAAGGCACTATACTGCCCTCAGGGTCCGCAAAATCAAATGGAGGGGCCCCTGGGTGGCTCAGCTGGTTAAGCGTTGGACTCTTGATTTTGACTCAGGTCATGATCTCAGAGTTGTGAGACTGAGCCCTGCATCAGGCTCCACACCGGGCTTGGACCCTACTCGGGATACTTTCTCTCCCTCTGTTCTTCCCACTGCCCCCCAAATGGTCCCCCTCCCTCTCAAAAAAAGAAGAAATAAGAAATCAAATGTAGTAAAGTCTAATGTTTGTGGATGCTTCTTGAAAAAACAGTGTTCCTAGTAAGTTAGAAACCACCGCCCCGTGTAGTTAAAGCCATACTGTTGACGACTTAACGGCTGCTTGACGGTTTCTCCGGTTTCTCCGTTTGTACGAAGAGGGAAGCCCTTTCACAGCTATATCCTCTTAGGACCTAAGTGGCCAGTAGGTAAAACACGAAACTCTTGTGATAAGGGGCATCATGGAGAGTAGCAGAAATTGCAGAACTGCCATTTGTCCTTGAAAACACCAGGGTTTATATTCTTTCCGGTTTTAGAAGAACATAAGGAAATGAGGAGGCACAGATGTTTGAAAACGGAGACTCTAGCCTTAACCAACAGAGCTTATAAAGAGTTTCGGAAGTGGATTTCCTGAGCGCTGTCCATCCTGTCATCACAAGGCTCACTGGGAAGGCATACGAGCTATTTGCTCAGAACTAAGTACCACTTCTATTTCTGAAGCACGGGGCTGATTGCGGCCTTCAAGAGAACTACTTCAGACCTCCGTGGTGGTCTCAGGAGCAATGTCTGCAGTCCGGAAAGCAAGAAAAGCCTGTGGAAGCTCAGGGCAGGGCACTGCCTTCTGAGGAGGCCTTTGGTTTTTTCTCAACATCTCTCCCTAATAAAGTCAAGGGAAGCTGAATTCCTCTGTTCAACTTGGCCTCAATGGTGGCCTGGGCTATCCGTGACTGCTTTGCTGAAAACAACACACATTTCCGCCAAACAGGTGGGAAACTCTTCTTGTCCAGATGCCTCCACGGGCCTGGAGTATTCTCACCCTTCTCCTCTGTTGTCTTGCTTTTGCGCTGCTAGAAGACTGAAACCCTTCCCAGTACTGGGAAACACCTTAAGTCATCAGACCATGTCACGCTCACCTTTGCCCCAGCGCGGTCTTCATTACTTCGTGTGTTCTCAGTGGATCCGAGAAACTTAACGTCACAGGAAACCACTTGGCGCTTAATCCCAGCAACTTCCAGAATGTTTAAGACTCAGGATATGGAAGGCTATCCTGTCATTTATAATCATTAAGTATTCCTGGGACACCTTCAAAATATCTGGTCTTGAACCAGATTCTACATAGTTACCAAATCGTAAGCACTTTCAGGGCTTAAACTTTATTTTTTCATATTCCTATTCCTTAAAATTCCCCTGCCCAGGGCTCCACCTGAACCCAAGGAATATCCTTTCACATGCCCTGAGAGTATCCCACTTGGAGACGGAGGCAGGTGGTTGCACAGGGCCATCTTCCTGCCCAGCAAATTCACCTGCTCAATGAAACCAGAAACCCTGAGGGGTGAGAGGGTGGGGGCCAGGGTCCTGAGTCACTAACTTTCTAAGGTTCCTAGGGGATTTCAATAGAACTGGGCCAGAGTTGAGAGCTACTGTAATAGGCCTGTTCTGTTTAACAGCAAGCGATTCACCTACTGAAAACCATGCTGCTCCTGTCCGCACGTTGCCTTCAGACCCTGTGGAATGTGGAGTGACCTTCTCTAAGCCACACTAATGGACTGACCTTTCTGTTCAAAGGCAGGGATGCTGGCTACCTTGGCCTCAAGCCCAAGGGGGCAGTTCAATCTGTGGTCCCTCCCCTGCCTCCCAGAGAGCTCGGCGTGCCTTTCCACTCACCTCTTCAACATCCTTCACCAGCGCAGTGTGTAAGGAAGAGGAGTAAGAGGCAGGCTCACCATCGCTACTCAGATCTCAAGATGGATCCCAGTCAGGCCTCTCCACACCAGCACAAAGAGCAGGCACACGCTGGTTGCAGTGGAGGACCCACTGCCATAGAAACGTGCCCCCCACCCACTCCACACCCTGCGGTGGAGAGAGGCGAGGGCAGCTGGTGCGCGATAAGCACGCACGGCCGATGGGGGAAGGCGCGGAGCTCTGGGGTCCACAATCACAGTCTCCTGCGAGGGTGCTGCAGGCTATCAGCCCCGGCCTGTGACGCACGGCAGGAGATCGGATCTGATTCCCCAAGCGTGGCTTCACCAAGACACACCACCGCAGTGCATGGAGCTCGCCGGGCGCAGTCTGGCCTTTGAGGGTTTCTGCCTGGGCACCAGAGCCGCCTCCAGGCTTCCAGAAAGCGCTGAGGGAAGCCTGCGTGGCTCAGTCTGTGGAGCGTCCGGCTCTTGATTTCGTCTCAGGTCATGATCCCGGGGTCCTGGGATCGAGCCCCGCATGAGGCTCTGCGCGCAGTGGGGAGTCTGCCTCTCTCCCTCTCTCTCTGGCCCTCCCCCAGCTCACGTGCACATGTTCTTTCAAATAAATACATAAATCTTTAAAAATAAACTGCCTTGAAGAGCAAATGGTGCAGGTAGAGCAGGAACACAACCACGAGGTCAGCTCCAAATCTGAGAGACCCATCCTGACGCTGGTTTCAAAGGGAGATGGGACGCGGGTGCTGGGGTAAGACACGTGGGGGACGGGATAGGAGGCGAGGAGTGCCCTTGTCATTTCCATCCTTCCAAATGTCGTTGCTGCAGGGAGCAGCCTTCCTTCACACGATGCGCTGTGTGTCGAAGTGCTGAAGACCTCCGCTGGGCTGGGATTGAGTCTGGACGGAGGGAAATCCTCAACAGCCGGAGACGGGCCCCTGTTCATTAAGAGAGTATACAAAGGTAACGCCCTGCAAAGGCCCCTCGGCTCTCTCCTGTGTGTGCCTGTGCCTTCCACTTAGAAAGTGTTCGCATTCTGTCACATACGGGGTGTACTGTATGTCAACCCTGTTGTATTTTAAGTGTCTGAACTCCTGTTGCCTCCCCCCGAACGATCCTATCAGATAGGTACCATTCTCCTTGTCTCACAAAGGACGGAGTGTGCCTCGGGGGAGTTACACAAGCACCGAAGGTCACACGACGGAAGGGGCAGAACGAGGCTTGGACCTAGGCAGTCTGGTGCCAGGGTCCGCATCCCTAACCTCTACACCAGAGCCCAAACTCCGTGTTCGTAACTAGTATTAGCTGGGATTAATATAAACATACCAAGCCAGTGCCATCCAGAACTGCCTGTCGGGGTGTTTACCATGGACCGAGATAGTATTTGTTTCGAATACTAGACTTCAACTACTGGACTTCAGGAAAGCGAGCTGAGAGCAGTAAAGATGATTGAAACATGTGGTAGATAAGAGGTCTCTTTATGAATTTGATCAGTCATTTTATGATCTTGGACAGTTTTCACAAATCTCTTCAGGTTCTCAAGCTAAACAATTATATTAAAAGTATAATTATCCTGGGGACGCCTAGGTGGCTCAGCTGGTTAAGCATTTGACTCTTGATTTTGGCTCAGTTCCTAATCTCAGGGTGGTGAGATGGAGCCCCCTGTGGGGTTCCACGCTCAGCAGGGAGTCGGCTTGCAAATTCTCTCTCCCCCTCTGCCGCTCACCCCCCAGCACGCTCACACGTGCTCATTCTAAACAACTTTTTAAAAAGTATAATGATATTAATACCTACATAGAAGAATCTACTGTATGTCGTATTCTATGTAATGTCATAGTTAGTATTAAGAGCACCCGTATGTGGTATATGTAGCACACCCACAAGCTTGTCGTATAGACAGCGGTGACGGGGACGTACGTAGCGCCGTGTAAGTATTCTCCACAGGCACTGGGGGGCCGTCACGGTCTACCGGATAGAAGCGGAACGTGTACTCCTGCGTCAACTGGCCGTCTGGATTTTGATTATATATGTTGAAATTTGCCTTCTCCTAGTCCATAGCGTATGTGTTTGAGGGAATTTGAGTATCTTTACGTAGCTAAATTTCTTTTCATGGGTATATGCTCTGTGTGTCTTAAGGACTGTTTCCCTTTCCTAAGAATTATGGGCGTGTCGTTCAGAGATTTTTCTCATTTGAGTTTTTAGCTCGCCCAGAATTTATCTGGAATCCCGCGAGGTTGCCCTGGCATTGCTGTCTGTTTATTCTCACAGGTGGAGCAGCAGAACAAGCGGGAACAATCGAAGCCGGAGATGAAATTCTTGCCATTAACGGGAAACCCCTGGTGGGGCTCATGCACTTTGATGCCTGGACTATTATGAAGTCAGTCCCGGAGGGACCCGTGCAGTTGCTGATTCGGAAGCACAGGAATTCTTCCTGAAACAGGCACCAGGAGTGACGCTCACAAGTGGGGCTTGTTACATTTTTTAACAAGAATCTTCTTTTCTCAGTTCCCTTACTTTAGCAAATCAGAACAACTTCTTTCAACACTGGGTTCCTAAAACAGCACAGGAACCTTGGTATAGGCAAGGACTACAGAAATCTCCAGGTTTTTACTTGTTTGTGGAGCTAACCTCTTATGTGTGCGACGGCAATGGCGCTGACCTCTGGAAGCCTTCCACCCGGACAACCGAGGCCAGGAGGGATCCTTTCGTTCCGGTGCCTCTTCCCTCCCTTTTTGTGTTTATTGATGGGGACACAAGATGTGGCATGCCCTTCTTCATTCAAAACATTTACTTAAGACTTTCGTGTCCTTCCTGCCTCCTCCCTCAGCAGACCTAATCCTGGCCGTGAGGGAGCCAACCAAGTCTGAGGGGTGACGCGAATGTCACCAATAAAGGACTACAGTTTTATATAATTTTGTAAGTAAATAAGAGAATGCTTTTAGGCACATTCAGTGGAAGGAGCTGTAGGTCTGTACATTACGGTGAAAAGAAAGTGAGACTTAAAAGAAAAAAATCAGTTCTGACCTAACAGTTAAGCTGAGCTCAGGAATTATCCAAAAATGAAAAAGCAAAATCCGGAAAGGGGTATTTTTTTTAGTGAGTGTCCTGTGCACTGTGTGGCTGCAGGGTTCACTCCGTGGGTTACGGATCATCATGAAGTGTTGATCGTGATCTGAAAGTGTAAGTCGTAAGGCTATTTTACAGAAACGCTGTTCTGATAAACCATACGAACTAGCCATGAACTCTGCTGCTTAGAAGAAGCAGCGGGTTCCAGCTCTGAAAGCACCTTGCATCTGGTTCGGAACTTGTCTTGAGTAAGTGCTTGCATTCAAGACCAGTCAACACAGGAGTGGGCAGAAATACTATAGTCACTGGGTTTCCATTTCTATATTTCATGCACTCCCAACACTGAGCTAAAAATTTTTAGTAATCTTTTTAGCATCCTTGGATTTATAAACATAGGCATTACATTTACAATCCAAAGGGCGGAGCTTAAAAATCATCCTTTTGGGACTTTGGTTGGTTGGTTTTCCCCCTGGCCAACAAGCTTAAGAAACGGCCCCTTTCTAAGCACCGGCCCACTGTCCTGACCTGGGTGTGACCACGCCCCTGCAGGGACCGCTTGCTGCTGGTATTTTCCTGTTTTGCAAATTCTTCCTTTGGCCCAAACTGTTCCCTGCAGAAGACTGGTGTGACTCACACTGCCCGTGAAGCTGGTCCCGGCTGCTCTCCTGTCAAAGCATGACTTCTCCCCGTAGCCGCTCCCAGTCAGTGTGCTCTTGCTCCCGGTCCCAAAACTGGCTCTTCTCCTTCGTACTGCACCTTCTTTTCTTAAATTCCAAACCTCCATCAGTTTCACTTACCAAAATGTAAAAAGAAGACAACGGGGAATGCGGGGGACTCACTCTTTCAAGGTAAAGAAACAGAACTGTGTTGCACAACCCCGACCCGAGAGGGACCCAGACCAGCTGCTCCAGTCCTGGGAGTACGGGTGAGGACACCAGAGCTGCGCGCAGGACGACGCCCACGTTTTGTGCTGGACGCTTCCTTCAGTAACCTGCAGCCTGGATCTGTGGCTTAGAGAACGTAAGTGAGGTCACTGTACACCCGCCCCCGCCCCCATCATGGAGATGCTCGCACTGTCACCTTTGTACATCGTTTTCCGAGGGACTCCTCCCTTACCATAAAACCTCTGCCGAGTTGGCCCACAGGGGTCTCTCAGATGAGAATGAAGTATCTGGCTGGTGTGAGCCCAGACTTTTCATTTTTTTTTAAACAGGTTATACAGAAGAGAATGTAGTACAAGAGTTAGCTAGAAAGACACGACTCATGTAGCTTCTACTTTTCACTACACTTCCTGGTAGGATTCTGTAGGCAGTCAGTGCAAGGTGCATGCTAGATTGTTTTTAAGTCTCTGGGGTCAGTGGTGTGGTTTTTGCTTTCTTGCCAACACGGTAAGAATATTTGGCCTCGACTCTTCCAGCTGTGCCTCCTAGTAACAAATTCACAGTCCTATGTGAACAGACCGGAATTTCTAGAGCAGTTCGGCGCAATGGAACAGTCTCCTTCCGAGTCTCTAGTCATCTTATCTGAAAAGTGCAAGGGTAGACCTTTCACTCACTGAAGCAGGCTAAAGTCATCACTTCTAGTATATCTTGCCAGAAGGGTTTCCCTGGCCAACAGTTGGAACTTAAGGGAGAAAGCAAAAGGCTAAACTATCTCTGACCCTCAGATCGAAAGCTACTTATTTGTCTTCAGTGTTCAAGGCATGACTAGTATTTCTAATGAGTCTAATCCCCACACTTCCTGAAGTGAGCACTAATGGTATTCTATTATCCTACTAAAACTTTCATTGTTTCAGTTTTCTAATGCATCAGTCATCCACAATAAGCTATGAGGGTAAATACGTGTTGTAACAAGTAAATTGTAGTTGCAAGGATATTCTGTGAAGATTGAAATAAGTTGGATTGCATTTCTGTCCTCCAAAACACATCTCATTTAATTTTATGGTTGACTTAATTGGCACCACACCTGTTGTATGATATTCTACATTATCCTTTATTTATGTAAAATAAAATGCCTTATATATTATGGAAGAGTAAGTGCAATAATATGAAATAGCCTGTACATTTTTAAAATGTTGTCGCCAAGTTATGTAAATCCACATCTCTGTAAACAACCTTTTTTAAGTAATTTTAAAAAAATAAACACTCTGCTTACTACTTTTTTTTTTAATTCTGCCATCTATAAAGTAACCTTGTAAAATCTTGAGAAGTGTTTATTATTACCTTAATTGTTATATCAATGAGTGAGCGGTCCAAACGCAACAGAAAATCAACAGTTCTTACAGGGCCACACTGAGGATGGGCCCAGTCTAAAGCCCTTCCACTTCCTTCAGTCTTACATATCCCATGCCTTTGCAGCTTCCTCACCTCCTGGATCTTACCCGCACCCTCCTCTCACTAATACTTCCGTTTCAGCAAGCCCTCTAATCCTCGACAACTATCCGTTTTCTCCCCATCAGAATCCCCACCCTTTCATTTCTACTCTGTTCAGACTAGACCCATGAGAGAGCACCAGCCCCACCCAGCCCAGACTCCGCACCCTCGTCCCGCTTAATCCAAGATCCTTCCTTCCAGCGACCCAGCTTGTTGGTTCCTACAGTCCTATTCCTGGAGAAAATCCAACCACCACACAGAATACTACTACTAGAAATTCATGGTTCCCAACCACAGCTGGACTCCCCATGCTACTCAGCAATTGTTCCTTGTCAGTTTTTTCTCTCACTTCTTTATAATGCCTGCAATTCCTCATTTTTCCCACAACCGCGATCTACTCACCTCCCCCCACCACATGCATGGGTGGCATGGGATCCTCCTTCCCAGAGTAAAATTCAAAGTATCTAGTTTCCTTAGGCTCTTTTGATTTTAAGATGCAGTCACCGACCTAGAGTGGCACAAGGAAGAAGACAAGATGGCGTCTCGTAGAAATCTAAGACTGGGACTTGGCCTGTGACCAGGCCTCTGAGAGTGGAGGAACAGTGGGGTTCGTGCGTCACTCAGTGCGCTCCGCTGATAAGATTCCCCTGCTTTATGTGGGTCTGTTTCTGTAGACCCACTTCTCCCTCCACCAGTTGGTGGCCTTATCCTCCAACTCTTCATGCCTTTTCTTAGAAAACCTTATGAATGTTGTCATAATTTTGGCCTCTATGACAGAATTTCTCAGGACATACCAGCTGCTGCCTGCCTGATTTTTTTTCCATATATACCCCAAAAGTAAGATTCTGACTGGCTCACTCCTATTTGGGTAGAACTACTTCTGGGAGAGGGTGCACTTACTTGTTCACATAACTTCACTCTAAAACCCAAACAAAGAGGGAAATTTGTGTTTTAATACAATATAGAAATCACCCATTCTATGCATGTTGGAGGCTACATACCAGGTACAGTAAGACCCAAGACGAAACCGAAAAACAATGAAATGGGATACAGTTCTCTCTAAATGAGAGAAAGCAAGGGAGGTATAAAATGAGAGTTCTGAAGAATGCCATCGATTCTTAACCTGGAGAAAGGGGATTCCAGGAGAAAGGGGACCCCAGAAGCAGCAGAAAGCACTCATAACTAGAGCCATTAACTCTCCTCAGAATGACAGTGAGGTTGAGGTTGAAGACAGAGGATTGTTTTACTTTTTCCGGGTACCTGGGTCAACCTAGGCAGGCAGAAGAGTAACACACAAGGAATGGTCTGAGCTGAGAGGAATCCCTGCCAGATGGGACCCTGCCACAAAAGGAATCAACTAATTCAGTAAGAGTTTAGCTGCCACAACTCAGCCACCCCATAAAGGCTACAGCGAGTACCATTCCACATGCCCTCCTCCCAATCCCCCTGAAACCTCTATCTAAAGCAAGATGAAAGTGAGACGCTGGGGGCACGGTCAGTGAAGCAGCCACCTCTGGATTCCGGTTCAGCCCCTTGATCTCAGGATGCTGACATCCAGCCTTGCATCGGGCTCATGCTCAGCCCAGAGTCTGCTTGTCCCTCTCCCTCTGCTCCTCCCTCCTCGTACTCGTACTTTCTCTGCTCTAAAATAAATAAAATCTTAATATTGGCTGCTATCCAACTTTCCTCTTGTGCTAAAGGAGGAACTGAACATACGTAAGCACAGAGATCTAATATATCCTCAACTGACCAATTCCAGGCAAACAGCAGGCTTATTAGACCGAACCCTCACCTCTCCCCATTTGTTCAGCAAGAGTCCCCCTCATGAAGGCAGAATTGGCACAGGTGGGAGGATGATGCTGAAAGAGATTATGCAAAAGGCACATAAAAAAATATAACATGGAGGGCTACCTTGGGCATCAAAAGAAAATTAACACACAAACTGTTTCGTATTCTCAATATAATTAAAGAGAATGTAGCTTCTAAGGAGGTAAGATTAAAGAAGAAATAAAATCATATGAGATTAATATGGATCTGGTAAAACGAAGAACAGAAACTGAAGAGACCACCTTACCAAACTAAAGGCATATCAGATGCATCAAGTCAAATCAAACTGCAGAAACCCAAGTCAATGGCATTGAAGATGAACTTGAAAAATGTTTAGAATACAATTAAAATGAGCAAAGCATATTCATCAATAAAACAAAAATCCTGATGAACTGTTAGACAGCAGACTCCAGCAATACATTAAAGAAAATACCAAGTCTCGGTGATATTAATTCTAGTACATGAATGGTAGAAAATTAAGAAATCAGGTCATGATCTCAGGGTCCTGGGATCCAGCCCCACCATTGGGCTCTGTGCTCAGTGGGGAATCAGTTTGTCCCTCTCTCTCTGCCCCTCCCCACTGCTCAAGCTTGCTCACGCTCTCTTTCTTGTAAATAAAATCCTTAAAAAAAAAATCTTTAAGAATATTATTAAGTTAGAACCCAAAAGAAAATGTACTATGAAAGACATCAATAAACATGTTTTTAAAGTGTGTATCATATTGTTTTTTTGATCATACAGTGAACAGGAGGCTTAATTCAGAAGCTATAAAACAACAGACTCATAATTTAACCCAGACTACATCCAAACTAAACACCAGTGGCTATCGCAGCAGATTCAGGCAAGATGGCAGAACAGTGATAATTTTTCAGTCTCTTCACATCCCACCCCTTCTCTGCTCCCCGCTACCACCATACACAGACACAGCAACCAGCAAAAGAAAACCAAGGTAAACATCTACAAACAAACCACGTATGAAAGTACCCCCCCAAACCCCATAATACACAAACAGACAGGGACAAACTAACAACAAGATCAATTTGGTATTGGGATCTGTGCAAGGGAAGCAGAGGAAGCAACAGGGCATCTGATTGCCAAGGACACCCGCCATAATCAGCATCAGCAATAGGGGAGCAGAACCAGATCTCAGGAAGTAAGCTGCCCTGTTTCTTTAGACTCCACCCAAAGAGAAGAGGAAGGTATGGAGAATAAATACAGTTAGAAAAGCTGCCCTGACCCACATCCCTTATAAAAGAACAGCGAAAGTAATTTCATATAAAAATAGGCAAGAGGGAAAAAAAAAAAAATAGGCAAGAGAAGGGGCACCTGGGTGGCTCAGTGGGTTAAAGCCTCTGCCTTCCGCTTGGGTCATGATCCCAGGGTCCTAGGATCGAGACCCACATCGGGCACTCTGCTTGGCGGGGGGCCTGCTTCCTCCTCTTTCTCTACCTGCCTCTCTCCCTACTTGTGATCTCTGTCGAATAAATACATAAAATCTTTAAAAGAAAAAATAGGCAAGAGAAGATAATCTATATAAAATCCCATACAACATTATAAGAAAAAAGCGCCTGAGTAGCAAATACAATTCCCTACAGGCAGCAAAGCATACCAGAGAGATATGCTCAGAAAACCAGTGAAAAGTGTAACTGAATACCTCAAAACAAATTAGAATACATCAAGAAAGTGACATAAAATATGATCAAATGAAATTAGAAGGAATACCTGGGTGGCTCGGTCGGTTAAGCATCTGCCTTCGGCTCAGGTCATGATCTCGTCTCATGATTCATCTCAGGTCCTGGGATCGAGCCGGGCATGGGGCTCCCTGCTCAGCGGGGAGCCTGCTTTTCCCCCTGCCCCTCACCCCGCTTGCGCTCTCTCACTACCTGTGTCTCAAATAAAATCTTAAGAAATAAAAAAAATGAAATTAGAAGATGGCGGAGAAGCAGCAGGTTGAGGTGACATCAGGTAGCAGGAGATCAGCTAGATAGCTTATCAAACCATTGCGAACACCTACAAATCCAACAGGAGTTGGAAGAGAAGAAGAACAGCAATTCTAGAAACAGAAAATCGACCACTTTCTGAAAGGTAGGACCAAAGAAGAAGAAGTGAATCCAAAGCAACGGGAAGATAGACCGTGGTGGGAGGGGCCGGCTCCCGGCAAGCGGCGGAGCAACGGAGCACAAAATCAGGACTTTTAAAAGTCTGCTCCACCGAGGGACATCGCTCCAGAGGCTAAACCGGGGTAAAGCCCATGGGGCGGGGCGGGGGGAGGGGGTCAGCATGGCCCCGGGTCCTGCGGGGTCACTGAAGGACCAGGGGTGTCTGAATGTCGCAGAGCTCGCAGGTATTAGAGCAGGGAAGCCGGCTACAGAGACAGAGCCGAGGAGTGAGCTCTCAGCTCGGGGTTACCTTGAGCCTGCCACAGGCTGGGTGAGCTCGAAACTCGGCCAGAGGCCAGGGAGACGGGAGTGACTGAGTGCTTTTCTCTGAAGGCGCACTGAGGAACAGGGCCCCCAGCTCTCAGCTCCTCCAGGCCCGGCCGGAGATTGGGAGGCTGCCATTTTCATTCCTGTCCCCCGAACTCTACGGAAAGCGTTCAGGGGACAAAAGCTCCTGAAAGCAACCCGAGCACAAACCCAAGCGGATTACTTAGCCTGGCCCCTGGTAAGAGCAGTACAATTCCGCCTCAGGCAAAGACACATGGGAATCACAACAACAGGCCTTTCCCCCAGAAGATCAACAAGAAATCCAGCCAAGACCAAGTTCACTTACCAAGGAGAACAGCGGATTTCCAGAGGAAGAGAAAGCAAAGCATGGAACTCATGGCTTTCTCCCCATGATTCTTTAGTCCTGCAGTTAATTAACTTTAAAAAAATTTTTTTTCCTGCTAAATTTTTTTAACCCTTTCCTCCTTTAACGTTTTTTAACTAGTTTATCTTAAAAATACCTTTCATTAAAAAAAATAATCTTTTTTGAAACTTCATTACTATGGTCATATTTTATCCTTCATTGTATCTAACTTTATTTTTTGTATACACGTAAGATTTTTTCTTCTAAAAAATTTGGGGTACAACTTCTTCTAATAGATCAAAATATTCGCTAAATCTAGCTCCAGGCTTGTTCTAGTCTCCAGCCCGAGCAGATTCTCTCCACTTTCTTTTTCTTTATTCTCCCAACCAACTTAATCAAATCCTTTTTTAGAAATTAAAAAAAAATTTTTTTTCATCTTTATAGGTATACTCCATCCCTTCACTGTGTTTACCCTCAGATATGTTTTTCATTCCTTAAAATTTTTGGAGGTAGTTCCTTCTAAGAGACCAAAATACTCCCCAAATTAAGTGGGTGACCCTGTTCTAGTCACCAAGCTAATATATATATATTTTTCTTTTTTATATTTTTCCTTATTTGTTTCCTTTTTTAATTTTTTTTTTTCTGAACTTCTTTTTATCCCCTTTCTCCCTTCTACGATTTGGGGGTCTCTTCTGATTTGGTTAAAGCACATTTTCCTGGGGTCCTGGCCACCCATTTAGTTATTTTATTTGCTCCTTCATATATTCTTATCTGGACAAAATGACAAGGCGGAAAAACTCACCACAAAAAAAAGAACAAGAGGCAGTACCAAAGGCTGGGGACCTAATCAATACGGACATTGGTAATATGTATGATCTAGAGTTCAGAATGACGATTCTCAAGGTTCTAGCCGAGCTTGAAAAAGGCATGGAAGATATTAGAGAAACCCTCTCTGGAGAGATAAAAGCCCTTCCTGGAGAAATAAAAGAACGAAAATCTAACCAAGTTGAAATAAAAAAAGCTATTAATGAGGTACAATAAAAAATGGAGGCTCTTACTGCTAGGATAAATGAAGCAGAAGAAAAAATTAGTGATATAGAAGACCAAATGGCAGAGAATAAAGAAGCTGAGCAAAAGAGAGACAAATATTGGACCACGAGGAGAGAATTCGAGAGATAAGTGACACCATAAGATGAAACAACATTAGAATAATTGGGATTCCAGAAGAAGAAAAAAGAGAGAGGGGAGCAGATGGTATATTGGAGAGAATTATTGTAGAGAATTTCCCTAATATGGAAAAGGGAACAGCATCAAAATCCAGGAGGTAGAGAGAACCCCCCCTCAAAATCAATAAGAACAGGTCCACACCCCGTCACCTAATAGTAAAATTTACAAGTTTTAATGACAAAAAGAAAATCCTGAAAGCAGCCCGGGAAAAGAAGTCTGTAACATACAATGGTAAAAATATTAGATTGGCAGCAGACTTATCCACAGAGACCTAGCAGGCCAGAAAGAACCGGCATGGTATGTTCAGAGCACTAAATGAGAAAAACATGCAGCCAAGAATACTATATCCAGCTAGGCTATCATTGAAAAAAGAAGGAGAGATAAAAAGCTTCCAGGACAAACAAAAGCTAAAAGAATTTGCAAACACCAAACCAGCTCTACAGGAAATATTGAAAGGGGTCCTTTAGGCAAAGAGAGACCCTAAAAGTAGTAGATAAGAAAGGAACAGAGACCATATACAGTAACAGTCAGCTTACAGGCAATATAATGGCACTAAATTCATATCTCTCAATAGTTACCCTGAATGTAAATGGGCTAAATGCCCCAATCAAAAGACACAGGGTATCAGAATGGATAAAAAAACAAAACCCATCAATATGCTGCCTACAAGAAACTCATTTTAGACCCAAAGACACGTCCAGATTTAAAGTGAGGGGGTGGAAAACAATTTACCATGCTAATGGAAATCAGAAGAAAGCTGGGGCGGCAATCCTTATATCAGATCAATTAGATTTTAAGCCAAAGACTATAATAAGAGATGAGGAAGGACACTATATCATACTCAAAGGGTCTGTCCAACAAGAAGATCTAAGAATTTTAAGTATCCATGCCCCTAACATGGGAGCAGCCAACTATATAAACCAATTAATAACAAAATCAAAGAAACACATCAACAATAATACAATAGGAGGGGACTTTAACACTCTCCTCAGTGAAATGGACAGATCATCCAAGCAAAAGATCAACAAGGAAATAAAGGCCTTAAATGACACACTGGACCAGATGGATATCACAGATATATTCAGAACATTCCATCCCAAAGCAACAGAATACACATTCTTCTCTAGTGCACATGGAACATTCTCCAGAATAGATCACATCCTGGGTCATAAATCAGGTCTCAAATGGTATCAAAAGATTGGGCTCATTCCCTGCACATTTTCAGACCACAATGCTCTGAAGCTAGAACTCAATCACAAGAGGAACTTTGGAAGGAACCCAAACATATGGAGACTAAACAGCATCCTTCTAAAGAATGAATGGGTCAACCAGGAAATTAAAGAAGAATTGAAAAAATTCATGGAAACAAATGATAATGAAAACACAACAGTTCAAAATCTATGGGACACAGCAAAGGCAGTCCTGAGAGGAAAATATACAGTGGTACAAGCATTCCTCAAGAAACAAGAAAGGTCTCAAATACACAACCTAACCCTACACCTAAAGGAGCTGGAGAAAGAACACCAAAGAAAGCCTAAACCCAGCAGGAGAAGAAAAATTTAAAGATCAGAGCAGAAATCAATGAAATAGAATACTGTATGCAGAAAACCCAAAAGACTCCACTCCAAAACTGCTAGAACTTGTACAGGAATTCAGTAAAGTGTCAGGATATAAAATCAATGCACAGAAATCAGCTGCATTTCTTTACACCAACAACAAGACAGAAGAAAGAGAAATTAAGTCAATCCCATTTGCAGCTGCACCCAAAACCATAAGATACCTAGGAATAAACCTAACCAAAGAAGCAAAGAATCTATACTCAGAAAACTATAAAGTACTCATGAAAGAAACTGAGGAAGGCACAAAGAAATGGAAAAATGTTCCATGCTCCTGGATTGAAAGGACAAATATTGTGAAAATGTCTATGCTACCTAAAGCAATCTACATATTTAATGCAATCCCTTTCAAAATCCCATCCATTTTTTTTCAAAGAAATGGAACAAATAATCCTAAAATTCATATGGAACAAGAAAAGACCTCAAATAGCCAAAGGAATATTGAAAAAGAAAGCCAAAGTTGGTGGCTTCACAATTTCGGACTTCAAGCTCTATTACAAAGCTGTCAACATCAAGACAGTATGGTACTGGCACAAGAACAGACACATTGATCAATGGAACAGAATAGAGAGAAATAGACCCTCAACTCTATGGTCAATTAATCTTCAACAAAGCAGGAAAGACTGTCCAATGGAAAAAAGGCAGCCTCTTCAACAAATGGTGTTGGGAAAATTGGACAGTCACATGCAGAAAAATGAAATTGGACCATTTCCTTACACCACACACGAAAATAGACTCAAAATGGATGAAGGACCTCAATGTGAGAAAGGAATCCATCAAAATCCTTGAGGAGAACACAGGCAGCAACCTCTTCGACCTCAGCCACAGCAACTTCTTCCTAGAAACATCGCCAAAGGCAAGGGAAGCAAGGGCAAAAATGAACTATTGGGATTTCATCAAGATCAAAAGCTTTTGCACAGCAAAGGAAACAGTTAACAAAACCAAAAGACAACTGACAGAATGGGAGAAGATATTTGCAAACAATGTATCAGATAAAGGGTTAGTGTCCAAAATCTATGAAGAGCTTAGCAAACTCAACACCCAAAGAACAAATAATCCAATCAAGAAATGGGCAGAGGACATGAACAGACATTTCTGCAAAGAAGACATCCAGATGGCCAACAGACACATGAAAAAGTGCTCCACATCACTCGGCATCAGGGAGATACAAATCAAAACCACAATGAGATACCACCTCACACCAGTCAGTATGGCTAAAATTAACAAGACCAGAAATGACAGATGCTGGCGAGGATGTGGAGAAAGGGGAACCTTCCTACACTATTGGTGGGAACGCAAGCTGGTACAACCACTCTAGAAAACAGCATGGAGGTTCCTCAAAAAGTTGAAAATAGAGCTACTTTGCAACCCAGCAATTGCACTACTGGGTAGTTACCCTGAAGATACAAACGTAGTTATCCGAAGGGGCACATGCACCCAAATGTTTATAGCAGCAATGTCCACAATAGCCAAACTATGGAAAGAACCTAGACGTCCATCAACAGATGAATGGATACAGAAGATGTGAGATACACACACACACACACACACACACACACACACACACACACACACAATATGGAATACTATGCAGCCATCAAAAGAAATGAAATCTTGCCATTTGCGACGACGTGGATGGAACCAGAGGGTATTATGCTTAGCGAAATAAGTCAATCGAAGAAAGACAACTATCAATGATCTCCCTGATATGAGGAAGTGGAGATGCAATGTGGGGGGTTTGGGGGGTAGGAAAAGAATAAATGAAACAAGATGGGATCAGGAGGGAGACAAACCATTAGAGACTCTTAATCTCACAAAACAAACTGAGAGTTGCTGGGGGGAGGGGGGTCGGGAGAGGGTGGTTGGGTTATGGACATTGGGGAGGGTATGTGCTATGGTGAGTGCTGTGAAGTGTGTAAACCTGGTGATTCATAGACTTGTACCCCTGGGGCTAAAAATACATTATATGCCTATAAAAATATAAAAAAATTTAAAAAAATTTTTTAATGAAATTAGAAAAATATTCAGAAATTGGTTATTAAAACTCAGAAAAAGCAATTTCAGAAAAAATTAAATTAGAACAAGAATTCCCAGATTCCTAGTGAGTAAATATAACATCTTAAAGAACGAAGATTTAAAAAAAAAAAAAAAAAAAAAAAGCGTGAGAGGTTTAAAGATCAAACATAGAGAGAAGAACCCAAGCAGAACTGACAGATGTGAAGAGCTATAAACACAGTCTCCAAAGGAAAAAACCCAAAGGGACAGAACACTAAAACTTTAATTTCCCTGAAACTGAGAATAAGAAAAGATCTTACACTACATATTAAAGGAACACACCACGTACTTGGGAATACTGATCCAGAACAACCAACACCCAAACAGTATGGTGATGCTGAAGAGAAATCAGGGGGAAAAAAATCCCATAGGCTCCAGACAAAGAGAACGAGGCATTCGTGAGGGAAAGAAAACCGTGTTACAATCAGACATTGACAGTAATGCTTTATGCCAAAAAGAAGATACTTAAACACACTAAAAAACAAGACATGACCTAGAATTTTATCCAAATGGACTTTCAAATAAAGGGCTGCTGATAAACTGTCATCACTCACTCAGGGACTATTACGCTCACAAGCCCTTTCTGAATGATCTACGAGCAAATGAGCAAGACAACCAAAATGACAGACAATAACATAAGGAATAGTAGTGAGTATTAAATATGCATTTCCCTGAGGAGTTCAGACTAAGTAAGCGTTAAAAGGCAGACTGCAGCATACAATGGTGTTCTTACAGTGCAGACACAGCTCAGCTACACAAAATGGGGCTCTGAACTGTACACTTAAAAATGGTCCAAATGGTAAATTTTGTATTTTACCACAATACAAAAGGAAGAAAGTATCTCATAAGTTTACACTGATACTTCCCATTTAAACTTAGAACTCCAAGGTTTTTTTCTGCCTCTGCCTTAATGCTGTACCTCCAACTTTTCCATTCTTATCAAGAATCATGGCTCTCATCAAGGAAAATGATGATGATAAAAGAATGTTTATTTCTGTAAGGTCACGATACTTAAACTAATCAGTTACCTTTGGAAATGTTAAGGAACCAACTCTATTTTGAAAATTGATAAATAAAACAATTGATCTTATCCTTCTTCCATAAACTATATTAATAGGTAATAGTATTAATGATCTAAAGTGAAATTCTTCTTTACTCAAATTCTCTGGATAATAAACAAATGGTTAACAATTAAAATATCGGGGCACCTGGGTAGCTCAGTGGGTTAAAACCTTGGCCTTCGGCTCAGGTCCTGATCTCAGGGTCCTGGGATGGAGCCCCGCATTGGGCTCTCTGCTCAGTGGGGAGTCTGCTTCCTCCTCTCTCTCTTTGCCTGCCTCTCTGTCTACTTGTGATCTCTGTCAAATAAATGAATAAAATCTTTAAAAAAAAAAAAAAAGAATTAAAATATCACCACTGTGCAATCCCAATAAATCATGAGATGTAAGAACTGACCAATAAGGTTACTAACATCAGGGAGATAACATCTAAGCCTGGATGGCTCAGACGGTTAAGGATCTGCCTTCAGCTCAGGTCATGACTTCCAGGGTCCTGGAATACAGCCCTGCATGTGATCTCTGCTCAACAGAGAGTCTGTTTCTCCCTCTGCCTCTCCCCCCCACTAGTGTGCTCTCTTTCTCAAATGAATACACCAAGAATCTTAAAAAATAATTAAAAGGTTACTAACATCACAAAATGAAAGACATCTGAGCTTCCTGATGGAAGAACACACCACCACCCATCAAACAGTGCTGCCCAAACAAACCTGAATCTGACAGCCTCTAGATCAACTACCAATACCTGGGAAATACATAAGTCAGAAAAACATATTAAACTACACCGTGTAGATAAAATCAGCAAAATCCAAACTTCAGAGAAGTCTACAGGATAAGTGATCCAATTTCATCAACAAATATTTTGCAAGGGATAAAGCGGGGAGGGGGGTGCTATAAATTAAGAGACTTAAAATGACATCAAATGAAAAATGAAACAGGACAAATTATTAGAGAAGCATTCTGGGTCAAACAGTGATCGCTCTCAAGGGTTAGGAATCGTAACTGGGAGGAAGCCTTAGATTCTGGTTAGCTGGCAAGATCTAGCTCCTGACCTAGGTGACGGTTACAAGTGTATGTGCCTTAAAATAATTAGTGTAGGGGTACCCAGCTGGCTCAGTCAATAGAACGCATGACTCTTGATCTCAGGGTTGTGAGTTTGAGCCTCACATTGGGTATAAAGTTTCCTTAAAAATAAAAATCTTAAAAAATAATAATAATTTAAAAAATAATTTATTGGGGCGCCTGGGTGGCTCAGTGGGTTAAGCCTCTGCCTTTGGCTCAGGTCATGATGTCCTGGGACTGAGCCCTGCAACAGGCGCTCTGCTCAGCAGGGAGCCTGCTTCCCCTTCTCTCTCTGCCTGCCTCTCTGCCTACTTGTGATCACTCTGTTAAATAAATAAAAATAAAATCTTGAAAAAAAATAATTTATTAGCCTATACATTTGCTTATGTGATTTTCCATTTGTATTTTAATCATGAAAATTACATGTTTACATAATACACATTCACAAATTATGTATTTATGTGATTTTTAGATGTTGTAGTCATATCCCCCGAATTCTTATGATAATATACATATCCCAATCTGATACCAGGCAGATCTCTTTAGTAGGACAATTAAGGTGTACACACATTCCATGTCTGAGCACTGCACCATACATTTTCCCAAACTATTAAAAAAAAAAAAAAAGGCCTTACAATATACCAACTCGAAAGATGGGGGAAAACCAACTGAACCACAGACACAGGGTTAATATCCATGATATATGAAAGTCCCGATGAATCAGTACAAAAATCAGGTCAATGCCCATTAGAAAAAGAAGGAAGAACATGATTAAGTAACTCACCAAAAAAAAAATAAATACAAATTACCAATAAAGATAGTAAACAATAACCCCTCAGTAATTAAAATAAATTGATCCTTCTCCTGTATTAGTTTGGTTGGCAAAGACCAGAATTGGTGATACCCGCTACATTACTGGCTAAGGTATAAAGTAACCAGCTTCATTTTACTGGTGGAAGTGTAAGTTAATATGAACCTTAGAAATCAAACTGGTTTTATCTTTTACATTTTCAAGGCATGCTCTTTGAGCAAATTCACTTTTATGAATTCTTCCTATGGAAATCAAATATAAAGACATACGTACCAAAACATACAATACTGTTTGTAGTAATAACAAATACGAGAATAATCCAAATGTTCATTAATGGGAAAAGTTATACAATGAAGCCAAAAATGCTAAGAATGATGTGTGCTTATTCTGAAAGCTCTCCACAATGTAAATGGAAAAACAAAGTTGTCTATTACCATATGATGCTCATTCTAACACTGGACTGAGAAGGTATGCGTTATCAGTTTAACTATATTACCATCCAGACCCTTTTAAAGGTTGCCTGCAAGGTTATGACACTAATACCACTACCTTACTGGTGTTGTTAAAGAATACAGGAAATTTGTGCAAAATTCACAAGAGCCAGGATGTTGTCTCGGGACTCAGTGGGCTAAAATGAATTGGAAATTTTCTCAGGCTGTCAGTCATCTTGATCTGGATGAAAGTGAAATGGAGCAACACTATCTGTAAATATATTTAATACATTAATACAAAATGGAGGCCATCAAGTTGGGATTAAACTTCACAAGGTAAATACCTCACACACACTTGTGACTACTGGTTTCCATGTTCCTGGGGCAAGGATAGCCACGTTTGGCAGTCATGGACCCTCGTCATCATCCGGCTGAATGTCATTACTTAATGGTCCTAGACTGCCACTGAACCAAACCACCAGCCCCTTTCACTTTACTTTGGGTGTTGACCAAATTCAGAGGTGCATCCATCTGTTTACAAACAGGAAGAACTGAAGGATGGAACGTGCCTGAGACCACTGGGCACTGAGACCTGCTTCAACAAGTCAGGTGCTTTCTTGGCCAACATCTCACAATGTTTCTTTCTTCTAAGAACATATACAACTGACCCACTTTCTCATCCCCAAAAGAAAATTTATAGACGTTAGACCAAGATATTAGAAGAAGGCAAAGATACCTTTTTCACTGAATTCTGTACCACCATGAGAATTCTTCACATGCCTGCAATTCTATTTTTGTCTCTATTAGAGAAAAGAAGTCACCTCCTAGTGCCAAAACAAGAAAGGAAAAATTGTAGTTGAATGCCACAACTACTATTCAATCACTCAGGGTTAAAAGTTCAAACACTTACCAGGTAATATGAGAATGGGCAAATCATCCTTTCCAATCTTATTCTTCATTAAATGAAAACAGTAATTGGAATTTGGGAAAGTCAAAACAAGGTATAGACTACTTGACTAGACACAGAGTGTTAAGTAAGTACCCTTTCTCCTTTCTATTGAAGCACAGTTCTAGATCAGGTTAGAACATTGTTAAAGATCAGGTTACTTTAAGGAACACTCAACAATTAAACAATATATGAAGAATTTAAAAACCAGATTCTTTACACAACAGGCTTTCATGTAAGTTTTACTATATTAAAATTCACTGCCTGGTTCTTGGATCGAAGTGGCATAAACCTGTGGAAGAACTGCTCCTGCCACACAGCACAATTACTTCCATGAGGTCCTACCATTTCTCCTTTAAAGAGGCCTATATGCAGTAGCATTATTTAATAGGAGAAAGAGTTCTAGGAAACGCCCCCACTCCCGCCAACTCCAGATCATACTCTTTTCCTCCCCTCTAGCTACAGAAACCCACACTAAAGCTGTGGCCACTCACAGGTCAAGAGCGGGCTGGGCACTCAGCTCTGAAACACACACTGACAGAAGTTCGGGCAAGGCCCTTCCCCCTTGCTTGAGAACAGATGCTGGTGATGAATACTCTGGAAAAACATCTATTACCTCACTTCTAAAATCTTTTCAAGGGAAAAACAGTAAATCTTCACCTGAAAAGAAATTCCAGGATAGAATCAGTTATCAGTTGAGTATTCACTTTATGGAAAGAAACAACAAACTAACAGCTCCCATATTTAATTTCTACCAAGTAGTGTCATTTTTAGAGGTAAAGGAAGTTAATTTTGAAGGACAGAATATCTTTTTCCATGTATTAAAAACAGAGCCTTAGGGCACCTAGGTGGCTCAGGGGCTTTAGTGTCTGCCTCGAGCTCAGGTCATGATCTCAGGGTACTGAGATGGAGCCCCACGTGGGGTTCCCTGCTTAGCTAGGAGCCTGCTTCTCCCTCTCCCTCTGCCCTTTCCTCCCTGCTTGTGCTATCTCTCAAATTAATAAAACCTTTTAAATTTTTTAAAAATAATAATAATAAATACAGAGCCTGGCAAGGGAGCACCTGGCTGGCTCAGTTGAAGAGCATGTGACTCTTCATCTCAGGGTCCTCAGTTCAAGCCCTATGCTTGATACAGAGATTACTTACAAAAAAAAAAAAAGCTTATATTTTAAATTTATTTACTTATTTTAGTAATCTCTATATCCAGTGTGGGGCTTGAATATATATATAGAGAGAGAGAGAGTGCCTGCGTGGCTCAGTTAAGCATCCAACTCCTAATCTCACCTCAGGTTTTGATCTCAGGGTCATTAATTCAAGCCCCACACTAGACCCATACAGGCTGCGGAGCCTACTTTAAAAAAAAAAGGGAGCGAGCGAGAGAGAGTGAGTCTGGCAAACTATTACTAATGGCCAGCTGTCTGTTTTTGTAAATAAAGTTTTATTGGAACACAGCCTCACCCATTTATTTGTATTGTCCATGGCAACTCTCATTCAGCAGAGTTGAGTAGTTGTGACATCACATATGGCTCACAAAGCCTAAGCATTTATTATCCAGTCCTATGAGAAAGTCTACTAGCCCCTGCACTATTTCAAAATATTACCACACTATACCAAGTTAAAACTTAATTAGGAAAGAACACTATGGTAGAATACAAAAATACAAATGACATGCTTGCTCTGATTCAGGCACTTTCAAGATCATAGTTTATTTATTACTTCAGATAAAAAGATAGAATACATATTAAGGAATCCCTTAAAATTCAACTCTAAAGTTATACACCATCTAGTACTTTTGCATTGAATGTTAACCCAAAAAATCTCTAAACACCTGAAAGCCCCACTATCAACATGAACTATGGTAATAAAAAATTTGACATTTAATTTGTTCAATATATAGTATTTACATTATGAAACCAATGCTGATACCATAAACAGTGATAAAGAAATAGTAAAAATAAACTTTAAAAAGCAAAGGTTTATATTCTTACAATGTGCTAATCATCATAATTGTATATAAAAATTAAAACATAGCAGAGCTTTCTGTTACAAAATTCTTAATCATCTGAGTTGTAGTCATTACTTGCTAACAATTTACATGCAACATCTGCTAAAATTGACATCTGATTTTTTTTCTCCCTAAGAAAGTGTGAGTAGATAAATGACATTTAAGAGCAGACATTAATTTACCTGTGGACAGAAAAAGAAAAAACTGTACTCAAGATTAGTACTGGTCACAAGCCTCTTCCCTATAGAAATGATAAAAAACAGTTAAGACCAAAAATAATTCCAAAAGGAGATGCATAGGCAAAGAGTACCATGAATGGCACAGCTCAAAAACTCTTGGAATCAGACATGTCTTTTCTCTTTCCTTCAATGATGAGAGGTCTGTTTTGTCATCAAACAATATTAACTGAAGCTGAGGGGCACCAGGTGTACAACTAATTAAATCTTGCAAAATACTAAGATGGAGGCAAGAGTGGCCAGAAGGGGCAAATTATATTTAATTCAAATTCAAACTATATACAGCATAACTGGAATGCAGCCCATCCCAAATTGGCTCTGTGAAACAATTGGACCTTTATGATTTAATAGTTAAAATTATAGCAAGTGTAATAATACAACAGATTTACATGGGAAACAAAATCCAAGGGGCATTTTATATTATTTACTGTATTGTTTCAATTTAAAAATAATTTCGCTAAGTATACATCTCAACTGAGGTCTATGTATAAAATGTCCTAATAGATACAGATATTTACCTTTGGTGAGTTAAAGGCCTTTTTGTGACTTCTGTCTGAATTGTAGGCAGAATGCTAGATATACATGCACATGTGGGGAAAACTCAACCTGAGGTAATCCAAAAGATGTGCATGTGGGGAGACTGGAGTTACTCTGAAAGTCAAAGCATCCCAGCAACCCAAAACAGGTTAACAGTGAGAATGGCAACAAGGAATGGATTGCCAATATGGCAGTAAAACTTCTTTTTTTTTTTTTTAAACAGAAAGAGGAAGGCCTCTCGTACCAGCAGAATCCTGCATACATACAAAAAAGAAAAAGCCATCCACCACTTCATAAAACAAAAGCCAATTATAGTGTGGAAAGTACAAACTGCAGAAAACCAGAAGTCAATAGAAGAAAAACTACTGGTTTACATGAGAGAAAGGAACTTCATTCGGCGCGGTCACTTGGTGAACGCAGCCACCACTGCCCACAGGACCTCACTGGTGTTGGCCTTCAGACATTCCACTTCAGGATCTAAGTCTAGGAGCTGCCGCACTCTCTTGGTGGCTAAATCGTACTGCTCGTCCAGAAGGGGAGCGAAAGCATTCTCCAGGACGTCGGAGGCGTGTGCTAGGTAAATGAGGGCCAGCAAGCGCTTGTCCATGCGGTGAGGGTCATTCACCCATTTGTCAAGAACAGCTTCCTGAACCTTCTTGATGAGGCGCTGCTTAATATTGTTGTTAGTGAGGGGATGTGTGGTCATGTCAAAAAGTAGGAAGTTCTGTTTCTCTGTTGTCAACACGCCCTTCTCCACCAGGTTTTTAGCTAACCGTTCCCGCACATTTCTTAATTGATAATGCAATTTTAATGGATTCCAGGTCTCACCTAAACAAAAAATTTCAGAAGTTAGAAATGATAGGTATTATTTCTGCTAATTTTATAAAATGTACAATTAAAATAAACAATAAAATTTGGGAGTTTATTCCCCCCTCCTAAAGAAAGAACGGAAAATCCAACTATTTTTTTTGCCAACTAAACCATGAACCCCTTGAGGGCCAGGCCTTTAGATCCTAAGCACCTGGCACATTTTCAGGCACAACAGTTACTTAAAGGACCAAACTGAAAGCAGTCTTCCACAATTATCCTAATATGGAAATCATAATCCTAATATTTAATATTTAAATATTAAATATACTTGGCCTCTCTCCAACTGTTACCAAAAAGCAACAGAGCAAAAGGGTTTTTTTTTTTTTTTGGTTTTTTGTTATTGTTGTTGTTGTTGTTGTTGTTTTTAAGATTTACTTACTTATCTGACAGAGAGAGATCACAAGTAGGCAGAGAGGCAGGCAGAGAGAGAGGAGAACTGACTCCCCACTGAGCAGAGAGCCCGATGTGG